>NC_073379.1:50969240-51304240 GCF_028641065.1 Leucoraja erinaceus
GGTGGGGAGGAACAAAAGCAGTCAGACTTTGTAGTTCGGAGCTTTGTCGGACTGTGGAGACTTTCTTTGTTCAAAGATTCCTCTAATTAGTGAGGATTTGTCCGTATATCTGGAAAGTTGTAGCAGCGGCAGTGGCTGGCGGAAGGCCAAGTTACACTTGAACTGATGGGAGCTGAGTCTGGAGTGGTGTTTGTGGTCAGTAAACATCAGAAAGCTCCCTCCTACACTGACTTGCCTGGTTCAGAAGTGCTGGGTAAGAATGGCAACAGTGCCTTGGATTTCGTTGAAGCCGGGGAGGTGACGGAGACCTGGGGAAGAAGCCTCCGGAAGCTCCATTTTGATGATTTAAAATTTCTATCTTATCAGGAGGAGACTGCTTCTGTTGCTTTTCCAAGGAAGCCTTCACAAGACTATTTAACTGCTGCAAAAGAGTGGAGGTGTAGCAGTTAACTAGACAGCAGAAAGACTGCTTTGATTTAAAAAGTACACACTTTGTGTGTTGTGCCAGAGTTATGCAGCTGTCGCATGGTCAGCAGTCTCCGAGACTGAGACCCACGAGTTGATGGGGCGCACACATGGTGTAAAAATGTACATGCAGAGCAACCTGCCCTTCAAGGCCTTTCTAGATGCGCTGGGGGAGACCGTTGGCAAGAAAGCAATAGTCTCGGGCGCGGTGGTCAGTGGGAAGGTTGTTGTTCTACTAAAGACTGAACAGGTGGTGGCTCTGGCTCTGGAAAGGGGGGTAACAGCAGGCGGGAATTTTGCGGCGGTGGACCCATAGGGGGGTCCCGTGTTGTCAGTCATTCAGTCCAATGTTCCCACTTTAGTTCCGGATGCGCTCCTGCTCCCACATGTAAGGAAACTGGCGGAGGTGCGGTCGGGGCTCCCCAAACTGTTGTACAGGTTTGACGATCCTGAGGTGTAGCATATATATATGTTCAAGTGTCGCATGTATATACAGTTGGCACGGGATGGACACGGAGCGGAGTTTTGATGTGGAGGTGCATGATTTCTCCTATCGCGTGTTCTGGAATGCGGGCCAAATGCGTTGTGGGGCATTTTCGCAGGAATTGTCCCAGGACAGCTTCACCACGGTGGCCCGGGAATGCACTGCTGGCCCATCTGGGGCTGCTGGTTCTACCACGATGGCCCGTGAAGGCTTTACTCCCCTACCCCCACTCCCCATCCCCCCCACCACCCCCATGTCCCGTACCTATGGTGGTGGATGCCGGTGAAGTGCGTGGTGTGGATGAGGAGAGTTGGGAGCGTCAGCGGGGGAGGAAAGTCAAGATAAAGAAGAAATACCGAGCGGATCCCTAAAAAGAAGATCACCTCCAAGCGGGACCTCTGGCAGCAGATAAACTCGTGCTCGCCTCTGGCCCCAGCCCAGGGAAGCATAAGGACCCTAGGGTCCAACGGGCAGGCTGGAGATGTTGAGCAGTTAGATGGGAGTGTGGAGGTAGAGGCTTACGCAATGGAGCTCACCGTACCACCGCACGCCAGTGGTTGGAAGAGGAGGCATGGGTCCTCCAATACAGAGAAGGGCCCTGAAGTTCAGGGGCAACCTGAAGGGGGGCCTTCCCCTCCTGTTGAGGTGGAGTACCCAGGGCACGCTTCCTCTGAGGGGGAGGATGCCTCTGAAGTGCAGGGACCACCTGAGAGTGGCGATACATTACCCTTGGGGGCTGTTCCCCCAGAGAGCGTGTCTGCTAGCTTAGTGGATGACCAGGGGCAGCCTGAAGGGGGGGACTTGGGTGTGGGGATGGGACCCCAGCCTGAGCTTCCCATTGAGGCTACAAGCCCAGTTGAGGGGTGTGATGCCCCACTGGTTGAGGGAGCAGGGGAGACTCCGGTAACATCGGCCCCTGAGGGCCACAGTGAGGTGATTCACCTGGTGGTGGGGGACGGGAACTCTCTGGGTGACGGTGCAGGGGTGGGTACCGTGGGTGTGGAGGAGGGCTAGGTCATTTCGGATCGTGTCCTTTGGCCGGACTCTAGACAGGCCCGCTTACAGCAAGGACCGGAGACTTGCACCGACTTCACTGTTCCCAATCTGGTTACAGAGGGCAGTGAGAGCGTGCAGGAGACTGGCCAATTATCAGATAGTTTGCCGCAGTCAGAGGCCTGCCCCTGTCACTGAACCTGGGGGTGGGATGGTGACAGAGGAGGAACTGTGTGATGTGGCTGAAATGCCCACCTCACAGGGAGGGGCGAGCGAGGCGGCTGAGAGTAGCAACCTCCCGGACTCGGGCTCGGACATTGAGTGGGAGGAGGAGAAGTACGCGGAGTCCATCAACAGTGAGTTGATTGACTGCCCCACCCGCGGCCCCGTGTCTCGACGTCGAAGTCTGGGAACATCGGAAGTTCTTAAAGAACACTAGAGGGAGTAGGAACAAGGCGGATTTGGCTGTCAACCGCTGGTCGGACCTGAGGGCGCCCATGCAGTCTTCAGAAGAAGGGGAATGAGGCGGGGCTAATAAGAAATGAGAGGCGCCAGTTCCAAGAGCTTTTTAAGGCCCTAAAGAGAGGGCAGAAGGCTGGGGGCGGCTCCACTCTTTCTGAGTAAAAGATTTGGTGCTGGTGAAAGATTTAGTGTACACACAAAATGAAGCTCACTATAGCCAGCCTTAATATCAATGGGGGTTTCACCATCGCTCAGGGACGGGAGCTACGCGGTGAGCTTCCTACAAGAAACACACATGGTGGCTAGTGATGAACCCACCTGGCTCCTGGAGTGGGAAGGGGGGGGTCTACATGAGCCATCTCAGCTCCAATTCGAGTGGAGCGGCTATCCTGTTGGCCCCATCTTTCCAGCCGGAGATCCTCAAAGTGCAGGACATTGTACCAGGCCGTTTGCTCTATTTGCCGTGCGCTTGGATGGCATGCCATTAAACTTCATTAATGTGTACGCCCCCAAGATCGGCGCAATGCAGACACGCTTAACAAGGGAAGTGACCACGCTGTTGAACAAATCGACCGTGGGGAGTGTGTTTTTCTTGGGGGAGATTTTAATTGTACCCTCGAGGCGAGTGATCGCTCTGGCGTTCAGCGTGACCCGGCTGCAGTAAAGACTTTAAGGGAGATGGTGGACTCTTTTGAGCTGGTAGATGCTTAGCGGAATTTCCATCCCGACTCTTAACGCCTTCACGTACAGGTTTGAGGGGGGTGGTTCCCGTATTGACCATTTATACGCATCCAAGGCCTAGGTCTCCTGTGTTTCGGTGGCCTGTACATCTGGACGCCCGCAGCGACGGCTGCGGAGGGTTGAGGTCCTGACCACGGGGGAAAATGGAGGAGGACTGGCCAAATTGTGTGCCTTCCACTACAGTGATGAATGCTGTGGTGGATGTTTGTGTAAATTTTTAGTGTGTTTTTGTGTGTGATCTGTATCATTGTACCGCTGCTGGCAAATTCATTTCACTTGCACTTTATGTGCAATGTGACGAATGAAACCGTATTGTATTGTATTGTAGCCACCCACCAGGACATCCCAGAAGGCTCTAAGGTACTCCACATTCAACCCATCTAGCCATGAAGGGTGCCCAGGTGTGATGTGGTCAGCGATGACCAGTTGAATGGGTTGGTGGAGCGGTTCCACCGCCGTCTGAAGGACCCCCTGAAACGAGATGCCATGGGTCACATTGGGGATTCGGACTGCCCGAAAGGAGGCTTTGTCATTGTCCTCGGTGGAACTAATGTATGGCGCTCTGCTCACTGTCCCCGGAGAGTTTGTCCTGGCCGCTTATGGGTCTCGGGAACCGCCGTCATCTGTGTTGGTGCACTTGCAGGAGAGGGTTGGCACCCTGGCTCCCATCCCGTCGTCTCCTCATGGGGTGGCTCCATCCCATGTGCCACCGGCATTGGTGGACTGTCCGTACGGCTTTCTGCGCCATGACGCCCACAGGTCACCCTTGCAGCGCCCTTATGATGGTCCCTTTCGGGCGCTGCGGCACGGCCACACGACATTCGTCTTGGACATGGGGGGCCGGCAGAAACTGTATCCGTTGCTTGTTTAAAGCCAGCCCGTCTGGACCTGAGCGAGCCAGTACAGGTGGCTCAACCTCCCCGTCGCGCGCACCCGTCATCTCGGGTCTCCTTGAATTATTCCGACCGGGCAAGTCCCGTGTGCGAGGGGATGTATCTATGCGATCTGGCCGCCTCGTTCTGCGTCCCGTCTGACTCGGTGCCTCTGGTTCTGGGGGAGTCATGTGGCGGCACCTGGTTGTAGGCCACGGGCAGAGCGAACCCTTGGCTCTGGAGGGAGGAGTAAGGTGTCTCGGTGTGGGAGGCGCAGGTCACGGCATTGACCCGAAGGGGTATTTAAGGTTGGGCAATGCCTGTGCCCATTTGAGTAGTAGGGAGCTGTATCTTACTGATTAAAACATGTCTCAAGCACACAACTTGTGTCCGCTTAGTTTTTGGCTGGTCTCCTGCGAGTCCCCGCTATACTATTTTCCTACTTAAGGCATCCTATGTTTGTGTTATTGGCAAACTTGTATATCTAGCTTTCTGTATTGCCACCTGTCATCTTTAGCAGCAGTAAATAGCTGTAACCTCAGCACAGGTATACACAGAGCCTCTTGGTCACGTCCTGACAACTTGATTGCTTGCCTATTTTTCCTCACATTTGTTTTCTGCAGTTCTTTTGCTTTTTATGTCAGAAAAAAATCTATTCTGAAGACGTCCTATTGATTTTACATCATCTACTCATCAACAGACCTGCCCATTTTGCAACAGAATCTTTGATGCATCTGTAGGAGTTGGTGAGAGTAGTATGGGACATGCCAAACTTCCTAAGCCTTCTAAGAAAGTAGAGGCATTGGTGTGCTATATACTACATCTGGTTCATTATAAATATACAGTGCAATCAGAAAGGATTCAGACCCCCTCAATTTTTCCACATTTTGTTACGTTACAGCCTTATTATAAAATAGGTTAAACTCATTTTTTTAAATCATCAATCTACACACAATACCCCAGAATGAAGAAGCAAAAACAGGTGTTTAGAAATGTTTGCAAAGTCATTTAAAAGAAATAACTGAAATATCACATTTACATAAGTATTCAGACCCTTTGCTATGACACTCAAAATTGAGCTGAGGTTCATCCTATAACCATATAACCATATAACCATATAACAATTACAGCACGGAAACAGGCCATCTCGGCCCTACAAGTCCATGCCGAACAAATTTTTTTCCCCTTAGTCCCACCTGCCTGCACTCGTACCATAACCCTCCATTCCCTTCTCATCCATATGCCTATCCAATTTATTTTTAAATGATACCAATGAACCTGCCTCCACCACTTCCACTGGGAGCTCATTCCACACCGCCACCACTCTCTGCGTAAAGAAGTTCCCCCTCATATTACCCCTAAACTTCTGTCCCTTAATTCTGAAGTCATGTCCTCTTGTTTGAATCTTCCCTATTCTCAAAGGGAAAAGCTTGTCCACATCAACTCTGTCTATCCCTCTCATCATTTTAAAGACCTCTATCAGGTCCCCCCTTAACCTTCTGCGCTCCAGAGAATAAAGACCTAACTTGTTCAACCTATCTCTGTAACTTAGTTGTTGAAACCCAGGCAACATTCTAGTAAATCTCCTCTGTACTCTCTCTATTTTGTTGACATCCTTCCTATAATTTGGCGACCAAAATTGTACCCCATACTCCAGATTTGGTCTCACCAATGCCTTGTACAATTTTAACATTACATCACAGCTTCTATACTCAAAATCATCCTGTTTCCATTGATTATCCTTGAGATGTTTCTACAACTTGATTGGAGTCCACCAGTGGTAAATTAAATTGATTGGACATGATTTGTCATGTCCAGGACCCTGGAGCTCCAGACGTCGTTCCTTCACAGGAAGGAGGTGTTGACGGTTGCATTTATAGATGGTACCATCGACATCGATCAGGTAGGAACGCGGTTCCTTTGAGGGACCGTAAATGTACCCCAGTTTGGTATGTCCTTCGTCTGTCCGCAGTCGGGCGACTTGGCCTTGAATAAGTAGCTTAAGTGGTTTGCTGGTCTTGTCATAACTCCGTTTCTGCGCATTTCGATTGAACTGTACGTGCAGGGGGGAAGACTTTAGGTTTTAGGTTTTCCTCAGTGGAGGTCGTGTACGGCGGGACATCAGGTGCTGGACAGCCACCTGACAACCAAAATTCATTTTGTGAACACAAACTTGTTAAAAAGGTGAGGCAAACAATTGGGCTGCAGCCACCTGACAACCAAAATTCATTTTGTGAACACAAACTTTTTAAAAAGGCGAGGCAAACAATTGGGCAGCAGCCACTTTACAGCCGCATCGAGGGGACTCACCGTGGAGTAGACGTGCGTTCAATGTTATTCGCAGCTCAGAGAGCCATGACCCTCTCACTTCCTGGGTCTGGCAGAGACTGAGTGAGGGACTACACTTCCAGGTTTTATAGTCCCTCTCCCCTGCCGCCAGCGGGGGCAGCAGAGAAAATGGCAATTAAAAAAACCCATTAATATCTCTCTGATTTTTCATTGATGGGAAAAATCCTCTGGTCCCGGAAGGCGGAAGGGGGCGCTGGGTGAAGTGCCAAAAAGGACGGCCGTAGGTGGCGGGTTCTTTTGGAAATCTCAGCACAGTGGGCCAAAAGCGGTCAAGATCAGACTTTTAGTAATATAGATAGATAGATATATATAACTATATCTGGCTCATGATACATTAGTAAATCTAATGTATTTCATCCCTTGTTGCTTTTTGAACATTTCGTTGGCGACCAGTGTTGATGCAATACCATATAAAGATTCGGTAGCAAAATGGGCAGGTCTGCTGATGAGTAAATTATGTAAAATCAATAGGACGTCTTCAGAATAGGTTTTTTTCTGACATAAAAAGTAATAGAACTGCAGAAAGCAAATGTGAGGAAAATAGGCAAGCAATCAAGTTGTCAGGACATGATATATATATATATTATATATATATATATATATATATATATACTCACATATATTTACAGAACCTAAAGTGATAAACAAAACAAAATGAATTCAATGTAGAGATTTAAAAGGAGAAGTACTAAACAAGGTTGTGGCTAGAGAAAGACCCGTTTTGATGCAATTTTAACAAAGGAAGACCCTACAGTAAAATGTGCAAGTCTGCTGATGGGGAAAATTTATGTAAAATCAATAGAAAGTTTCCAGAGTAGAATTTTCCATTGCAGAGGGAGCAGAAGAACAGCAGGGAATAATAGTCAGACAAGCCAAATTACTTTTATTTGACCAACAACCAAGAAAGCACACAAATGCCTCTATTTCCTTAGAAGGCGTAGGAGGTTCGGCTTGTCCCACACAATTCTCACCAACTCTTACAGATGCATCATAGAAAGCATTTTATCAGGTTACGAACAAGACGGCAAGAAATTGTAGCAAATTATGGACGCAGCCTAGATCATCACACAAACCAACCTCCCACCTATTGACTCAATTTATACATCACACTACCTCGGCAAGGCCAGCAGCATAATCAAGGATAAGTCGCACCCTGGCCAATCCCTCTTCTTTCCTCTACCATCAGGCAAAAGGTATAGAAGTGTGAAAACGCACGCCTGATTCAGGGACAGCTTCTTCCCAGCTGAGTGGCGGACTAGCTTGCAAAGCAAAAAGGGCTGTTGAGCCAAAACCAAAGAGGCCAACGTCAGGCAACGCCATTGTAGTGGGAGACTCCATTGTGAGAGGTACGGACAGAGGTTTCTGCGGCAACAGACGGGATTCGAGGATGGTGTGCTGCCTTCCTGGTGTCAGGATCCAGGATGTCACGGACAGAGTGCAGAAAAACCTCAAGTGTGAAGGTGAACAGCCGGAAGTGGTAGTGCATGTCGGCACAAACGATGTTGGAAAGAAGGGGATGAATATTCTGCAGCGTGACTTTAGAGAGCTCGGAAAAATGCTGAAAAGCAGGACCTCCAGGGTTGTTATCTCTGGTTTGCTTCCAGTTCCTCGTGTTGGCGAGAGCAGGAACAGGGAAATACGGGACATAGAAACATAGAAACATAGAAATTAGGTGCAGGAGTAGGCCATTCGGCCCTTCGAGCCTGCACCGCCATTCAATATGATCATGGCTGATCATCCAACTCAGTATCCCGTACCTGCCCTCTCTCCATACCCCCTGATCCCCTTAGCCACAAGGGCCACATCTAAGTCCCTCTTAAATATAGCCAATGAACTGGCCTCAACTACCCTCTGTGGCAGAGAGTTCCAGAGATTCACCACTCTCTATGTGAAAAAAATTCTTCTTATCTCGGTTTTAAAGGATTTCCCCCTTATCCTTAAGCTGTGACCCCCTTGTCCTGGACTTCCCCAACATCGGGAACAATCTTCCTGCATCTAGCCTGTCCAACCCCTTAAGAATTTTGTAAGTTTCTATAAGATCCCCTCTCAATCTCCTAAATTCTAGAGAGTATAAACCAAGTCTATCCAGTCTTTCTTCATAAGACAGTCCTGAGATCCCAGGAATCAGTCTGGTGAACCGTCTCTGCACTCCGTCTATGGCAATAATGTCCTTCCTCAGATTTGGAGACCAAAACTGTACGCAATACTCCAGGTGTGGTCTCACCAAGGCCCTGTACAACTGCAGTAGAACCTCCCTGCTCCTTTACTCAAATCCTTTTGCAATGAAAGCTAACATACCATTCGCTTTCTTTACTGCCTGCTGCACCTGCATGTCTACCTTCAATGACTGGTGTACCATGACACCCAGGTCTCGCTGCATCTCCCCCTTTCCCAATCAGCCACCATTTAGATAATAGTCTGCTTTCCCGTTTTTGCCACCAAAATGGATAACCTCACATTTATCCACATTATACTGCATCTGCCAAACATTTGCCCACTCACCCAGCCTATCCAAGTCAACTTGCAGTCTCCTAGCATCCTCCTCACAGCTAACACTGCCCCCCAGCTTAGTGTCATCCGCAAACTTGGAGATATTGCCTTCAATTCTCTCATCCAGATCATTAATATATATTGTAAATAGCTGGGGTCCCAGTACTGAGCCTTGGGGTACCCCACTAGTCACTGCCTGCCATTGTGAAAAGGACCCGTTTACTCCTACTCTTTGCTTCCTGTTTGCCAGCCAGTTCTCTATCCACATCAATACTGAACCCCCAATGCCTTGTGCTTTAAGTTTGTATACTAATCTCTTATGTGGGACCTTGTTGAAAGCCTTCTGGAAGTCCAGATACACCACATCCACTGGTTCTCCCCTATCCACGCTACTAGTTACATCCTCGAAAAATTCTATAAGATTCGTCAGACATGATTTACCTTTCGTAAATCCATGCTGACTTTATCCAATGATTTCATCACTTTCCAAATGTGCTGCTATCCCATCTTTAATAACTGACTCTAGCAGTTTCACCACTACCGATGTTAGACTAACTGGTCTGTAATTCCCCATTTTCTCTCTCACTCCCTTCTTAAAAAGTGGGGTTACGTTTGCTACCCGCCAATCTTCAGGAACTACTCCAGAATCTAAAGAGTTTTCTTTCATAATCTATTTTTCCTTTCCTAATTAAGCCCTTTGTCCTCCTCTGCTGGTCTATGAATTTCTCCCAGTCCTCCGGGTTGCTGCTTTTTCTGGCTAATTTGTACGCATCATCCTTCGCTTTGATACTATCCCTGATTTCCCTTGTTATCCATGGATGTACTAACTTCCCTGATTTATGCTTTTGCCAAACTGGGATGAACAATTTTTGTAGTTCATCCATGCAATCTTTAAATGTCTTCCATTACATATCCACCGTCAACCCTTTTAGAATTAATTGCCAGTCAATCTTGGCCAATTCACGTCTCATACCCTCAAAGTTACCTTTCTTTAAGTTCAGAACCATTGTTTCTGAATTAACAATGTCACTCTCCCTCCTAATGAAGAACTCAACCATATTATGGTCACTCTTGCCCAAGGGGACACGTACAACAAGATTGCTAACTAACCCTTCCTCATTACTCAATACCCAGTCTAAAATAGCCTGCTCTCTCGTTGGTTCCTCTACATGTTGATTTAGATAACTATCCCGCATATATTCCAAGAAATCCTCTTCCTCAGCACCCCTGCCAATTTGATTCACCCAATCCATAGATTGAAGTCACCCATTATAACTGTTTTGCCTTTGTCGCACGCATTTCTAATTTCCTGTTTGATACCATCTCCAACTTCACTACTACTGTTAGGTGGCCTGTACACAACACCCACCAGCGTTTTCTGCCCCTTAATGTTTTGCAGCTCTACCCATACTGATTCCACATCCTCCAAACTAATGTCCTTCCTTTCCATTGCATTAATCCCCTCTCTAATCAGTAACGCTACCCCACCTCCTTTTCCTTTCTGTCTATCCCTCCTGAATATTGAATATCCCTGGATGTTCAGCTCCCAGCCTTGGTCACCCTGGAGCCATGTCTCCGTGATCCCACCTATATCATAGTCATTAATAGCTATCTGCACATTCAACTCATCCACCTTATTACGAATGCTCCTTGCATTGAGACACAAAGACTTCAGGCTTGTTTTTACAACACTCTTACCCCTTATACAATTATGTTGAAAAGTGGCCCTTTTTGATTTTTGCTCTGGTTTTGTCTGCCTGCCACTTTTATTTTTCACCTTGCTACCTATTTCTTCTACCCTCATTTTACACCCCTCTGTCTCTACGCTCACACATTTAAGAAACCCTTTCCCTTTAACTCCATCCTCCACTATCCCATTCGACACCCCACCCCCCTTATTTAGTTTAAAGCCACCCGTGTAGCAGTGGCAAACCTGCCTGCCAGAATGCTGGTCCCACACCTGTTAAGATGCAATCCGTCCCTTTTGTACAGTTCCCCCTTACCCCAAAACAGATCCCAGTGATCTAAGAATCTAAATCCCTGGCCCGTGCACCAGTTCCTCAGCCACACGTTCAGGTCCCGTATCTCCCTGTTCCTGCTCTCGCCAGCACGGGGAACTGGAAGCAAACCGGAGATAACAACCCTGGAGGTCCTGCTTTTCTGAATGTGACCTGAATGTGTGGCTGAGGAACTGGTGCACGGGGCACGGATTTAGATTTTTAGATCACTGGGATCTGTTTTGGAGTAAGGGGGAACTTTACGAAAGTGTATGGCCAAGTGTGGCCAAGTGTAATAGGGATCGATGTGAATGGTGAGAAGCGTAAGGAATTAAAAGTATTGTATATGAATGCGCGAAGTATAAGAAGTGAAGTAGATGAGCTTGAGGCTCAGTTAGAGGTTGGTAGATATGACATTGTGGGGATTACTGAGACGTGGCTGCAGGAGGATCGGGCCTGGGAACTTAATATTCAGGGTTATACATCCTATAGAAAGGACAGGCAGGTGGGCAGAGGAGTGGGGGTAGCTCTGCTGGTGAGGGATGGAATTCAGTCCCTTGTGAGGGAAGACAAAGGGACTGACGAGGTAGAGTCACTGTGGATTGAGTTGAGGAATTGTAAAGGTAAGAAGATACAAATTGGTGTTATTTACAGACCCTCAAATATTAGCCTGGATGTAGGGTGTAAGTTGCAACAGGAGTAAAAGCTGGCATGTAACAAAGTTTACGCCACTGTGGTGATGGGGGATTTCAATATGCAGGTAGACTGGGAAAATTAGGTTAGTTCGTGGCCCCAAGAAAGAGAGTTTGTAGAATGCCTCCGTGATGGATTCTTAGAGCAGCTTGTAATGGAGCCGACCAGAGAAAAGGCAATTCTGGATTTAGTGTTGTCCAATGAACCAGATATGATAAGAGAACTTGAGGTAAACGAACCGCTTGGAGGTAGTGATCATAATATGATTAGTTTTAATCTGCAATTTGAGAAGAAGAAGGTTAAATCGGAAGTGTCAGTGATGCCGTTGAACAAAGGGGACTATGAAGGCATGAGAGGGGAGCTGGCCAAAGTAGATTGGAAATGGATCTTAGTAGGAATGACGGTGGAACAGCTATGGCAGGAATTTAAGTGGTGTAGGAGGCAACTGTGGCTGACAAGAAGTTAGGGATAGAATAAAACTAAAAGAAAAGATGTATAACACAGCAACAAGTAGCCGGAAGCAAGAGGATTGGGAAACTTTCATAGGACAACAGAAGGAAACAAAACGGGCAATACAGGCTGAAAAGATGAAGTACGAGGGGAAGCTAGCCAGGAATATAAAGAAGGACAGTAAAAGATTCTTTAGATATGTTAAGGGCAAAAGAGTAGCCAAGTCAAATGCGGGTCCCTTGAAGGCAGACACGGGTGAAATTATTATGGTCAACAAGGAAATGGCAGACGAGTTGAATAGGTACTTCGGATCTGTCTTCACTAAGGAAGACACAAACAATCTTCCAGATGTACTGGAGGACAGCGGATCTAAGGGGGTAGAGGAACTGAAATCAATTTTCATTATGCGAGAAATAGTATTGGGTAGGCTAATGGGACTGAAGGATGATAAATCCCCTGGGCCCGATGGTCTGCATCCCAGGGTGCTCAGGGAGGAGGCTCTAGAAATAGTGAACGCATTGGTGATCATTTTCCAATGTTCAATAGATTCAGGATCAGTTCCTGTGGATTGGAGGATAGCTAATGTTATCCCACTTTTCAAGAAAGGAGCGATAGAGAAAACGGGGAATTACAGACCAGTTAGCCTGATCGGTGGTGGGAAAGATAATAATAATAATATCTTTTATTGTCATTGCACATAAGCGCAACGAGATTTGGTATGCAGCTTCCATCCAATGTCATAACATACATCTATATTACCAAATCTCTGATCTTGACCGCTTTTGGCCGACTGTGCTGCGATTTCCGAGAGAACACTGCCACCTATGGCCGTCATTTTTGGCCACCTCGCTCAGAGCCCCCCTCCACCATACGAGTGTGGAGGATTTTTTCCGTTGATGAAAAATGAAAGAGATGTTAATGTTTTTACAAAATTCCCCATTCTCTCTGCTCCCCCCCGCTAGCGGCAGGGGGAGGGACTATAAAACCAGGAAGTGTCGTGCCTCACTCAGTCTCTGCCAGACCCAGGAAACGAGAGGGTCACGGCTCTCTGAGCTGCGAATAACACTGAACACATGTCTACTCCATGGTGAATCACCTCGATGCGGCTTTAAAGTGGCTGCAGCCCTTTTTAAAAAGTTTGTGTTCACAAAATGAATTTTGGTTGTCGGGTGTCTGCAACCCAATTGTTTGCCTCGCCTTTTTTTTAACAAGTTTTTATTCACAAAATGAATTTTGGTTGTCAGGTGACTACAGCCAAATTGGTTGCCTCGCCTTTTTTTTAACAAGTTTGTGTTCACAAAATTAATTTTGGTTGTCAGGTGTCTGCAGCTGAATTGTTTGCCTTGGCTTGGCTTTTATAATCATTGCAACAGTTGGATGCCTGCCCAAGCATCCATACGGCCCACAATGTCTATAGTAGCCCTCTGGAAACCAGTACCTTCAGAACTCGCTGCCACAGAGGGTAGTTGAGGCCAGTTCATTGGCTATATTTAAGAGGGAGTTAGATGTGGCCCTTGTGGCTAGAGGGTATGGAGAAAAGGCAGGTACGGGATACTGAGTTGGATGATCAGCCATGATCATATTGAATGGCGGTGCAGGCTCGAAGGGCCGAATGGCCTACACCTGCACCTAATTTCTATGTTTCTATGTTTCTATGCTTTCTGGAAGTCCAAGTACACTACATCCACAGGCTCTCCCTTGTCCATTTACCTAGTTACATCTTCAAAAAATTCCAGAAGATTAGTCAAGCATGATTTCCCCTTCGTAAATCCATGCTGACTTGGACCAATCCTGTTACTGCTATCCAAATGTCTATATCATGAAGATTGATTGAGTCCACCTTTGTGAAGATTGATCCAAAGTACGTGTTCAATTCACCTACAATTTCCTTGTTCCCCATAATAAATTCACCTTTTTCATTCTTCAAGGGTCCAACTTTGGTCTTAATTTTTTTTTTTCTCTTCACATACCTAAAGAAGCTTTTACTATCCTGCTATATATTCTTGGCTAGCTTACCTTCGTACTTCATCTTTTCTTCCCGTATTGTCTTTTTAGTTATCTTAATGATTCTGGGGATTGTGTGGTTCTTGTCCTGCTGTACTTGTCTGCCGCCTTTGATACAGTGGACCATGATATCTTGTTATCTCGGCTACAGCAGTTAGTGGGCATCTGCGGCAGTGCCCTGGGATGGTTCAGGTCCTATCTGGCGGGCAGAACCATGTGTGTTAGCCTTGCTGGGTTTGAATCCTCTTCCGCTCCCCTGTCACATGGGGTTCCACAGGGTTCGATTCTAGGGCCCCTGCTTTTCTCGCTGTACATACTTCCTCTGGGTTCCATCCTTAGAAAGCATGGCATCTCTTTCCACTGTTATGCAGATGATACCCTGCTTTATTTGCCGCTGAGGGGGGAAGATGCCTTTTCTGTAAAATCACTTCTGTCTTGTCTTGATGACATTAAGTCCTGGTTGGCCCTAAACTTTCTTGGATTTAATGAAAAGAAGACAGAGGTGATTTTATTTGATCCCAATGGCTGCCGTGAACCTCCATTTGTTGATTTAGGTCCATTGTCATGGTACGTGAAGCCAACAGTAGTGAACCTGGGTTTTAGGATGGACAGTGACTTTAATTTAGATCGGCAAATATGCGCGGTGGTTAAGTCCAGCTTCTTTCACCTAAGGAAGCTGGCGAAGGTGAAGCCCATTCTCGAGCGGCAGCATTTTGAGACAGTAATCCATGCCTTTATTACATCTAGGCTGGATTACTGTAACGCGCTCTATTTTGGAGTTGCTCATTCTTCACTGGCTTGTCTCCAGTTGGTTCAGAATGCTGCTGCTCGCCTTTTAACAGGGACTCGAAAGAGGGAGCACATATCGCCAATTCTGGCCTCCCTCCACTGGCTCCCGGTGCACTTTCGAGTTCATTTTAAGATACTGTTATTTGTTTTTATATCTCTGAATGGGCTCTCCCCGCCTTACCTCTCTGAGCTGCTCCACCCATATGCTCCTGCCCGGTCCCTCAGGTCAGCTGGTCAGCTGCTCCTGGAGGTACCGAGGTCTAGTCGGAGGCTCAGAGGGGATAGAGCCTTCTCTGTTGCTGCTCCGGCACTCTGGAACGCCCTGCCGTTGCACATCAGACAGGCCCCCTCACTGTCCATCTTCAAATCCAGTGTTAAAACACATTTGTACTCCCTGGCTTTTGACCATGCCTGAGACTTTGCTTCTGTTTTTGGTGTTTTTGATGTTTCTTTATTTTACTAGTCTTTTCCTACTATTTCTTTTGATTGTTATTTTGGGTGTGTTTTAACTTTTTTGTCAATGATTAGTGATGTACAGCACTTTGTTGCAACTATATTTGTTTTTAAAGTGCTCTATAAATAAAATTATTATTATTATTATTATTATCTTCTGTTGCTCTTTAAACATTACCCAATCCTCTTGCTTCCCGCTCATCTTTGCCACGTTGTACTTCTTCATTTTTATTTTTATACTGTCCCTGACGTCCCTTGACAGCCACAGTTGCCCTTAATCCCCTTGGAATCTTTCTTCCTCCTAGAATGAATTGATCCTGCACCTTCTGTATTATTCCTAGAAATACTTGCCATTTTTGTTTCACTGTCATCCCTGCTAGGGTATCTTTCCAGTCAACTTTGGCCAGCTCCTCCCTCATGGCCCCATAGTCCCCTTTATTCAACTATAACACTTGCACCTCCGATCTACCCATCTCCCTCTCCAATTGTAGATTAAACCTGACCATGTTATGGTTCCTACTTCCTAATGGCTCATTAACCTCGAGGTCCTTTATCAAATCCGGTTCATTACATAACACTAAATCCAGAATTGCCTTCTCCCTGGTAGGCTCCAATACAAGCTGCTCTAAGAATCCATCATGAAGGCACTCTAAAAAGTCCCTTTCTTGGGGTCCAGTACCAACCTGATTTTCCCAGTCTACCTGCATGTTGAAATCTCCCATAATAACTACAGCATTACTTTTGCTACATGCCAATTTTATCTCCGTCAGCGGTCATATCTTTATTTGTGAGGTTCCCCATTCTGTGGAACCAACTCTAAAATATGGAAGCAACTATATAAGATATGGAAGCAACTCTAAAACCACTCGCACCTCTTAACAATTTCCCTTTCTAATTTCAAAATTACCAAAGTTGTTTTAAACAACATTCAAATCAAAATGCTCCAGGAATCAACCAATCACACTCACACATGTTCTCGCAGCCCGTCTCCTATCCCCGATCTTAATCTGAACACATGCAAATAAACTCCAAACACATGAGCAAAATTATACAAAGAATTGGAATTAGTCCACTTATTAGAACTATACCTAGCCACACTTCTGCATAAATCACAAACATTCACTTATTACGACTGTAAATCACATCTAATAAATCCTCCTTGTGGCGCAGTCGGTCAGCGGAACAACACCTCCCCCGACACAGCAATCAAAAGAGTACAGTCCCTGATCGAACCACGACTCAGATTATCACAATACTACTAAATAATCACAAATATTTAACAGACACACCTTTACTTCAAGTATCTAAACCCGCAAACACTCACACACGCAGCAATACAAACAACAGTCCGCGAACATGATCTAAATCTTGACTTCTAAATATTAATACACTCTAAGTTTATTTACATACACAGAATATTTACAATTTGGATCCGATAACAAAACAGAAAGCTAGATTTTTACAATTTACAAAATGATTTAAAGCACTAGCTCACAGTTCATAAACACTCGATCTTGATGCCACGTCACGCTGTTATCACTCAGTAAACCTCTCTCTCTGCTACCAAAGATTTTCCCCTACCTAGGTTACTCTTTCTTGAGGGGTACTACTCCTTAAATGACTACTTTTCCTCCCGAATGTTACTATCTCTGTGCAAAGACTGGACTTCTATGGGGGGTCCTCTGTATGAAGAAAGATTGGATAGACTCGGCTTGTACTCGCTAGAATTTAGAAGATTGAGGGGGGATCTTATAGAAACTTACAAAATTCTTAAAGGGTTGGACAGGCTAGATGCAGGAAGATTGTTCCCGATGTTGCGGAAGTCCAGAACAAGGGGTCACAGTTTAAGGATAAGGGGGAAATCATTTAGGCCTACTCCTGCACCTATTTTCTATGTTTCTATGTTTCTATGTTTATTACTATTTCCGTCACAACGGTCAATTTTGTAATTAGCTACAATTAAGTAATTAACTAATTATTTGCTTTAATTTCAGGTCATCCAAGTAAAATGTTTTATATTTGTTTCAGAATGCTTCAATCTATAATAACTGAAAATTTCATTCAGTTCTCTTAATTTTTAAAGAAGTTATGGGCTTTTGACTGTCCTCGATCACAGCTTTTGTATAAAATCAATGGAAAAGCAATATGGAACAAGATGCTAATTTCTGAGTATGAAAATGGCTATAACTTTTTTAATACTGAATATATGAAAGCGAATTAGGCGTCAAATTAAACTTCTTGTTATGCTTTATCTGATGGGATAAATTACAGACTTGATTTTTTAAATCTCAAAATTTTGTAACATTGCTAAGCAATGTGCACGGTATTTATCGCTTACTGACATGCAGTCTGATCCTTTTCATTCTGGCCTATTAATGCCTAAAGGGAGAAATATTCAGAATTGAAGTGACTCCAACTAGCATTAGTATTTCAATTTTGTGGTCTATACTTTGATTTCAGCAAAGCTTTTGCCACAGTGCAACACGTGACTAATTCACCTCAACATCAAAGAGGAGGCAATTCATGGAGAATGCAGGTCACAGGGGGATACAGATCAACACATGGAGAATAATGTTTGGAGGAAAACGGGTGCATTTATTCAAATAATGACGAGGGTACAATCAAAATAGTAGTAAACCCCAAGTAATAAACTAACAGTAGTGCCCCAAGTAATGATCTCCTCCCAATGGGCCGTACAGCAGAAGGTTGCCTCTAGACCTTACCCGCTGCCGCAGTAACGAGAACCAGCCTGAGAGGTTCCCACCGGGCCCAGCTTCTGCTCACATGTGAGGAGGAAATCGGACAGTGGACCAGTAAGGAGAGCACTGGCGGGAAGCAGTGCAAGGTCTCGACAGTGGAGAGAGCCAGTGGAGGCCCTGCAGCAGCCTGGGGCTCCGCCCAGCAGCCTGACGAGCCATGCCTGGCATCCCAACTGCAGGCTCGGCTCCCTCGGAGAGGGAAGGCTGCTGGGCCTGGCCCTGCACACTCCGTGGATCAGGAATTGGAGAGGAACTGGAAGGAGACTGCAATGATAGCGGACGCTGGAAAAAGGCCTGGTAAGAAGAACCGGGGCAAGGTGTTTTATCTTCTGCACACTCGAGGTTGGCTGCAGGATGCACTCCCTGGGGAATCAGGGCTGAAGAGGGACATCAGTCGCAGGGACCGGAGTGGAGGTGACGGCGGCAAAAGCCTTTGTGATCAGCTGCAGCTGGGACTGTAAAATGGCGCCTCCTGCATATGGACTCAGTGGGTTGCTCTGTGCATACTGTACTAACTAAGGTGATTGTGCTTATGTACGGGGATAGTCTTACTGAGTTGTATTTGACTGTACCTGGTATACTTGACCATTGACCAAGTGATCTGTGAAAGTCCTTGCTGCAGAATGAGGGTACTGGAGAGGATTTACACACACTTGGAAGGAAATGGGCTAATTAGGGTCAGCTCGAACAAACTGATTGGCTTTTTTGAGGAGGTGACGAAGATGATTCTTGAGTGTAGGGCAGAGGATGTTGCCTTTACAGGGTGGCATTGGACAAGGTCCTTATGGAAAGCTGATCAAGAAGATTAATCTTCATAGTGGTGATTGGCAATATTAATATTGGCTAAATTAAAGACGCCATAAAATGGAGGATTGTTTAACCCTTGTCAGCTGAACTTTACAGGCTGTAATTGGCACCAGCCAGTCTCAGACTGGTATGCAGGATGGTGAGGGATCCAGGTGTTCCCCCTGTTTCTCTTAAATTAATAACATGTATAGCAATTTTGCAGGTGAACCTTAAATGCATCATTTCTATTGGATCACTGCAAAAGCATTGTAAATAGTATAAATAATGTTGCAAGATGGTCATCCTATTAATCGATGATTGGTCGAACTGTTGAGTCTCGGAGAAACTGTTTGAATCTCAGGGCACATGTTTCAATGTTTGTTCTTGTTTGCTTCCTTCTAGAGCTTTCTTACGTATACAATGTATTAGCCACTGTATTATTGGTTTAGGGAAATGTCTGCTATGCATGGGGTTAACCGATATCTATATTTGGATTGCTAAGAGACCACCCCCATGTGGTTCGGCCCCTCTATAAAAGTCTGCTGCCACGAGGTCCTGTGTCGATCTTCTTGGAAAGTGCTTAGGACTGCATGACCTTCTGGAGTGTCTCTGTTTGAGCGAGGCCTAGAGGGCTTGAACAGGCAGATACGAGGATTGAACCCGCGGTGGTTAGGTACAGTGGTGGGAACTGTAATTGCGTTTTGTCAAAATAAAGATTAGTTGATCAAGTGCTTGATTCAGTGGCTTTTGAATGAAACTAGACGGGGGGACACTTAGAACGAGCAATTTACATTGAGGGCTCATCCGGGATCTCAAAAGACCCCCAAACACAAGTTTGCAATCAAGGGTGGGCTGATTTGATCGCGAGTGCAAAAATCGGGCTCACTGTACGGTTCTTGCATTGGTTTTCGATACTTTGTCTGTCGGAGTTGATCGATCATTTGTGGGCTTGGGAAAGGGTCGAATTTTGTTAATTAGAATAGAGTCTAGCAAGCACGGGGGTGGGGTTGGTTTGGGGCCCATTAAACCGGGCGTGGAGTGGCCCATAACTTGGTCGTAGTTGGCAGATTGCAGCCGCTTTAACTAGAGCCTGATGCGCTTCATTGGGCGAGGAGTGGCCCAAGGTTAGATTTGGTATCCAATTGGTGGGGTATTGAAACACAGATCTAACCTATGTATCAATCGGATCTTTGCCGGGAGCGGGAATTGGAAAGGTGCGCTCTGAAAATCGGCATCGATTACTGCCAGCACAAAGTGGCTAGGCGCTGAACCCCCAGTGCCCAGCAGAGAGGAGTGTCTGCATGAAGGTGTCTGAGTCTCTCCATGGAGTTTCAGACGAGGAATCTCGTAAAGGTACTAGGCTCAGTGGCCAGAGTATAGATTGGCCGGAATACTCTAGTCCATTCAAGAATTTAATTGGGCAATTTTAGTTTGATTATAGTGCCTGCGTATGAGGAGGGATATGCACTAAAATTAGGAGTTCGAGAACAAGTCAAATTTCCAAATACAGAATTTCACATTCAAGTTCTGCCCGTAAGGTAGAATTCGAATTCCTGTAGATAGAACGCTGGAGTTGGTTCATGTTCATGATCGATTCCGAATAGCGGCTGATCAACAGTGAATAGTAATCCTCTGGTCGATTGTTGACTAGTACCTGATAGCGAAGAGTACCTGAGTGACGAGAACCTGTTTACTTGGTGAATAGTAATCCAAATAGCGAAGGGTACGTGTAATTCTGTAGAACTTAGAGAGGAGGGATAGAAACATAGAAACTTAGAAAATAGGTGCAGGAGTAGGCCATTCGGCCCTTTGAGCCTGCACCGCCATTCAATATGATCATGGCTGATCATCCAACTCAGTATCCTGTACCTGCTTTTCTCTCCATACCCCCTGATCCCTTTAGCCACAAGGGCCACATCTAACTCCCTCTTAAATATAGCCAATGAACTGGCCTCAACTACATTATGTGTCAGAGAATTCCAGAGATTCACCACTCCCTGTGTGAAAAATGTTTTTCTCATCTCAGTCCTAAATGATTTCCCCTTTATCCTTAAACTGTGACCCCTTGTTCTGGACTTCCCTAACATCGGGAACAATCTTCCTGCATCTAGCCTGTCCAACCCTTTAAGAATTTTGTAAGTTTCTATAAGATCCCCCCTCAATCTTCTAAATTCTAGCGTGTGCAAGCCGAGTCTATCCAGTCTTTCTTCATATAGAGGACCCCCCATAGAAGTCCAGTCTTTGCACAGAGATAGTAACATTCGGGAGGAAAAGTAGTCATTTAAGGAGTAGTACCCCTCAAGAAAGAGTAACCTTATCCACTCTACTAGTTACATCCACGAAAAATTATATAAGATTCGTCAGACATGATTTACCCTTCATAAATCCATGCTGACTTTGTCCAATGATTTCACCACTTTCCAAATGTGCTGCTATCCCATCTTTAATAACTGATTCTAGCAGTTTCCCCACTACCGACGTTAGACTAACTGGTCT
Organism: Leucoraja erinaceus; assembly: GCF_028641065.1. Taxonomy (NCBI): domain Eukaryota; kingdom Metazoa; phylum Chordata; class Chondrichthyes; order Rajiformes; family Rajidae; genus Leucoraja; species Leucoraja erinaceus. Next base: position 50,990,524 of record NC_073379.1, read on the forward strand.
GTAATTCCCCGTTTTCTCTCTCCCTCCCTTTTTTAAAAAGTGTTGTTACATTAGCTACCCTCCAATCCTCAGGAACTACTCCAGAATCTAAAGAGATTTGAAAAATGATCACTAATCCATCCACTATTTCTGGGGCTACTTCCTTAAGTGCTCTGGGATGCAGCCTATCTGGCCCTGGGGATTTATCGGCCTTTAATCCATTCAATTTACCTAACACCACTTCCTGGCTAACCTGGATTTCACTCAGTTCCTCCATCTCATTTGACCCCCGGTCCCCTGCTATTTCCAGCATATTATTTATGTCTTCCTTAGTGAAGACAGAACCAAAGTAGTTATTCAATTGGTCTGCCATGTCCTTGTACCCCATGATCAATTCACCCGTTTCTGACTGCAAGGGACCTACATTTGTTTTAACTAATCTTTTTCTCTTCACATATCTATAAAAGCTTTTGCAGTCAGTTTTTATGTTCCCTGCCAATTTTCTTTCATAATCTATTTTCCCTTTCATAATTAAGCCCTTTGTCCTCCTCTGCTGGTCTCTGAATTTCTCCCAGTCCTCTGGTAGGCTGCTTTTTCTGGCTAATTTGTACGCTTCATCTTTTGTTTTGACACTATCCCTGATTTCCCATGTTATCCACGGATGCACTACATTCCCTGATTAATTTTTTTGCCAAACTGGGATGAACAATTGTTGTAGTTCATCCATGCAGTCTTTAAATGCCTTCCATTGCATATCCACTGTCAACCCATTAAGAATCAATCGCCAGTCTATCTTGGCCAATTCACGTCTCATACCCTCAAAGTTACCTTTCTTTAAGCTCAGGACCTTGTTTCTGAATTAACGATGTCACTCTCCATCCTAATGAAGAACTCAACCATATTATGGTCACTCTTGCCCAAGGGGCTACGCACAACAAGACTGCTAACTAACCCCTCCTCATTACTCAATACACAGTCTAGGATAGCCTGCTCGCTCATTGGTTCCTCTCATGTTGATTTAGAAAATTATCCCGCATACATTTCAAGAAATCCTCTTCCTCAGCACCCTTGCCAATTTGATTCACCCAATCTATATGTAGATTGAAGTCACCCATTATAACTGTTTTACCTTTGTGGCACGCATTTCTAATTTCCTGTTTGATGCCATCCCCAACTCCACTACTACTGTTAGGTGGCCTGTACACAACTCCCACTAGCGTTTTCTGCCCCTCAGTGTTTCGCAGCTCTACCCATATCAATTCCACATCCTCAAAGCTAATGTCCTTCCTTTCTATTGCGTTAATCTGCTCTCTAACCAGCAACGCTACCCCACCTCCTTTCCCTTTCTGTCTATCCCTCCTGAATATTGAATATCCCTGGATGTTCAGCTCCCAGCCTTGGTTACCCTGGAGCCACGTCTCCGTGATCCCAACTATATCATAGTCATTAATAGCTATCTACACATTCAACTCATCCACCTTATTACGAATGCTCCTTGCATTGAGACACAAAGCCTTCAGGTTTGTTTTTACAACACTCTTACCCCTTATACTATTATGCTGAAAAGTGGCCCTTTTTGATTTTTGCCCTGGATTTGCCGGCCTGCCACTTTTACTTTTCACCTTGCTACCTATTGCTTCTACCCTCATTTTACACCCCTCTGTCTCTACGCTCACACATTTAAGAAACCCTTTCCCTTTAACCCCATCCTCCACTATCCCATTCGACACCCCACCCCCCTTATTCAGTTTAAAACCACCCGTGTAGCAGCGGCAAACCTGCCTGCCAGAATGCTGGTCCCACACCTGTTAAGATGCAATTCGTTCCTTTTGTACAGTTCCCCCTTACCCCAAAACAGATCCTAGTGATCTAAGAATCTAAATCCCTGCCCCGTGCACCAGTTCCTCAGCCACACGTTCAGGTCCCATATCTCCCTGTTCCTGCTCTTGCCAGCACGAGGAACTGGAAGCAAACCGGCGATAACAACCCTGGAGGTCCTGCTTTTCAGCATTTTTCCGAGCTCTCTAAAGTCACACTGCAGAATATTCATCCCCTTTCCGACATCGTTTGTGCACCTGTTTGTGGATCCTAGCACCAGGAAGGCAGCACACCATCTTCGCATCCCGTCTGTTGCCGCAGAAAACCTCTGTCCGTACCTCTCACAATGGAGTCTCCCACTACAATGGCATTGCCTGCCTTAGGCCTTTTTGGTTTTGGCTCAACAGCCCTATTCGCATCGCAAGCCAGTCCGCCGCTCAGTGTAAACACGTCTTCTGTCCCGACAGCTTCTAAGTGGGTGAACCTGTTCACAAGAGGTAGAACACCTGGGGACGTTGGCATTCCAGACACCCAGACTGTCTTGAAAATTCAATAATATGATATTATCAAGATCAGAACTTTAATATTATTGTATTATATGCTGTAAGTCCATAACAGATAGGTAAATAAATTACAATTTCTAGCAATGGACCAAGTCGAAGGAATTTAATGTTTAATTCCAATAAATTAATCTAGAAACATCCACTCAATATAATCAACAAAAAATTTTTTTTGCACAATACATGTGGCCAAAACTATATTTAGTATAAAAATATTGACTACGGATAGACAATAACACAAAATATATAGACGATTTAGATGCTCTGACGACATGATTGTCCCAAAGAGCATTTTAATCATCTTGCGAGTGGATGTTTCTGGAACGCGATCGATTGGAACGTTGCATTTGTGGTAAATTTGAACCCCATATTGGCAGGATAGACACTGCCAAATCATATGGGGTCCAAATAACATTTTCACAATGTAAAATTAGATTAAAGCCACCCCAAGAAGCAAGATTATGTAAATTAAATGACAAAATTGCATTACCTAATTTTCTATACTATTATTGGGCAGTACATATTAAAAATATAATTTATTGGTTGGACAGTCCTGCTCAACAGTTGGAATGGATAAGAATGGAGAAAGAGGATTGCGCCCCCTACGATCTAGGAGCGATCATTTTTTCCCCAAAAAAGCTGAATAATATGTTATATAAGAAGAATCCAATTATACAAAATACAATACGAATCTGGAAACAAATAAAATTAACTTTAAAATTAAGAAATTTATCCGTGTTAACACCAATAGGTGTTTAAACCATCTGGTATGGATAAAACATATAAACAATGGGGAAAAAGTGGGAATTAAAAAGGTAGGTGATTTGTATGTATTGGGAAATTTATTATCATTTCAACAACTAAAATCAAAATTTAAATTGAATAACAATCAATATTTTAAATACCTACAGGTATGTGACTTTATGAAGAAATATATACCAAGATTCCAAAGTATAATTTTAGGCCCACTGGAAGAAGTAATGAATATCAATGCAGAGTCAACAAAATTAATATCATACTTGTATAACAGTATTTTAAATATAGAATTACCATCAACAGAGGCAATTAGAGAAGACTGGGAAAAATAATTAATGATAAAAATCTCAAAAGAAACATGGGAAAAATATTTGATACATATACATAAATGTTCGATCAATGCTAGACATAACTTAATTCAATTTAAAATATTACATAGATTATATTATTCCAAAACTAGGTTGAATACATTTTATCCAAATATTTCTCCCATCTGTGATAAATGTCTTTCTCAAAATGCCAATATTACACACTCATTTGTCTCTTGTTCAAAACTTTATAAATTTTGGTGTGATATATTTGATATATTCTCAAAGCCATTTAAGACAAAAATGTAACCTAACACTGAAATGATTATATTTGGAGTAAGGAGATGGGAACAAATTAAATACACACCAAAACTCATTTTTCAATTATGGGTTAATAACAGCAAAAAACCTATACTTAAATTTTGGAAAAATGCTAATATACCAACATTTAAAATGTGGATCAGTAATATGCTGGACACAGCACATTTGGAAGAAATGAGACTCCTCCTAATAGACAAACAAAACCTATTCTTAAGGAGTTGGTCCCCATTTATTGATTTCTTGGATTCATGTGGTGACATAGTATCATGAAAACCAACAGTTTCAGGTATGGGTGAAAGATGATTTAGAATATTAAAAAAAACCCTATCTCACTGTGGCAATGGAATAGTCTCCCTCCTGCTTTCCTTCTTCATTTATTCCTTCTCTTTCACTTTTTATTTATTGGTTTTCCACCCACGCTCACTAATCTATTCTTCACTTTTCACAACCTCTTTTTCTTCTCTCCTTTCCAACTTCTCCCTTTAAAAACAAAAGGGAAGTTGTACAGAGAATGTGATATGTTAACATCGTTTTTGTACCAATGCATTGTACTCACTTCTAATAAATAAAATATTTTTTTTTTTAAATGATTTAACCTTTGTTTTGTCCCATTCTTGTGATCCGTCATGTTGTAGGCGTTGAGGGCATTAGAAGTCATGTTTTATTTTAATCGAATTATTAAATTGTTTAGCGATTTTTAAAAAACCCACCGTGAATGGAAGTCTGATCGATTTTTCTTCAGCAGCTAGCAGCCCGAAGAAAATCGCCTCCGACAGTACAAAACTGGATTTTAATCCCGCCCCCCCCCACCCCTCAAAGGTGCTAAAGTCGCGCGCACGGCCTGTGGCAGAACTGCAGCGCCGCTGAACATAAGTTTTGTAACATCGCTACAATGCTTTTACATAATTTGTTGGCCCTGTACATGTTATTATTTAAACTGTTAACCTTTCCATTGAGAAACGTGATAATGTTGTCTTAATGGCACTCGCTCTTCAAATAACTAATCAGTATGTTTTCATTAATGACATTATAATGTTAGTAATTAGACAAGAATAAATGTAATTTATATGATTGTAAGATAGAGCTCAATAAATATCTGAACTGACACTGACCCCTTCTGCCTATTTTAATTAAGTTTGCATGAATAAAGTTAATCTCCCAATAAACCAGTTCAGTATTCCGAAAAACGCAGGGAATCATGGGATTTGTCAAAGGTCATTCGAGAATACAAAAAAAGCGAACGGGATGCCAGGTAGCTGAGAGAGAGGGGTGTAACAGCAAGAGAGAGGGGGCAGATGCGAGTGGGAGACAGGGAGAGATGGTGAAAAGTGGAAAGAGAGGTTTCAGTTAGACAGACAACCACTGGTAAAGCCATGGCTCATTGCTTCTAGGAGAGTCAAGAAAATGTCCTCAATCGAGAGAATGCAACTTCAGAACCCCCCTCATCACGACCGTGCTGCAGATTTCTGCGGGTGCAAGGAACAAATGAACTAAAGTTTGCATTGAGTGAACTGAATGTTCTTAACATCCTCGTCGTAAACTGGCATTTTGTGAGAGTGCCAGGCAGCAGCTGCCAGGTTGCTGCCCTCGCCCCTTCCGCCCCTATCCCCTCCCCCCCCTCCCCCCCCCCCTCCCCCCTCCCCCCCCCCCTCCCCTTCCCCCCCTCCAAACTCTGCCGCTGATGACCTATGACCCAGGTATGCGCAGTCGGAATACTGAACATGCTACTTGAAGATGTACTTTCCACTAGCATCAAAGATTTTAATAAGATCATATATGTCCAAATTTATCCTTAGTCAAGATTAGATGTACCAAAATACAGAATGAGTAACAGAAGAGGCAGCTGATTCACATAGTTGACTAATTATCTAAATACAGGAGAAAAGTCCAATTTGATAATAGAAATAAGGATGGAATTCTTGGTGTTAGCTCAATTATAGAGACGTGCATCCATTTTATATCATTATTTATTATTATTATTATTATTATTATATTGTAGCGGCGCCTACTGGCGCACACAGGTATCGAACCCGGCATTCAGAAGCCGCGGTCATGTGACTCTGGAGGGGCTGCTTGTTTTTGCGTGGTTTTGCTTTCGCGCGACAGTTCAGCACTGACCACTGATGTGGCCAGACGTGTCAAGAGAACCTGTGTACTGAAAAGTGAATTTTCAAATAAAGATTTGTTTATAAGTTCAGTAGTTGTTCTTGCGACTGCCAAATTGGTGACCCCGACCAGTCTAGCCATCGTTAGACAAGAGAATCATACAGGAAGACTACGTTCCCGCATAATCGGCCGTCACGCGACAGGGCTCACTGGCTTTCAAATTGCCATCGTTTTGGCCTGACCAACCTCAGATGTGGTTTACCAACATTGAGGCACAGTTTCACCTCCATCGCATCGTAGCGGATATTCATGTGGTGGGAGCATTTCCGCAGGACTGTGCCTCTAGGCTGTTGTCCTACATCAGGGACCCGCCGACCATCGCCAAATACGAAGGGCTGAAGGCCCTGCTGCTCCACGCTTACGGTCTCAGCCACAGAGACAGAGCAGCAAGGCTGCTGCACATGGACTGTGTCGGTGATCGGCGGCCATCAACCATCATGGCGGAGATGTAAGCCCTGATGGACGGGCACCGCCCAAGTCTGCTCTTCGAATAGGCGTTCCTGGAGCAGATGCCTAACGAAGTCCAACTGATGCTCGCCGGAGCTGATTTGAGTGACCCCAACAACCTGACGAATTGTGGGTACACAGACAGCGGGACATGTGTGCTTTTCACCTGCCCCCTGGTCACGGCGTGGGTGCAACCAAGACAACATCGGGAAGAAGAAGAAGCCCAGTCCAGCGCCGAAGAAGCATCGCCGCAGCTAGTGGTCTACAGCCAACGTCGCGGGTGTTACTACCATCAATGATACGGGCCCGAAGCACGAAAATGCTGGAGCCCCTGCTCATATCAGGGAAATGCTTCGGCCAATCGTCAATAGATGGGAACGCGATCGGCCCAAACGAACGCCTCTACATTTGCGATCGCCTTTGCCGGCCACCGTTTCCTGGTGGATTCCAATGCTAGCGTTCTGCCTCCGAGCACCCAAAGATATTCTGGTGGCCAGCAGCTTGCAGGCAGAGCACGTCAGACACCTCCGCCTGCTTTTCAAACGGCACGGATTGGTCATCAACCCCACGAAGTGCCAGTTCGATTTGCGTTCCATTTCTTTCTTGGGTCACGGCATTACCTGCCACGGCGTGCAGCCGCTGCCCAAGAAGGTTGATGCCATCCGTCGCTTCCCGAGGCCCCTATCCGTCAAGGGCCTGCAGGAATTTATCGGGATGGTAAATTTCTACCACCGATTCGTCCCGTCAGCAGCCGCCATCATGCAGCTATTGTTCCAATGCCTGGCCTGTAAGCCTAAGGACCTGGTCTGGTCCGAGGAGGCAGAGAAGGCATTTGAGGGGGCTAAGACTGTATTGGCCAACGCTATTATGCTGGAACACCCTAGGGCATCAGCCCAAATGGTCCCCACCATGGACGCTTCCGACGTTGCAGTAGGCGCCGTCCTCGAGTAATGAGAAGGTAGTCGCTGGATGACGCTGGCATTATTCAGCAGGCAGCTGCGAGCCCCCAAAGTTAAGAATAGCGCTTTCGACCGGGAACTCCTTGTGCTCCTCCTAGCCATCCGCCATTTCCGTTATTTCCTGGAGGGGCGCGCGTTCACAGCATTCACAGACCACAAGCCACTTACGTTCGCGTTGACCAAGGTATCCGATCCCTGGTCCGCCAGACAGCAACGGCACCTCGCCTACATTTCCGAATTCACTTCTCATATTCGGCATGTGGCAGGGAAGCTGAACGTTGTGGCTGACGTGCCGTCCCGCCCAGTGTTGCCCAAAGTTTCAGCATTAAGTCTAGGCGTGGATTACCCAACAGGCAGATGCTGGTACGGAGGTTTAGCGCAATGCTGAATCAGGTCTCAAGCTGGCTAAGGTGCCTTGCAGCGCCGCCGGCGTGCGAGTCCTTTGCGATATCTCCACGGGCAGAGCCTATCCCATTCTTCTGGTTGCTTGGAGGCGGCAGATTTTCGACACTATGAAACAGCCTAGCGCACCCATCCATTCGCGCCAACTCTGCCTTGGTTGCGGAAAAGTTCATCTGGCATGGGTTGAGGAAGCAGGTCACAGCATGGGCCCAGTTCCTGCATCCCATGCCAGACCTCCAAGGTGCAGCGACATGTGCTGGTCCAGGATTTCACCGTCACGGATGGCAGATTCCTGTACATCCATGTTGACTTGGTGGGTCCCTTGCCATGGTCGCGCGGGGCTGCTCACCTACTGACTATCGTGGACAGGTTTACCAGGTGGGCGGAGTCGATACCGTTAACGGATACCTCCGCTGAGGCGTGCGCGAGGGCCACTGTCTCGAATTGGATCACTCATTTCGGGGTTCCTCCGATATCACTACCGATCGTGGACCCAGTTCACGCCCTCCCTGTGGAGTGGTATGGCGCAGCTCTATGGTGCAAAGCTGCACCAGACCACTGCCTATCATCCAGAGTCTAACGGTTTGGTTGAGCATTTCCACTGGCACCTCAAGTCGGCATTGAAAGCTTGAATCACCTTGGGTCCTCCTAGGCATCAGAACCACACCTAAGGAGGACCTCAACGCCTCCTCGGCCGAGTCGGTTTAAGGCTTGGTTTTGCAAGTTCCCGGGGTTTCCTGCCCAACCCCCGGGATCAAGAGGACCCGGTTTCGGCGTTGTTAGCTGACCTTTGTGAGCGGGTGCACGCTTTGGTCCCGGTTTCCACTTCCCGGCATGGTTCGTCTGCAGTGCATGTGCCTACTATGTTACGGGATTGTGCTTATGTTTTCCTCCGTAGAGATGCCATTACAGCGAGCGTACGAGGGTCCGTACAGGATGCTGAGTACTGGTGCCTCAACATTTACATTGGACATGGGTGGCAAGGTGGAGTTCATCTCTGTGAGCCACCTTAAGCCAACACAAGTCGACAAGGATAGCCCGGTGATAGTGGCTACTCCGCGGCGTAGAGGACGTCCACCGGCTGTTTTGTCACCCTCTGCACCTGTTACCCCAGGGCCAGATAGGCTGCATCCCAGAGTACTTAAGGAAGTAGCTCCAGAAATAGTGGGTGCATTAGTAATAATCTTTCAAAACTCTTTAGATTCTGGAGTAGTTCCAGAGGATTGGCGGGTAGCAAACGTAACCCCATTTTTTTAAGAAGGGAGGGAGAGAGAAAACGGGGAATTACAGACCAGTTAGTCTAACATCGGTAGTGGGGAAACTGCTAGAGTCAGTTATTAAAGATGTGATAGCAGCACATTTGGAAAGTGGTGAAATCATTGGACAAAGTCAACATGGATTTACGAAAGGTAAATCATGTCTGACGAATCTTATAGAATTTTTCGAGGATGTAATTAGTAGCGTGGATAGGGGGGAGAACCAGTGGATGTGGTGTATCTGGACTTCCAGAAGGCTTTCGACAAGGTCCCACATAAGAGATTAGTATACAAACTTAAAGCACATGGCATTCGGGGTTCAGTATTGATGTGGATAGAGAACTGACTGGCAAACAGGAAGCAAAGAGTAGGAGTAAACGGGTCCTTTTCACAATGGCAGGCAGTGACTAATGGGGTACCGCAAGGCTCAGTGCTGGGACCCCAGCTATTTACAATATATATTAATGATCTGGATGAGGGAATTGAAGGCAATATCTCCAAGTTTGCGGATGACACTAAGCTGCGGGGCAGTGTTAGCTGTGAGGAGGATGCTAGGAGACTGCAAGGTGACTTGGATAGGCTGGGTGAGTGGGCAAATGTTTGGCAGATGCAGTATAATGTGGATAAATGTGAGGTTATCCATTTTGGTGGCAAAAACGGGAAAGCAGGCTATTATCTAAATGGTGGCCGATTGGGAAAGGGGGAGATGCAGCGAGACCTGGGTGTCATGGTACACCAGTCATTGAAGGTAGGCATGCAGGTGCAGCAGGCAGTAAAGAAAGCGAATGGTATGTTGGCTTTCATAGCAAAAGGATTTGAGTATAGGAGCAGGGAGGTTCTACTGCAGTTGTACAGGGTCTTGGCGAGACCACACCTGGAGTATTGCGTACAGTTTTGGTCTCCAAATCTGAGGAAGGACATTATTGCCATAGAGGGAGTGCAGAGAAGGTTCACCAGACTGTTTCCTGGGATGTCAGGACTGTCTTATGAAGAAAGACTGGATAGACTTGGTTTATACTCTCTAGAATTTAGGAGATTGAGAGGGGATCTTATAGAAACTTACAAAATTCTTAAGGGGTTGGACAGGCTAGATGCATGAAGATTGTTCCCGATGTTGGGGAAGTCCAGGACAAGGGGTCACAGCTTAAGGATAAGGGGGAAATCCTTTAAAACCGAGGTGAGAAGAACTTTTTTTCACACAGAGAGTGGTGAATCTCTGGAACTCTCTGCCACAGAGGGTAGTTGAGGCCAGTTCATTGGCTATATTTAAGAGGGAGTTAGATGTGGCCCTTGTGGCTAAGGGGATCAGAGGGTATGGAGAGAAGGCAGGTACGGGATACTGAGTTGGATGATCAGCCATGATCGTATTGAATGGCGGTGCAGGCTCGAAGGGCCGAATGGCCTACTCCTGCACCTAATTTCTATGTTTCTATGTTTCTATGTCATGTTTCTCTGATCCCCTCTGTTACGCCCATCCATCATTCGCATTTTGCGCGTCCCTCCGGTTTTGTTTTGCCGGCCCCTAATGTTATGCTCGTCCCCCGACCTCGGACTATGCGTTATGGTCGAACCGTCCAGTTACCCGTGCGTTTCTGTACCGCGGATTCTGGGGGGGGGGGCATGTAGCGGTGTCTACTGGCGCACGCAAGTATCGAACCTGGCGTTCGGAAGCCGCGGTCACGTGACTCGGGAGGGGCGGCTTGTTTTCACGCAGTTTTGCTTTCGCGTGGCAGTTCAGCATTGAACACCGATGTGGTCAGACGTGTCGAGAGAACCTGTGTACTGAAAAGTGAATTTTCGAATAAAGATTTGTTTAAAAGTTCAGTTGTCGTTCTTGCGACCGCCAAAATATAACAATAATAAAACATTCGGATAGTTTGTTATTGTATAATGATAATATTAATTATTAGCAATTATTTAATTATTATTAAATTATTAATATTATTGTTTATTATCAACAAATGCTCAATAATTTATTATTTAGTGATAATTAAAGCTCATTAAATAAATTGAAAACTGAGACATGTTTGGTAGTCAGAGATTAACCTTATCAATTTTTGATTCAATAGGTTACTAGTTTAAGTTATCTATTATATGGAATTGTATAAAGGCCGACACAATTTGCTGGAGTAAACCTTCCAAGGAACTCAACCCGAAATGTCACCCATTCCTTCTCTCCAGGGATGCTGCTGCCCCGCTGAGTTACTCCAGGATTTTGTGACTACCTTCGATGTAAACTAGCATCTGCAGTTCTTTCCTACACATTGTATAAAGGCCTTTTATTACAATTATTCAATGAATGCTGCACGAATCGCTTATATAAAAAGCATTAAGCATCCTTTATTACATATGTGCGTATACAGTATGTGCATTTCTAACAATTTTAGTATCACTAGTGAAGTGGTTGGGGCATGCTCCAAGGGGAAGGACTGATTTATTTGAGGAAATTTGGTAAACCTTCATATATAGTCAGCTAATTCCTCACGGACACATACTCAGACAAACAAACACACATAAATGACACAGAAATTATAAATAAATGACATAAAATTCTAAAGGAAAAAAGACAGCGCAAAATTCAAGACATCAGTGCAAAAACGTAATTAGGATATAAAGCAATCCACAGCAGTGTAAAAGATGAACCATAATGTTCAGTTGTCGTGGTTGGGTTATGGTTGTATCAAGAACTTGATAGTTGCAGGAAAGCCATAGTTCCAGAACCTGGCGTGTGGGACTTCAGGTTTCTCTACCTCCTGCCCAATGGTACCAGTGAGGAGAGGGAACAGCCAGATGGTGGAGATCCTTGATGTTCAATGCTAACTTCTTGAGTCTGTACTTCATGTAAATGCTTTTGATGGAGAGGAAGGTCGTGTGCGTGATGGACCAGGCAGTGGCCACTACTCTCTGCAGCCTTTTGTGTTCCTATGCATTAGAATTGCCATACCAGACTGTGCTGTGGAACAATCCTTTAGAATACTTACTATAGTACAGCTGTAAAAGGTTGTTAGAATATTCGGAGACGTAACAAATCCGTTTAAACTTCTACGAAAGTAGAGCTATCTCCAACAGCCTTCTTGGAGATAGCTCTGTGCTGGGCCCAAAGCCAGTCATCTGAGATGTTAACACCCAGGAATATGAAGCTGCTAACTCTCTCCAGTATTGACCACCACTATAAATTAGTAATGATTTGACTGACAGCATGCAAACCTGTATCTCAGTACATGTGACAATAGCAAACCAATACAATATCAATCGGGTCTTGGTAAGTCTAGAATCAAAATTAAGAACTTCAGGTGCAGACAGTATATAATGATTGTAGTCTACCATTGCAATTTTATATCGAAGTCACGTGAGTGACTATGTGAAGAGCCCACCAGCCCGCATGCGCGTCAATACGTCGACGCATGACGTGGGATTCGGAGCAGTTCTAAACTGTTCCGGCGGGTAAGGAATTTTTTGTTCCAGGAACAGCCCGCTGCTCTGTTAATTAGGTGCAGCGGGCGTGGAGAAGCTGACGGCCGCGGCCAGTGCAGTTACTCGAGAAGCGGCCGCACAGCTACTGCCATGGAGGGTGGTTGATGGGGATGGCCTGTGCAACTACCGCTATTGAGTCTCCGGGAGGGAGCAGACAGCTGGTGGGGAGAAAAAACTGACGAGCGGGGTCGTACCGACACCTTGGGTTTTGGGGCTCCATGGGAGCAGGCAGCTGTTCGGAGCATCTGAAGGGCGAGACCTGTTCAGACATCTCCTTTGGAGCCCCAAAAGGGAGCCAGCCAGAGGCCTGAGGAAGCAACACCTGGTTCAGTGTTGCGTTCTATTCCTCCCCTAGGAGACCCAGTTGAGGATCCAGAAGGGAGCAAGGCTAGACTCGGAGTCACTAGCAGGCGCAACCTGTCTAGCGAGTGAAATAAATGAACAAACAAACAAAGAAATAAATAAAAATAGACGGACGGAAAAATAAACAAATAAATAAAAACACAAATAAATAAACGGGCGGGTAAATAAATATATAAATAAATAAATAAAGTGGATGTGCCCCTGGCTCAGGAGACACTTACAGGCTGTGCCAGTCAGATGCCTATGGAAGCAACACCTGGTTCAGGGTTGCGTTATAATATTTCCCGCTCAGAAGAGGGGAGTGTTGGAGATTATTGCATATGTGACTCCAACTATGTGGATATCGATAAGGAATTTGAATCCTTGAACTAATGGGGCATATGCTGCATTTTAATCATATGAAGGAGCTATCGGCTCTTGTCACATTTGCCATCCCTTTGGGGATATGATATTCACTGGAGGAAGATCTGGCTAAGAGCATCACGGATTTAACTTCTCATTAGCTAAGGAGGGAAATATGCTGGATATGGCTGGGAAATATGCCAGTCCAGATAACTGCCAGACTTTTGGATGTTCCATAAGTCAATTTCATCAGTTGGGATATCTCAGTGATGATATGTAAGCAAAGAATTATTTCAGCGAGTCCAAAAACTGCTCACTGGAGTCATTACGGCCTTTTGCAAACTCAACTCTCGGAAGTGCAGAAAGCTGCATTAACATTTCTATGTAATACACAGTAGGGGCTATTGCCTTCGCAAAAATGCTATGGCATGAGAGAATTCCCAAAATGGGTCATTTTTACGGGGTCAGTAACGTGCAGTCTGCATAGTATCTCTTCAGACTTGAAGACTTGCAGGGGGGATTTAAGGCAGCTGCGGGGGTGGAGTACCATTTGATGTGGGTAAAGCTCCAGTATTCCAGTGGGTTTTTACCCCTGTAAAACAAGGGGCAGGAAGCGCCAATGAATCTCCAGAAAGGAGCAGTCGGGAATATGGACGTCCTACATACTGAGTGAAGGATGCAAAAAGGAGGTACTGGGACAAGTTGGAGTCACAGATGGAGAGCAGCAGGACACCAGACGCCTGTGGCAGGGGCTACGGTCTTGAACCAACTACCGGAGCACCCCCCCCTCCCCCCCCCCCTCCCCCACTCATCCAGAAGTGCCGGCACCTCTCTAGCTGATGACCTGAACTCCTTTTACGCTCTGTTCGAGAGAGGCAACATCACCCCAGGTCTGCCGACTAACAACAATACCGCCTGCGTGCTGGCTATCAAAGCGTAAGGGAGGAATGTGCACACATTGTCCGAGCATGACGGGAGGAGGGCTCTGACACAGGTGAACACGGGGAAAGCTATAGGCCCCGATGGCATCTCGGGGCGAGTACTTAAGTCCTGTGCTACGCAGCTAGCTCCGGTGCTCACTACAATATTCAACCTTTCCCTGGTCAAGTCCGTGACCCCTGCCTGCTTCAAAAGATTTATCATTATACGGTACCTATAAATGGCTCCCCAGCCTGTCTGAATGACTACCGTCCGGTGGCCCTCACCTCGGTAGTCATGAAATGCTTTGAGAGGCTGGTGAAGAAACACATCTGCGCCTTCCTCCCTCGCAACATGGACCCACTACAATTCGCATACCGTCCGAACAGATCCACGGACGATGCGATCTCCCAGGTCTTGCACACCGCTCTCCCTCATCTTGACAGCCAGAAGAGGGGCTACGTGAGGATGCTGTTCATAAACTTCAGTTCAGCCTTCAACACGATAGTCCCCACCAGACTGGCCAAGAAGCTGCTGGAATTGGGGCTCAACACACCCCTGTGTGCCTGGGTCCTGGACTTTCTCTCCACCAGGCCACAGGTAGTCAAGATGGAGGGAAATACATCGAAGTCCCTCACCCTGAGTACCGGATCCCCCCAGGGTTGCGTCCTCAGCCCCCTACTGTACTCCCTGTACACACATGACTGTGTGGCTAGGTTCAGCTCCAACTCGATAATCAAGTTTGTTGATGACACTGTGGTGGTGGGGCTGATCTCAGATAACGATGAGAAGTCCTACCGGGAGGAGGTGGCTGATCTGGCACTCTGAATGTTAAAAAAAACTAAGGAGCTGATCGTGGACTTTAGGAGGGCACATCATCCGAGGACATACACACCATTGAAGATAAATGGGGATACTGTGGATAGGGTGAGCTGTTTTAAATACCTGGGAGTCCACATCTCAGATGATCTGAAATAGACATCACACGCTGCAGCAGTGGTGAGTAAGGCAAGGCAGCGCCTTTACCACCTCAGGCAATTGAGGAAATTCCAGAGTGTTTTTGAGGATCTTCCAGTGCTTCTACTCAGCGGCTGTGGAAAGCATCTTTTCCAGAAATATCACGATTTGGTTTGGGATCTGCTCTGCCCTGGACAAGAAGGCTCTGCAGAGAGTAGTGCGTTCGACCGAACGCACTATGGGAACTTCACTCGCTTCCCTCTGTGAACTATACATCAGGAGGTGCAACTCCAAAGCCAACAAGATCATGGGAGACCCCTTCCACCCCGGCAATGGACTGTTCAAGCTGCTACGGTCAGGCAAACGCATCCGTTGCCATGCTGTGTGAATGGAGAGGATGAGAAGGAGTTTCTTCCCAGAGGCCATTAGGACTGTAAACTCCTATCTCACCAGGGACTAACTTTACTGTACCATTTTACTGTTCTTTTTTTAAATTGCTGTTTGTTTCCTTTTTCTTTCCTCCCACAAATTTGTAATATGTGAATATGTGATTTTGTTACATTCTGTTTTGTAGTTTGTTTGTTCGTTTTTTTTTTTTTTGCACAATCCGCGAGCATTGCCACTTTTCATTTCACTGCATATCTCGCATGTGTATGTGACGAATAAACTTGACTTGACTTGTGCCTGCTCTGCTATTTAGTAAAATCACACTGATTTTGCACTGTCTAGCTTAATTCACACAGAGCGAACCTCACATGAGCTCCAAGTGCATTCCAACTACAGTGTTTGTACAACTCATACTGGTATGAACAACTTGGTAACAACATTCTCCCTGAGCTGCGTGGTCAGCTTCCATATCAGGCTGCACTAGGGAAACAAGTCTACTTCTGGCTTTGGTGTTGCAGGAGGCTCACATCGAATTTTGAACATCAGGCAACAGACATCTCCAAATGCAAAAGGCAGCTCAACTCGACTCTTATTAAAATTACTTCAAGGTAATTATCCAGCATGGTTTAAAGGCAGGATTATTTGCAGTTCATCTATCTGCAAACATTAGAGAAAGCAAGTGATAATCCAGAAGATTACACCCCCAAGCACATTTTATTTTCCACTGTTTACTGCAGATTTGTTTTGTAACTGTATTCCAGAACCAGAATGTCCTGATTTTTACAGATTTGTGCCTAGAAATCTGTAGAGTTAAGCATGCGATATATCCAAAAACAGACACAAGAAGCAGGAGTAACTCAACGGGACAGGCAGCATCTCCGGAGAAAAGGAATGGGTGATGTTTGGAGTCGAGA
Organism: Leucoraja erinaceus; assembly: GCF_028641065.1. Lineage (NCBI taxonomy): Eukaryota > Metazoa > Chordata > Chondrichthyes > Rajiformes > Rajidae > Leucoraja > Leucoraja erinaceus. The sequence goes on from NC_073379.1 coordinate 51,006,851, forward strand.
CTCTTCTGCAGCAGTTCCTTCCTACATGCGCAATATATCCATACTAACAGTTTGTACTCAGCTCTTTGGAGTCACTGGAATGAGTTTTAAAGGCACAGTACAACAGGGTGATGCTCCATCAAAAAAGAAGCATAGAAATTGGGAGCCTTTCGACCTGCTTTGCCATAGCTGACTAATCACTTCAGTGCTCTGTTTTCTCCTTCTCCCCATATTCATTGATCCCTTGCACATTAAGAAATATATCTTCATCCTTAAATATATTCAAGACTGGTTCTCCCCTATCCGAGGGCAGTGGAGGCAGGTTCTCTGTTTGCTTTCAAGGGAGAGCTTGATAGGGCTCATAAAAATAGCGGAGTCAGGGGATATGGGGAGAAGGCAGGAAAGGGGTACTGATTGAGGATGATTAGCCATGATTATATTGAATAGCGGTGCTGGCTTGAAGGGGCCTAATGGCCTACTCCTGCACCTATTGTCTATTGTCTATCTTCTGTGACAGACAATTTCACAAGTTTACTGTCTCCGGGGTAAGTACATTTCTCCTGATCTTGACTCTGAAATATCCCATTTCACAAGACTGTGACCTCCAACTACCAGGAACATCTTGTCAGCCTTTCCTGTTTTTTTCAGTATCTTAAGGGCCTGTCCCACTTGGGCGTCATTTGCGCGTAATTTACGCTACATCATTTACGCATAACGACACACGACGCATGCGTCATGCCGCGCACGTGATGTGCACATGGTGCGCATTATGTGTGCAAGGTGCGTGGTGACGTAGGCAGTGACGCGCAGCCACGTGTGGCGCCCCAGGATTTTGGGATGTACAAAATCTTTGCGCACCATCTGCGTTACACGCAAATGACGCCCAAGTGGGACAGGCCCTTTACAGATCATAACACATTCAGCCACACTACAGTAAATAAAGACCGGACTAACCCAATCATTCACCATACACCAGCTCTGCAATCCTTCAAAGGCAAGAACATCCTTCCTCAAATGAAAAATGCAGAATAAACTCCAGATATGGTCCTACCATGGCCTCTTACAGCTGCCTCCTTGTATCCCTCTTGCAGTGAAGTCTAACATGCCTTTCACCATCCTAACTGCTTGCTATAGCTAAACACATCTGTTATGTTGCCTGAAGAAAGGTTTCGGCCCGAAACATTGCCTATTTCCTTTGCACCATAGATGCTGCCACACGCGCTGAATTTCTCCAGCATTTTTGTCTACCTGTCATGTTGAACCTTCTCTTTACATTCAGATAATAATCTGCCTTGGAGACACAAGAGACTGCAGATGATCAAATCTAGAACAGCAAACAAACAGCTCGAGGAACTCAGTGGGTCAGGCAGCATCAGCAGAGGTAAATGGACAGATAACGCTTGCCCTTCAGTTTGCAAAAGGCTCCAGATCTGAGGCGGCATCTACTGTATCTATTTCCCACTGTGGGTCCTGCTTGGCTCACTGAGTTTCTCCAGCAGTTTTGTTTGCTTAAAAATCTGTCTTTCTATTTTTAGAAACAAACAAGATAGCCTCACCTTTACCTACATTAAACGCATCCACCATGAAATTGCCTATTCGCACATGTGCAAATCATATTGGAGTTCTTTGCCTCCTCTCCACAGCTCATATTCTTCCCAACCCCATCTCACAAATCTTATGCTTTTCCCCGCACAAGCACGGATTCCTACAGCCTCCATTAGTCACTGCCAACCATCTGGAAAAAAGTCCATTCATTCCTGCTTTATAGAACATTTCAACCACAAATGAAATTCTAAGCTGTCAACCTTGTCTTCATGCACTGTAAGAATTAAACAAATTAATTTTTTAATTCACATGATTGCTCAGGTAATTGATCCAATAGATGGCAAATATGTTCTAGAATATAAACAGCAGAGCTTCATAGGGAGAGGATAAAGGTTAAATGAATGCCTGTTATGAAAGCTTAAACAACAATTACTGTTGTTTTGAGAGTAGGTAGATTTTTTCTTCTAACAGTTCCACTCAAACTGGTTGAAATCAATTGTTTTTCTCAAGTGAATTGCAGGCGTGCTTTTGTAATTTAAATTTTTAATTAAATAGTCAAATTGCTAGATTTATAATCACTCATAGTAAAGTTAATGTAGAAAATGAAACCATACAGGATAGTTATATTTAATTACCGGTGACTAACAGGTATGTGTTGAGTCCGACAGTATGGAAACACACTGATTCCATGCTGACCATCAACCACTCATTTACACTAATCTTACACTAATCCCATTTTCGATTCCCATTCCATTTACATCAACTCCCCCCGCATCCATCTTGCCACATAGATCCTACCACTCCCCTGCACACCAGAGCAATATCTACAGTGGCCTATTAAACTGACCACATTTGAATGTGGGAGGAAACTGGAGTGCCTAGTAACATAGAGAATGTACAGGCTTCACGCAGATGACAAATGGTCATGACTGAACCTGGGTTGCTAAGGAGCAAATGCAATAGATGAAATATGGCACAAGGTATCAGAAGAAAGCCAATCCGTTCCTGTCAATCTAGTCATGAATGGCAGTGGGCAATTGAAGAGCTAGCAGGATAAAAGTCGATGAACATCCCCATCCTTAGCAACAGCACAAAGCAGCATGCTATTGCAAAAGACAACACTAAAGCATTTGCAAACATCTTTACTCAGGTCTGTAGGTGCTCATGAAGCTAATACAGGCAGAGAAAGGGGGTTTGGGGAGGAAATCCAGAATGAGTACTGGAGGTTTGGTGAGAGAGATGAAGAGAGGGAATGGGAGCTTGAGAAGAAAGATGGAGAATGTAGTAGCCATTTAGCTTAACTCAGTATGTTATAATTATAACCAGTTACCTTTAATTGTATCTGCCTGTAAGTATGTGGGTGGGATTTATATGTAGTCTGTGGCGTGTTCGTGGCTAGGATTCTGGCGCAGTTTAGTTTAGTTTAGTTTGGTGAAGACTATGGGAAGATATAGTTTTCGACCATGATCACGACATGATCATGAGTATGATTGAAATGTATATATATGCTGGAAGACGATGTACTTATACAAGAAGAAGTTTTTATGAGTGTTTTTACTGTTTTGTACTACTACAATAAAGAAACTGTTTCAGGAATACTCATCTTTCGATGGCTTTGAATGTCTCTTGGAGAGCTCATGGAATGCGTAAGATTATCTTCTGAACCATAGTCAGCAAATTAGTCACTATCGAGGGCTAAATCGTTGAGACGTCGTAAAGACTGTCCCTACAGAGCATAAATTGGTTAGGTAAGGAGGGACCAGTGGATGTGGAGTATTGGGATTTTCAGATAATCTTCGACAAGGCTTTGCCTAGGAGATTGTTCCACAAGTTATTGCATGTGAAATAGAGCATCTGACAGGAGATGATGAATGGGAATAAACAAACCTTTCTTGGGATAGTTAAGAGTGTTTTATAGTCATATGTCCCAGATAGAACAATAAAATCCTTACTTTCTGCAGCACAACAGAATATGTATACATAGTGCGCTGTTAACAATATAATAAACTAGAGAGAGAGAGAAAAAAAGTTCAGTGTGTATATATATATACATACTCACAAATACACGCATATATGTATAAACACACACACATGTACACACACAAAACAAACAATAATAGTGTAATAATAACAATAATAGTCTATTGTAGTTCCGAGCTTATTTAAGGTTGTAGTGTTTAATAGCCAGATGGTTGTAGGGAAGAAGCTGTTACTGGACCTGGACGTTACAGTTTTCAGGCTCCTGTACCTTCTTCCCGATGACAGGTGTGAAATAAGTGTATGGCCAGGGTGAACATCTCTGATGATGCTGGCTGCCTCCGGTAAATCCCTTCGATGGAGGGGAGGTCAAAGCCGGTGATGGACTGTGCAGTATTCACAACTTTTTGCAGTCTTTTTCGCTCCTGGGCATTCAAGTTGCTGAACCAGGCCATGATGCAACCAGTCAATATGCTCTCTACTGTACACCTGTAGACGTTCAAGGGAATCCTCTCTGACATACCAAATCTCCGTAATCGTTTCAGGAAGTAGAGGCTTTGATGGGCTTTCTTTATAATTGCATCAGTGTGCTAGGTCCGTGTTGGGACTTGCCGGGATTGGTGTTCGGGCCCTGGCTATTCATGCTTTGACAGAGGAGACCAAATTTCACACTTCCAAGTTTGCTGATGATACAAAATTAAGTGGGAGTGGACATAGGAAGAGGCTTTTAGGGACAAATTATATATTGCAGATACAGTATAATGTAGGATAATGTGGAGTTATTCATTTTCGAGGCATAAACAAAGTATTTGTTTTAAATAGTGAGGGAAAGGACTGAGTTACATTTGTTCACAAGACAAAAAATTATTGATGCGCAACATACAATTAGGTTCAATCTCGATTTTGGGTGCTGCCTGTGTAAAGTTTGTAAGAGTTTGAAAGGTGCTGCCAGAATAGCCTGGGCTAAAATTGTCAGTACATTTTGTAATTGATACACTGTGCAGTGGCGGTGGATATATTGGCGATCAAGCAGGCTGCTTTGTCCTGGATGGTGATTCGTTTTGTAAGGGATCCTGCTGCACCGCCCTAGGCAAGTTCAAAAGTTCATAAGTTCTAGAAGCTGAATTAGGTCATTCGGCCCATCAAGTCAGACCACCATTCAATCATGGCTGATCTATCTTTCCCTCTCAACCACACTCTCCTGCCTTCACTCCAAAACCCCTGATATCCTTACTTAAGTGAAGAATATTTACCATGCTCCTTATTTGTTCCTTGTAGATGGTAGAAACATCTTGGGGTATCAATAGGTGAGTCACGGTATTTATCTGTCTGCTCCAGTTGACTTTCTGGTTAATGTTGACCTGCAAGATTTTCATAAAGGTGGGTACATTGAATAATGCCAGCGAAAGACAAGGTTAGGTAGTTAGACTCTCTCTTATTGAAGTCTACTTGGTACTTTTGCGGCTCAAATGTTGCTACTCATCAGGCCATGCCTGAATGTTATCTAGGTGATGCTGCATGAAGGCATGGATTGCTTCATCTGAGGAATTGTGAAAGTAGGAATTATGAAGGAAAGAAGGAAGCTGATGTAGAAATTCTACGGCTATGTTTGTTTGGGGCTGTGCACTACTCAATGAAAAATAAAAGTGTTATTAGTGTTTAAAAAATGTTGAGAATCTCTCTCCTGTCAATCACGCCATGAAAGCCACACCTTTTCCGGTGGGAGGGGGAAGGGTTATAAAACCCGGAAGTGTGGGTGTGGCTCAGTCTTTGCATGATGGGGGAGGGAGAGGTCACGACTCTGTCTGAGCTGTGAATCAACTGAACACACTGAATATCTACTGAACTGTGAGTTTGGTGTTTTGTGTGGTATTATGGTGGTTTCACCGTGCATGAAATGGTATGAAGCTGCATTTGAATTTGGTGGCCTTGCACCCTGCTTGAAGTGGAATGAACTGCACTTGAATTTTGCGGCCTTGCATCCTGCTTGAAGTGGTATGAAACTGCACTTGAATTTGGTGGCCTTGCATCATGGTCAAAGTGGTAAGAAACTTGACTTGAATTTGGTGGCCTTGCACCCTGCTTGAAATGATAGGAACATGGATTTGAATTTGGTGGCCTTGCACCCTGCTTGAAAAGGAATTTCAAGGAATAGTCATGAGTCAACTGCCAGCGCACCAGCCGTGAGTGAGCTGCCGGCAGATCAGGCTTGAGGGACTGAGCTGCCACCCCAAGAACCCATACCAGCACTCCAGAAAGCCTCTCCCCATTTGCCACCAATATTGGAATTGGTAGAGAGGTGGAATATTGCTTCGGGGGACCAGCCCTCCCATGTAAACATGGGACCCAATGGGTCCCACTTAGTCTAATATATCACTAAAACTCTCATCTTGTATTTTTTTATGCCTGCGTGCGTGTCTGTCTGCGGATGTGATCCTGGAACTACACCAAAATGGTACACGAAAGTGCAAACACTTTACACCAGCTTACTCACAATTGTCCTGTGGTGGTTTGTGTCAGGTTTCGTTCAGATTGATGTTATATTTTACAAGTTATTAACATTTTAAGCTTTTCAAAATCCCACTTTGAGAAGGATGTCTTCAAATCTGCACTGGCAGCTAGCAGCTATGACGTCACAATGGGATTGTAGCCCTACCAACTACAATGTTGCTATCCCAGGACACTGTGTCCTTGGCAGGAAATGTCCTTCAGGGGAAGAATCTGCCAGCTTAACACTGCACATTTGCGATTGTAAAGCCTTTTAATTGCTCTCTAAATTGTAAGTTTAATGATTCGATTTGGATAACAAACGGTGGCCTTGTCAGTGGCACCTTAAAGAATCACATTAAAGAATTAAAAAATGTTAGTGCAATTGCAATTTTTTAAAGTTTAAAATGAGGGAGGGTGAAAAAATGAGTCGACCTGCACAGTTGGCGGCTATGGTTGAGTGGTGGAAATTGCGTTAGGGGTCCTGAATGCATTGGGGAACAGGTGAGTGGTGGAATCTTACATTGGGGAACGGGTTGCATTGGGGGACCAGGCCTCCTATGGGGGCTATGGGTGAGCGGTTGAATATTACATTGGCGGAACTGGTTGCGCTGGAGACCAGGCCTCCCGTGTGACAGGGACCCAACGGGTCCCACTTGGTCTTGTATATTACGAAAACTAACATATTGTTTGTTTATGAGTCTGCCTATGTGTGATTCATGCCCTGAATTATGGCAAAACAGTACACGATAGTGCTAAAATGTTTGGACTACCTTACCCACAATTGTCTTGTGGTGTGTTTTTATCATGTTTCATTCAGATTGATGATATATTTCACATTTTTAACTTTACAAAATCCAGTTTGAACATTGCAGTGGCAGTTACAGCTATGACGTCTTAAAAGAATCTCGCTGTCCCCAATAAAAGCACGCTGGACATAAACACAGACACAGACTGGGCCCGGCACCTCCCTCACCCTCCCGTGGCTCAAGACCTTCAATTATTTAAAAATGCCATACGTGCGAAGCGGAGGGGGAGGGAGAGGGAGAGGCAACCAGCCGCAGATAGGGAGAGAGAGGGAGAAGCCTCCCCACGGGCCCAGAGCAGCTGCCCCAGAACCCCGCACTGGCTCGTACCACAGCCCAGGGCCCTGAGTGTGGCTGGACAAAGGCACGGACACAGACACGGACTGGGCCTGCGTTGGAGTAATGAGGCCCAATGGGTCCCACATGATGTAGGGAGGGGAGAGGAGTTATGAACATTGTTAACAAAGACACGACTCCCAGTCCAATGAGAGATTTGTAACGTTGTAAGGGGAGGGAGAGAGTGAGGTAGGGGACGAGGAGAGGATTGTTGGTTTAGGTTATTTAAACAAATAGAAGGAGAGGAGGGGGGTAGGGAGGGGAGAGGGGTTATGCAGGGAGGGAGGAAAGGAGGGAGGGAGTGACTGAGGGTAGGGGAAAGGAGAGGGAGGTGAGGGAGGGAGTGGGGGAGGAGAGGAGGAGAGGTGAAAGAAGAGGGAGGTGGAGGGAATGCTGGGGGATGAAGGGAAATGAGCCACTCCTGCACAGTTGGGGGCTATCTCCCCATCCTCCTTCTCTCTCCCCCCCATGCTGCCAGTCACGCCTCTCGCAAGTCCTTTGATAAGAACCTTGCGACCCCCGCGCTCCCCCACCTCTCTTTCTCTCTCTCCCCCACCTCTTTCCCCCACCTCTCTCTCTCTCCCCCCCTCTCTCTCTCTCGCCCTCCCTGTTCCTCCTGTCTCTCTCTCTCCCTCTATGCACCTCCCTCTCTTTTTCTGTCTGCCTCCCGCCTTCTCTCTCTCTCTCTCTTTGTCTCTCTCTCCCCTTCTCTCTCTCTCTCTCTCTCTCTCTCTCCTCCCCTCCCCCTCCCCCTTCCTCCCTCTCCCACCCTCTACGCTCCTCCCTCCCCACCCACACTCCCCCCTCCTCCCTCTCCCCCCCCCCCCCTCCCATCCCCCCTCCCTCTCCCTCCCCCCCTCTCCCCCCTCTCTCTCTCTCCCCCCTCCCTCTCTCTCCCTCCCTCCCCCCCTCTCCCCTTCTCTCTCCCCCCCTCTCCCCCTCACTCTCTCCCCCCCCCCCTCTCCCCTTCTCCCTCTCCCCCCCTCCCTCTCCTCCCATTCTCTCTCTGCCCTCACTCTCTACCCCCCCCCCTCTCTAGACGCGCCTGCGAGGGGGGTTTGCGTCAGTAGATCAGTGCGATTATGGGGTAAAAAGAGCAAATTAATAATATTAATATATTAACAAGGGGGGTAGTTAGTGTGCGTGGGGGGGGGGGGGTAGTTACTGTGTGTGTGGGGGTGGTTAATGTGTGTGACACCACATGCCGCCCCCCCCCAACTGCACGTTGGGGGAACAGACCCAACGGGTCGGCACTGGGTCTAGTATATTGCTAAAACTCTCATCTTGTTTGTTAGTGATTGTCTGTCTGCGTGTCTGTCTGTGTTTCATGCCCTGCATTTAATCGTTTCATTCAGATTGATGGTATCTTTTACAAGTTATTCACATTTTCAACTTTATAAAATCCCACTTTGAGAAAAACTTCTTCCATCTGCATTGGCCGTTACAGCTATGACATCACAATGGGATTGTAACCCTGCCCACTACAATGTTGCAAATCCCAGGACACTGAGTGCTGGCATTTTTTTTCCTGGCAGCAAGTGAAATTGCATTTATATTTAAATTTAAAAAGAGGGAGGGTGAATAAGGGAAAATTAGCCACCCCTGCGCAGTTGGGGGCTATGGTTGAATGGTGGAATATTGCCTTGGGGAACGGGTTGCATTGGGGGACAAGGCCTCCCATGCAACGGGTCCCACTTGGTCTAATGTATTACTAAAACTCTCATCTTGTTTGTTTCTGAGATTGTCTGTTTGCGTGCCTGTCTGTGTACATGTGTGTGTCATGCCCTGAATTATGCCAAAATGGTACATGCTAGCACTGAAACGTCTGGATCACCTTACTCACAATTGTCCTGTGGTGTGTTGTATCAAGTTTCCTTCAGATTGATGGTATATTTTACAAGTTATTCACATTTTCAACTTTACAAAATCCAGTTTGAGAAAAATAATTTGAAGTTTCAGTGGCAGTTAGCAGCTATGACGTCACAATAGGATCTCATTTACATAAACTGCACATCAACAGTGCTCCACCCCACAATGACATCACAATGGAATCTAATTTACATAAAAAACAAATCAGCAGCTTCCACCTGACATTGACGTCAAGGGGGGTAGGAAAGGGAGAGGGGTTATAGAGGAAGGGAAGGAGTGAGTGGCTGAGGGTAGGGGAAAGGAGAGGGGAGAATGGGAGAGAAGAAGGAGGGTGAAGAGGAGGGGGACGGAGTGTTGGCGGATGAGGGGAAATGAGCCGTGCCTGTGCAGTTAGGGGTGGAATATTGTGTTGGAGGAACTGGTGAATGGTGGAATTTGGTTGCGTTGGGGGAACGGGTGAATGGAGAATATTGTGTTGGGGGAACGGGGCCAATGGGTCCCACTTGGTCTAGTTAGTATATAAAATTATGAGAGGCATAGATAGGGTAGACAGTCATAACCCTTTTCTCACAATGGAAAAATCAAATACTGGAGGGCACAGCTTTAAGGTGAGAAGAGCAAAGTTTAAAAGAGAGGTTCAGGTTTTTACACCGCGGGTGGTGAGTGCCTGGAACCCGCTGCTGTGGGTTGTAGTTGAGGAAGATACAATTGTGGCATTTGAAATACTTTTGAATAGGCACATAGGTATGCAGGGAATGGAGGAATATTGATTACATGTGGGCAGATAAAATGTGTAGGGATGAACTGTAAATGCTGGTTTAAACTGAAGATAGACGCAAAAAGCTGGAATAACAAAACGTTAACTAATGAGGATCTTGAGCTGTTACTGTTCTATGTTATATGTGCTTGGAAATTGAAGGAATTTGGCATTTCATCTGTAGCATCATTTAAATGTGGCATGATCCCCAGAATACTCCTGCAGTAAATGTAATTATTATCTACCTGTGGCTGTGCTATTAATGGGATATAGCACCCTTCATTATTTGATGTTTCATTTAATTTATTAAAAATACTGTTGTGTGGTGCTGAGGCTGTTAATAAACTGCCTTTGAAACAGAGCCCGTGTTCCAAGTTAGCAGAAGCTGGCTGAACGATGACGGAATGAGTTGTCAGCTCTTGCTTGGCTGTTAACATGGTCACATGGCTGCCTCCAGCACATCACACATTTCAAATCCACTGTAGGTGTGTTTACTGTAATCTGTAGGCAGACTCGGTCATGCCAAAATTAGCTAAATAGATATAAGGCAGATGCAATTAAAGGCAAATGGAAATTAGAACAGCACTTGAAATTGACAGAATGTGGAACCGTCTCCCACAGCATGTGATTAAGGTGAATGCATTTACAGAAAGTTAGGTGTGCAAGAGTGGAAGGATAGTGGTGGATATGGCATGGGGAGAGGTATGCAGCACTATAAATGGTGGCACCAAGTTGTTGCATCAAATTGGCCTGATTCTGTCCTGTACAATACATGTAAGTTGAATGTCACTGAGCTAAAGCTGACAGAATTACCCTGCATAAAATAATTATAGATGATTTCAGTCATTTACAAATAAGTGATTATCTATTAAAGTTTATTGCCTGCAGCTAGATCCATGGATTTCTCTCCTTTTCATGGAATACATGCTTCACGTATATCAACTTGTCACCAATATTGCCAAGGCACAGTAGCTAATGATTTAAAAGGTTGACAGAACGTATAGGCCCAGAGGATAGGTTTCAAACAGGTTTAGAATTTTTAATGATAAATCTGCTGTGTTTCTTTATAATACAATACTACACCAGTCTCCAGTGGTCAGGTTGAAGGAACATGTGTCCAAACATTAATCAACTTGGCTGACCAGATAAACATTAAAAATGCAATATAAATTGATGCTGCTTTTAAGAAACTGGCTAATTTTATTGATTAACCTTTCAAAAATGTTTCTGATCGCCAGGCATCTCATCAATATTTCAGCCTCCATAAATAAAAGCAACTGTTGAAAAGACCTATTCAGTTGATTAACCAACTAAAAGGTAAGACTATTAGCTGTTTTATGAAGTGATGTGAGATATGTTTATGTAATCACCAGACAGATGTTTATGATCAGACAGTCAGAAGAAAGGTCTCAACCAGAAACGTCACCTGTTCCTTTTCACCAGAGATGTTGCCTGACTCGCTGAGTTACTGCAGTCTTTGATGTCTGTCTTCAGTTTAAACCAGCATCTGCTGTTCCTCCTACACAGATGTTTTTTAATCAATGGATAGTTGATAGCAGGGTCGGCTTACTTATAGAAATTGAAGGAAAGAGAATTATTCAAAATATGTAAAATCATACCATTTACAATATTATTAAAATAACCTGCCTTTTCTCGAGTAACTGCAGCCTTTAATGGTAATTGCTTGTCATGAATTTACGTGAAAATAGATACTTAATATTTGCATGGATGAATTGTTGCTACCTTACGCAGAGTAATAGAGTCATAGAGCTATAGTTTAGTTTAGTTTAGAGGTACAGTGCGGAAACAGGCCATTCAGGCCACTGAGTCCATTTTGACCAATGAAACCCGAAAAATAATGCTAATTTACAATCTTTATCAAAGCCAAATTAACCTACAAACCTGGACATCAGCCAACTAAGTCCACACCAACCAGAAATCCCCACACATTGACGCTACCCTACATACACTAGAGACAATTTCCACTTAAACCAAGTATACAAACCCAAGCCAATTAACCTACAAACCTGTACATCTTTGGAGTGTGGGAAGAAACTGAAAATCTCGGAGAAAACCCATGCAGGCACGGGAAGAGCGTACAAACTTCATACAGAACATACCCAAATCAGGATCGAACCCTGGTCTCTGGCGCTGCAAGTGCTGTAAGGCAGCAACTCTACTGCTGCATCACCATGCCACCCTAATAGAGCATTGAAACTTGTTCTTCAGCCCACCTTGTCCATGGTGACCAAGTTGGCATACTGGGCTAATCCCATTTGCTAGCATTCAGCTCATACCCTTATAAATTTGTCCTATCCAAATGTCTTTTGCAAGTCGCAATTTTATTAGCCTAGCTTTTGTTTAGTCAGATCTGTAGCTTTATCTGGCAGCTTATCCTGGAAGTGGACTATCCACTGGGTGAAAATGTTGCCTTTGAAGTCTCTCGTAAATCACTTCCCTCTTGCCTTTCAGAATCCACTGCCCTAGTAAAACGACTGTGAATATTCACTTTACCTAGGGCTCTAATGACCTTGAACATTCCAATAAAGTCACCTCTTAGCACCAAAGAAAAATGTCCTGGCCTATACAACCTCTTCCTATTCCTCAAGCCCACAGGCCCAGGCAACCATCTGGTAAATCCCTTGCATTTTTTCCAACTTAATGACGTCCTTCCGATAACTGCACGACCAGAACTCTACACAGAACTCCAAGTGTGGTCTCAATAGCTGCATGACCAGAACTCTCAATAACTCCAAGTGTGGTCTCAAAAACAATTGCTTCATGGTGCGCCAACTTTTGTTCCCAACTAAGGCAAGCATGCATCATCTTAGGTTTTATGAGCAAATGAAAAGTGTAGGAGGAATCTCTGGAATTTATAAAACATTAGACAGATTTGTACTATGGTTAACCCAAGAACTTTACATTCTGGTAAAGGATGATGGGAGATTAGGCCAACCTAGTTAAAGTAACTTAAAGGTCATGTTAGAAGCTGTAGTGATTAAATTAGGTTCAGATTGCAAGGCACGGCTAGCTGGAGCAAAGATAAACATAGGGACTTTGTAAAGAGGGTGAGTGCAAGAGACGTGGGCACAAGATAAGAGGAGTCGTGACAATAAGACATGGCCATGATTTATAACTCCAATTTATAGAGAGAACAGGGAAATCGGCTGTCAGGCAAAGGAAAACGTCCGAGCTGTCAGGCAGATAGAGGCCTCTGCAAAGATAAAAAAAAATCAAACAGTACAAAAAAAGTATGTTACTGATGATTTACAGTGAAAATGTAATAATTTATATTATTTGTAATGTCAGCATAATTTACACAAGATGTTAGTTGCAAGTAGCTTCTTCTTTATTCACAATAACTTGTCAGACAAGGAGAATAGTCAAGCAAGAAACTGTTCTACAGACTCAAAAAAGCATGCAGCCTTTTTATATAATATTTGATAGCAAAAGTGTAGGTAGATCCTTCCCATTGAATGCAGCCTTATCACTAAAAAACAAGATGTGCATGGTCAGTTTGACACAAATAAAATTTCCAGTAATTTTCGAGTCCATGAAATATCGTTTGAGCTCTCTCTGGAAGCGTATGTAAGGCCTGAGTAAACCGATTTGTTGAAGAAAATTAACACTGCTTTGCAAGATTTATTTGATTATTTATTTATTTATCTGAACCATAACTGAAAGGGTAATGGGCTCCACATGAAAGCCAGTTTCAGGGTGCAGGTCAAGCACTTTAATCCCTCTAACATCTCATGCTGTGAGCTGGGTACTGCACAGAGTGACCATTAACAATTGGCTCCTAAGTGCGTAAGCAAGTTTAATTTTACCGCCCACAGTCAAATGCAGGAGTACATTTCATATTGCTGTCAGGCAATGGTAAGTTGCAGTACCAATGGAATGAATGAGAGGAAAAAGCCAAGGATGGTGTGATGGGTACGATGTTATGGTAGAGATGCAGAGAAGTTAGACCCAAGGGTCGGGCCATCCAAACTATCAAACCCCTCGGCATGGGAATGGTTGAGTAAAGAGGTGGCCCTGAGCTAGAGGGATAAAAGGTAAGGGTTTGTGTGCCATCTTCCTCTTGCGGACTTCTCTGATGACAAGAAGGACATTATTAAAAGAACCTCCCGAAACACCTGGCTCCTTGCTTTCACCCCACATTGGTGACCCCTGACGCTCCAATATCGTCATGATGGAGCCAACTGCCCATCCTTCTGCCTCAAATGCCGACCCGGTCCTGTCTCTCGACGGGGTCTCGGTGAAGTTACCCACCTTCTGGACCACCCGGCCGCACAGCTGGTTTCAGCAGGCGGACGCCCAATTCAACCTGCGGGGCATTACAGCAGATGACACCCGTTTCTACTACCTGGTGGGGGCCCTCGGCCAGGACACGGCCGGAGAGGTCACGGACTTCCTCGCAGCCCCCCCACACCCCCCGGCCTTAAGGAGCATCTGCTCCAGATTTATGGGCTCTGCAGGATGGAGCGGGCTGCCAGCCTCCTTCATACGGAGTGCCTAGGCGACCGGCGGCCATCTAGCCTCCTAAACGAGATGGTCGCGGTCTTGGATGGGCACACGCCGTGCCTAATGTTCGAGTATACCTACCTCCATCTGCTGCCGACCTACATCCATCTCCATTTGCAGCTCACGGACGCCTCCTTCACTGACATCAGAGCCCTCGGTAGGCGCGCCGACGCGCTGTGGATGGCGCGCCCTGATGACGTCAATGCGCTGGCCATCGGATCCCGATATTCTCTGGTGGGGCTGGGGAGATGTGGAAGGAGTGACAGCGGCATCCCGGAGGCCTGTAAGATCGCCCCACTGCAGCCATGGCGGGTACTGCAGCTGCAGTCCAGCACCAGCAGGTTCCAAGCGCCACCAGCAGGAGGCGATGGTGCTATTACCACCAGCGCTGGGGTGCTGCAGCACGGCAATGCCATCAGCCATGCACGTTCCTGGGAAATGCCTGGGCCGGCTGCCAATGATTCCCGCGCGGCCGGCCAGATTCACCGCCTCTTCTCCTGGGATCAGCGCTCCAGGACCCGCTTCCTCGTCGATACTGGGGCAGAGCTGAGCATCCTGCCCCCTTCACTGGCCGACATTCGTTCTGGTAAGCGGGGGCCGGTCCTCACCATGGCGAATTGCAGCCCATCCGCACATATGGGGTTCGCCTGGTCCCGATTGTGTTTGGCTCCTGCTATTTCTCATGGCGGTTCACTATCGTGGATATCTCCCAGCCGTTGCTCAGTGCCAAATTCCTCCAGGCGCATTCCCTCCTGGTGGACGTCAGGCATCCGCGCTTGGTCAACACCGTCACGATGGAGCCAATCATGCTGCTATTGGACGAGCCGGTGGGACGCCCTCTGTCGTCCGTGGATTCCTGCTTTGCTCGGGTCTTGGCCGCGTTCCCGGATATCCTGGCCCAACAGTTTCGGTCATCGACCCCCAGTCACGGGGTCATTCATTTCATACATACTAGAGGACCACCTCTCCACTCACGAGAACGCCGACTGCCATCGGATAAACTACGTCTGGCACGGCAGGAGTTCCGCACGATGGAGTCCTTGGGGATCGTCCGCCCGTCAAACAGCCCATGGGCGTCCCCACTCCACATGGTCCCTAAGGCAAACGAGGTCTGGCGACCTTGCGGGGATTATCGGTGGCTGAATGTCACAACAACGGTAGACCGATACCCCATACCCCACATCCAGGACTTCACCGCCCATTTGGCCAGGGCTACTATATTCTCCAAAGTGGATCTGGTACGGGTAATAACCAGATCATGGTCCACCCAGAGGATGTACCCAAGACGGCAATCATCACGCCGTTTTTGCTGAATTAATTTGTGCGGATACCATTCGGCCTTAAGAACGCTGCGAAGGGATTCCAACGGTTGATGGACGGGGTGAGGTTATACCGACGACATTCTGGTGGCCAGCCACTCGTGGCAGGAGCACTGTACGCACTTCCGGCAGCTCTGTCAGCGGCTCAGTGAGCATGGCTGGCTGTCAACCTCGCCAAGTCCCGTTTTGGGGTAACCGACATCGACTTCCTCGGCCACCGCGTGACTTCGTAAGGAGCGGTTCCACTGCTGTACAGGGTCGATGCCATCCGTCAGCTTCCCCGTCCATTCACTGTGCGCGGCCTGTAGGAGTTTGTCAGGATGGTGGCATTTTATCATTGTTTTGTGCCATCCGCGGCCCACATCATGCGGCCGCTGTATCAACTTCTGGCGGGTGGGCATTAGGACGTCGAGTGGACCACTGAGGCGGTGGCAGCATTCGACGGTGCGAAGGAGGCCCTTTCTCGGGCCATACAGCTGGTGCACCCGCGGGAAGATGCCCCGACTGCCCTTACGGTGGACGCCTCGGAGTCGGCAGTTGGTGCCGTGCTGGAACAACTGACGGACAAGGGTTGGCGGCCCCTGGCCTTCTTCAGCCTGCACCTCAACCACACTCAGACTAAGTACAGCGCATTCAATCGCGAGCTCCTGGCTCTGTACCTGGCAGTGCACACCTTCCGTTACTTCCTGGAGGGCCGCCCGTTCACCGCCTACACAGTTCACTGGCCGCTCACATTCGCCCTGGTGAAGGTCTCCGACCACTGGTCCACACGACAGCAGCGGCAGTTGGCATACATCTCAGAATACACCACCTCCATCCGCTTCGTCGAGGGGAAAGAGAACCGGGTGGCCGACGCATTGTCCCGCCCCGCCATCGATGCCGTGTTTGAGGTGGCGCCCAGGATTGACTATTCTGCCCTGGCGGAGGTGCAGCTCATGGACGGTGAGATGCCCGCCTACCGGATTGCCATCTCTGGCCTTCACCTCGGGGATGTCCCTCTAGGTCCTGGAGGAGCAACAATAATCTGCGACGTATCATCCGGTCAGCCGTGCCCATTGTTCCTGCCGCCTGGCGCTGGAGGGTTTTCGATGTTATCCACGGGCTGGCTCACCCATCCATCCAGGCGACGATGGCACTAGTGGCCGCGAGGTTCATGTGGCACGGTCTGCGCAAGCAGGTTGGCCACTGGGTTCGCACCTGCATTCCGTGCCAGAAGGCAAAGATCCAGCGCCATGTCCGGCGCCCCTCCAGGAGTTCGGCCTACCTCACCTGCGTTTCGACCATCTTCACGTGGACGTTGTGGGGCCTCTCCCGCCATCCCGGGGCATTACCCACCTCCTCACGATGGTGGACCGTTTCACGTGATGGCCGAAGGCCATACCACTGGCCGACACGTCAACGGCTACGTGCGTTCGTGCATTGTCCGTGCACTGGATTGCTCACTTTGGAGTGCCGGGCACATCTCCTCAGACCGGGGGCCACAGTTCATCTCCGGGCTGTGGTCGGCCAGGTTCCACTTGTTGCTATCACTCGCAAGCTAACGGCCTGGTGGAGAGGTTCCACCGGCAGCTCAAGCCAATTCTGAAGCACCTTCGCGAGCGAGTTGGCAGGCTCGCGCCCGTCCCAATGTCCCGCCATCGGACATTTTGCCCACACATGCCATCAGCCCTCCGGGACTGCCCCTATGTTTTTCTGCGCTGTGATGCCCACCGGACGCCACTCCAGACGCCGTATAAGGGCTCATTCAGGGTGCTGGAGCACGGACAGACGACCTTTGTATTGGACATGGGGAGCCGGCCGGAGGCCGTATCGATTGACCGGTTGAAGCCAGCACATCTGGACATTGACCAGCCGGTGCTAGTTGCCCAACCTTAGCCATGAGGTCGCTCCACATCTCGGCTCCCTCTGCCTCTCACTCCACCTGTCTTTCCGCTGGTCCCACAACCTGTCCCTCCACCTGGGCCTCGGCCAGCCCCTCGGAGGTACGACCGCCGGTGCGTTTCATGCCTCCGGTTCTGGGGGGGGGGGTTCTTGTGGCGGCACCCAAGGGTCGGGCCATCCCAACTATCAAACCCCTCGGCATGGGAATGGTTGAGTACAGAGGCTGCCCTTAGCAAGAGGGATAAAAGTCAAGGGTTTGAGTGCCATCTTCCTCTTGCAGACTTCTCTGATGACAAGAAGGACATTATTAAAAGAACCTCCCGAAACACCTGGCTCCTCACTTTCATTTCAGGACTTTCGCCCCACAACATCAAGGAATTAATGCAGCGAAATAGGAAGCTTGGCCAACTTTTTACTGGAAAAAAAAAGTAAGATGATAAATAATGCAACGCATTTGTATGGCACACAACACACTGGCAATGGTTACCAATACCCGTGATCTATAGTAGATATCCATCAAGTAATCCATCAAAAAAAAAGATGTTAGTAAAAAGATGTGGTCTAGGGTCTCCCCTCATATAGAAAAAGACTTGGTGCAAGAGACAAGGAAAAGTTAAATATGAAAAAAGAATTACTATTCTTACAACCATATCAAAGAACTAACAAGAAAGTACACACAAGACAAAGAATATAAGAAACCATGCAGGAGAATGGTGGTGACTATGTCACCTGGTGTCGACTATGTCAACAGTGGATGCAGACGATATTGACTGGTGAAGTTTCGAGGAGGAAACCAACATAATGAGGATTATGAGTCACCCCCACCTGAAGACAAAATTGTAACCAATCCAGAGATGCAGTCCCAAAGGCTTCAATTAAAGCAGTAATAAAGATAAGGAGGGAATAAGCTACACATAAGGAAACAGAACCTTTGGCAGCCTCAGAGAAACAGATGTGAATGAAAATCGGAGGCTGCTAGAGCTTCTGTTGATGTGGGACTTAAATGGATGTCTTTGCATGATTGAAGTATTCCAGCATTCATATGTGTCAAAGTCTTAAGGGTTTGCCTTTCCCTTTCCTTTTCCCCTAACTCTCAGTCTGAAGCAGTGGCGGAATTCCTGGGGGGGCCAGGCCCCCCCCCATTTTGAGAGGTGGGGGGATAGTCCCAGGTCTCCAGCACTGCAATCGCTGCCAAACCTCCACTGGCCCACCCCTGTCTCCATCCGAGTGCTCCCCCCTCCACGCCCGGGGGTGGCCAGAGACGTCGGGAGTCAGATGGGCGCGGTGCTCCCAGGCCCACAGCCAGTGCAGAGAAGCAGCGCTAACCCCAGCTCAACTCTGCCTGTCCCTGCCTGGACTCACTGGAAATATGGCCCAGGCTTACAGCCAGTGCGGAAAAGCAGCTCTAGCTCCACAGCTCCGGTTGGTATTCCGTCAGTCCAGGCAGGGCTGTAGGTTAACTCGGCGAGACAGGCAGAGTTGAGCTGCATTTAACGCTGGATTTGTTCTGAACTTTTTCATATCTATAGATTCCCTCTCCACTGACTCTCAGTCTTAAGAAGAGTTTTGTGCCAAATCGTCACCAATTCCTTTTCTCCGGAGATGCTGCCTGACTGCTGAGTTATTCTGGCATGTTGTGACTATCTTCGATGTATGAATCAATATCATTTAATTAATGCAATGTTTTATCAATGGTTCAATAATATCTTTATGCCACGTGTACGAAGGTAGAGCAAAACACTTTTTTTGCATACAGATCAGCAAGACTATCACCATAAATAAGCACAATCCACCAGTTAGTACAGAATTCCAGAACAGGCCACTATATGCAAGAGTCACCATTTTTGCACCATTTTACTTGACCAATCATGCAACGTCGCAGCTGCAGCTGGTCACAAAGTCTCATTGCAGCCATCGCCTTCATTCCAGTCAACCCGTGAACCTTCATCCCTCTCCTTGTATGGCCCTGTTCAGCCCTTTCATTATTAGCCTACCAAGTATTTATGGTCATCAATATCTTTGTAACTTGGTTCAATGTGCATTTCTGCCAATCATAAACATCAAACCATTTGCCTTTCTATAAATTATACATTCACATGGTACACACGAGCCAATTCTATCCATCAAGCTGCACTAGTTATTTGAAAGACCTGTCCAATTTCCTGTCTTTTCCCAAAGTGCTGCAAGCTCGTCCTTGTATATAAATAGAGCTGGCTTCTAAAAAGGAAAGAGTAAATCTGTTTTCCCCATACTTTAAGATATTTCATTCTAGATCACAACAGTGTGCTGCATTCAACTATCCTCCCTAGAGCAATTAACATATATTTTAAGTTTGTTTCTTCCACCTGAACCTCCCTCCAGCTAATGAAAGCAATTTTATCACCTTTAGTTTAGTTTAGATTAGATTAGATTAGATTAGATTAGTTTAGTTTAGGTTAGTTTAGTTTAGTTTAAAAATACAGCACGGAAAACAGGCCCTTCGGCCCACTGAGTCTCTGCTGACTAGCAATCCCCACACACTAACACTGTCCTACACACCAGGGCAATTTACAATTTTACCAAGCTAATTAGCCTACAGACCTGTACGCCTTTGGAATGTAGGAGAAAACCAGAGATCCCAGAGAAAACTCACGCAGGTCACGAGGAGAATGTACAAACTCCGTACAGACAGCACCCGTAGTCAGTATTGAACCCTGGTCTGACACTGTAAGGCAGCAACTCTACCACTGCACCACCGTGCTGCCTCATCAAGCACTGAGAAAAGGCAAAACGAATTATGGCATTGGATATGGTTCTGAGAAATACTGTGACAATTCAATTTTGGATCTGAAATTAAATTAGAATTCCTATCCACACATAGCTAGAGAATTACCTGCCAGCTCATGTTCTATAATGTCTGGAACTCCTGAAATCAGCCCTTCTCATTTCTCATTTACAAAATGCCTCTAGGCACTCTCCACATGCATTCTGCTGAAACAAAATCTACTCATCATTTCCATTCTCTCAGTTTTGCTCAGCCACTGGATTGTCACACTATTTTCCAGCATGATCCAATACTCTGTCAAATATCAGGAAGAATGAAGCCACTGTTCTTTATCCCTCACGTGCATCACAGACTTCATCTCCTCACCCCCATCTCCTCTCTTCGCCCATTCTGTCAGTGTTTAAATTAAGCATAGTTGAACTCAGTAAAGTAACATGCAGGGAATAGTGAGTTTAAAGCTACAGTTAAAAACAAGATAACATTTCTTCTCCTAAATTTGGGGTAGTTACGATAGGCATTGAATGGCAGAGATTGTTGATAATTTTCAATGGCTTTGGAAACAAAGCATGTCTGTAAAATACAGATTGTGGGCCATGAAACAGTACATAAACCTCAGGAGAAAATCACATCTTTCTGCTGAGTCGTGAAATGAGGATCATGTACATCCTCTCAGCTCATAGAGATATTTTAATCTCCTAGAAATATGGCAAAAACATAGAAAAATAAGCACAGGTGTAGGCCATTCAGCCCTTCAAGCCATTCAATATGATCATGGCTGAACATCTAAAACCAGTACCCCATTCCTACTTTTTCCCCATATCCCTTGTTTCCTTTAGCCCTAAGAACTAAATCTTTGGTGTACCTACCCCTCAAATAACATAAAAAACATAATTATTGGTCATCATTACATTACTGTTTGCAAGTTCTTGTTGTGGGTAAATTGTCTGCCATGGTTGGGTGAGTGGGCAAATGTATGGCAGATGCAGTATAATGTGGATAAATGTGAGGTTATCCATTTTGGTGGCAAAAACAGGAAAGTAGACTGTTATCTGAATGGTGGCCGATTAGGAAAAGGGAAAATGCAACGAGACCCGGGTATCATGGTACACCAGTCATTGAAAGTAGACATGCAGGTGCAGCAGGCAGAGAAGAAAGCAAATGGTATGTTAGCATTCATAGCAATAGGATTTGAGTATAAGAGCAGGGAGGTTCTACTGCAGTTGTACAGGGTTTTAGTGAGACCACACCTAGAGTATTGCATACAGTTTTGGTCTCCTAATCTGAGGAAATACATTCTTGCCATAGAGAGAGTGCAGAGAAGGTTCACCAGACTGATTCCTGAGATGGCAGGACTTTCATATGAAGAAAGACTGGATAGACACGACTTGTACTCACTAGAATTTAGAAGATTGAGGGGGGGATCTTGTAGAAACTTACAAAATTCTTGGACAGGCTAAATGCAGTAAGATTATTCCCGATGTTGGGGAAGTCCAGAACAAGGGGTCATAGTTTAAGGATAGAAACATAGAAACATAGAAATTAGGTGCAGGAGTAGGCCATTCGGCCCTTCGAGCCTGCACCGCCATTCAATATGATCATGGCTGATCATCCAACTCAGTATCCCGTACCTGCCTTCTCTCCATACCCCCTGATCCCCCTAGCCACAAGGGCCACATCGAACTCCCTCTTAAATATAGCCAATGAACTGGCCTCAACTACCCTCTGTGGCAGAGAGTTCCAGAGATTCACCACTCTCTGTGTGAAAAAAGTTCTTCTCATCTCGGTTTTAAAGGATTACCCCATTATCCTTAAACTGTGACCCCTTGTCCTGGACTTCCCCAACATCGGGAACAATCTTCCTGCATCTAGCCTGTCCAACCCCTTAAGAATTTTGTAAGTTTCTATAAGATCCCCTCTCAATCTCCTAAATTCTAGAGAGTATAAACCAAGGGGGGATAAGGGGGAAGTCTTTTAGGACCGAGATGAGAAAATCATTTTTTACACAGAGAGTGGTGAATCTGTGGAATTTTACTTCGGAGTCATGTGAGTGACTACGTGAAGAACCCCGCCAGGACGCATGCGTGACATATCGCTACACGCATTGCAACGAGTCACAGCAGGGGGAACGACGTTCCGTTAATGGCAGAATTTGAAAGCCGGGAGCTGCAGGTAAGGAGACTCTGCGTTTCTTCCACTTACCTTACAGGTGGAGACATGGACCAGATCCATGAAGGCTGCGAGAAAGCTGGCGGGGTGAACTGCGAAGTTGCGGGCAGCCGGCAGCAGCAGCCAACGGCACGCCAATCTCCCGAAATGGGAACAGCTGTGCCCGACTTCGCTCCCGCACAGGCCACGGCCGGGCGGTAGAGCGAAGCAAAAAACTAACAGAGTCGTTGACTCCGATGAGTCTGACTATGAATAGCCGCGAGCGGCCAGTGCCCGTGAGCATTGGAGCCGGTTGGAGCGGCTTCAGGAGCAGCCACGAGCGGCCAGTGCCCGTGCGCATTGGAGCCGGTTGGAGCGGCTGGGAGCGGTGAACAAAAGCAGCTGCGATGGCCAGTGCCCGTGAGCTTTGGAGCCGGTTGGAGCGGCTGCAGGATCAGGAACAGCCGCGAGCGGCCAGTGCCCGTGAGCATTGGAGCCGGTTGGAGCCGCTGCTGGAGGAAATACTCCAAGCGGCAGGCTCCGGGAGATGGAGGCTAGCCACAGTGGGCAGTTAGTAAGCCCCACAGCAGTACCTCTTGTGGGGCTGCACAATGTTTCTCCCGCATCAAAGGGGAGCACGGAGGGTCAATTCTGGGCTGACCCTGAAGAGGCGATTGATCAACATACCCCTAGTATGCCTGGGGTGAAAGAAAACATGTTGAATATGGTGTCCCAGTTATCCAACCCGACCAAACTGGCCTAAACCTGGAGCCGAAAATAGCGGTAAGCATTGAATACATGTCTTTTAACCAACTACAGGGACAGGCATTATCAGACACCACGGCACGACACTTACCACCAGGGAACTGCAAGTCGGTAAGTGTTCCCAGTGTCAACCAGTGCATCTGGACTCATGTCAGGGCATCAAATAGAACCAGGGACTTAAAAGAACAGAAAGTCCTATAAGTCCTAACAGCAGGAATTACGGCTTTTGCCCGCACATTGAATGAGCAAAACATGCCCTAGACCACCAAGATGCACTGGCTTTACTCTGCAACTCACAATACGAGTTAAACAATATTAGGAAAAGTGCTATCCAACCGGCTTTAGACCCCAAATTTGCAGGCCTCTGTAAACTTGGAACCTCCAAACAATCAATACTACTATTTGGAGGGGATTTATCAAAACAAGTCAAAGATCTTGACGAAGACGCGAAAACCCCGGGACAAATAAAAGCAGCATCCAAAAGCTACTACGGCCAAAAACATCACCCCTACGCACCCACCAGTCGGCCAAGACAAACTGGAGAAAGCGCAAAACCAGGAACACCCAACATCGGTCTTTTTTAGGCCATGGCCCAGACCGACCTTCCTGGAAAATGCGCAAGCCCTCAACACCAACCCAACTACAGACCCAGACAACGGCGCCTCAACGTCTACGGAGGATGCCGAAGAAGTAACACACCTACCACTGGTAACCATGGAGGTAAGTGGGTCTGGTTCCTTAAGAATTAAAGGGAGTATGGAAGTTGGTGGGAGATTACGATATTATTTGGATGCATGGAATAAGTTAACTACCGACACTTATATTCTAAGCAGTATCCAGGGTTATACCATAGAATTTATACAAAAACATAACCCTCCAGTGCAGCATGTACCGAACCGAATGTTCGTGCTCACAGGCATAGAAAAATCTAAAGCACATGCTGAACTACAGCGGCTATATAAAAAAGGAATGATTGAGAAAACCCAACACGAATCACAGGAATTCGTGTCCAATATCTTTATAAAAAACAAGAAAGATGGTGGTTGCCGCATCATCATCGATTTAACTACTTTGAATACCTTTGTACAATATATTCATTTCAAGATGGAAACCTTTGTTACTGCTAAGCAATTGATTTCCAAAGGCTACTACATGGCAAGCATCGATTTAAAAGATGCTTACTCTACAGTACCATCAAGAGGTGACCACAGATGTTATTTAAAAATCAACTGGATGGGTCAGCACTGGCAATACAGGGCACTACCTTATGGGCTAACATCAGCCTCAGGCTGTTCACAAAAATTTGAAACCAGCCCTAGCGTTACTGCGGAAACGAAAACAAATGGTAATGGCATATCTAGATGACCTACTTATTGGTGGCAAAACTTTGGAATTGACTAAACAAGCGGTAACAGCCAGAAAACAATTGTTTGGAAAACTGGGGTTTATCATCCATCCAGTTAAGTCTAAATTAACGCCTTCAACCACAATGGATTATGTGTGGTTCACCATTAACTCAGTACTCATGTCAATGACTTTGCTGAAAGAAAAGGTTACAGCCTTAATAGAGGCTTGTAGCGAAATCAATGACATCACCAAACCATCCATTAGACTGGTAGCTAGAATAATTGGGATGATAGCGGCTGCATTTCCAGCCACACATTTCGGACCTTTACACTATCGAAATTTACAGAGAGCAAAAATAAGAGCACTCAAACTTAATGATTGCCATTTTGACAGACCAATGAAGCTACCAACAGAGGCCATAATGGAACTAAATAGGTGGGAACATAACGTCAGGTATTGTTCCAATCCAATAATTATCAGCAACCCGTTTATGGTACTACAAACTGATGCCAGTGCACTTGGTTGGGGTGCTACCAATTCCATCTCCAGCTGCGGAGGGAGATGGAATGGACAGGAGGCATCATTATTACAAACACTGGGCATAAACTACCTGGAAATGTTAAGTGCATTCCATTGCCTTAAGTCATATTGTTCTGGGTTAAATCACCAGCATGTTAGACTACCAAATTGACAACACCACCGTGGTAGCATATATCAACCATATGGGTGGAAACAAATCAACATCATGTGACAATCTGGCCAACACAATTTGGCAATGGTGTATCCAGAGAGATATTTGGATATCAGCTACCTACTTACCAGGTAAACTAAATTTAGTGGCAGACACCAGGTCACGCAAATTCAATGAAAACACTGAATGGATGTTGGATAAAAATGTATTTGCTGAAATTACAGCATGGTATGGAACACCAGATATCGATCTTTTCGCATCCAGGCTCAATCACCAGTTATCAAAATATGTTTCATGGGAGCCAGACCTGGGGCATCGGCAACAGATGCATTTTCGCTGCATTGGGGAAAATTGTTTATTTATGCATTCCCTCCTTTCTGCCTCATCAGTCGGGTATTAAGGAAAATACAGCAAGACTCTGCGTCTGGTATTTTGATAGTACCCGATTGGCCTACTCAACCATGGTTCCAGGTGATACTAGACATGGTATTCGAACCATGCATCACCATCCATCATAGACCTAATTTACTGGTCCATCCGGTAACAAAGGAAAGATCACCCACAGATCTATGAACATCCCGTCTGTTCTGGAATTCCTGGCAAGCCTGCATTATGATGAGAGGTTCAGTCATAGTGCCATCAACTGCGCCAGAAGTGCTCTGTCAACATACCTGTGGCAAGGAACAGAGCGGCATTCTGTTGGGACACACCCTGGTAACCAAACTCATGAGGGGCATTTTAATGTTAATCCCCCAAGAACCAGGTACTCCCAAATATGGGATGTGAGCATTGTACTGACCATGTTAAGAAACTGGTCTCCAGCTACAGCTCTGTCCCTACAGAAACTGACTATGAAAACAGTCATGCTGATGGCCTTGGTCACGGCACAAAGGGTCCAGTCACTACAGAACCTAAGGCTGGACAACATGACTATTTCATCTGGAAATTTAACTTATCACATCAATTAATTAGTCAAACAGAACAGACAGGGGTCAGCAGGCCTAAAAACAGAATTCAGGGCATACCCGACAGATGATCGTCTCTGTATTGTAACACTTACTATTATATATGGAGTATACTAAGATCATCAGAGGGAAAGAAATGTCACTTTTAATCAGCTACAAAGAGCCACTCAAAACAGTGACAGTCCGGACCATCTCTAGATGGCTAAAACTGATCCTAATAAAGGCTGGAGTAGACACTAGCATTTTAAACCTCACTCCACCAGGGCTACAGCTACATCGGCAGCTATGAAGTTGGATGTTCCTATGGACCAAATCCTCAAGACAGCAGGATGGTCAACGGAGAAAACTTTCCAACGATTTTATAACAAACCAGTCATTGAACCTGGAACATTTGCAGAAACAATTTTAAGTTCTGTAATATAATTTACCCCATAAATAGGGGCTATAATTTGGTGTTAATATATTTATCGTTGGGTTTTCAATATCGTATTGATGTCTAATGATGTCAACACTATTCTCCCCATAATCAAGGCAGATGTGATGCATGGACTCGTTTCCACGGCATGAAATCACAGAGCTTTAAAATCTTCACGTAGTCACTCACGTGACTCCAAAGTAAAATAGTACGATTAAACGAGAACTTACCAGTTTGAAGTTTGATCGTTATTTTATGAGGAGTAACGTTGACGGATTACGTGCCCTCCGCTCCCACCCTTGATCATATACTCAACTGGTATCTCTTCTCTAATCTTACTATGTTTAGTCATTACAGTTATCTGTGATTTCACACCGCTGCTTTGAAGAATGACACGCATGCATCCTGGTGGGGTTCTTCACGTATTCCCTCAACGTTACTCCTCATAAAATAACGATCAAACTTCAAACTGGTATGTTCTCGTTTAATCTTACTATTCTCTGCCACAGAAAGTAGTTGAGGCCAGTTCATTGGCTATATTTAAGAGGGAGTTAGATATGGCCCTTGTGGCTAAAGGGATCAGGGAGTATGGAGAGAAGGTAGGTACAGGAAACTGAGTTGGATGATCAGCCATGATCATATTGAATGGCGATGCAGGCTTGAAGGGCTGAATGGCCTACTCCTGCACCTATTTTCTATGTTTTTATGTTTCCATCATTGATATTAATAATATGTCACAGCCTGTAAAGAGAGTTTTTTTCTTATAACTGTCGTTCGACCTGTTATAACCCACAACAACTCTAAATGTAAAATTACCATTAGGAAATTTGAATTATTTTAGAATAGTTGTCAAAAGTAATTAGGGCATTAGATGTAGTTCTGAGAAATACTGTGGCAATTCAATTTTGGACCTGAAATTAAATTAGAATTTAAACCTTTTTCATTAAAAAAATAAGTATTACAGGTAGATTTGATTGAAATGATCAGTGCTTATGAAATGGAATAATCACATGTTTGGTAACGAAAGGAAATGGATAGATGGATTATGGCATATGGTTTCTGCCCTTGTCTAAGCAAGAAAATATTACACATATACACCGTGTTGATAGGTTTAAGTAATACGATACTTTTCTCTCAATATCCAAGTGATATAAACACAATATTCAAGTGTAATGAGAGCGGTGGATCAAATGTGAATATAAAAGATATAGGATATGAGAATTTATTGCAGGTACAGGATCAGGACTGGTTGGCATGCAACAAAAGCTTTTCACTGTTCCTCGGTAGTTGCAACGTGCAATACGTGATCATGGACAGTGTGTCAGTGAAGGGGAGCTTGAAGGAGTGAACTATTATTTCCTGCTTCCTCTTTGCTCTTCATGGCAAAGCGAGCATCATAGCTGCAACATCCCATTGGAGGTAAAAGATAAACAATAGATAACATGGTTCCACTTTTTTGGTGTGCTGCATGAACCGGTCTCTGCGAACATGAAACAGCTTCCAAAATCAGAGATTGTTATGTGTTTTTTAGTCTGGGTATTCAGTGTGGATTTAAAGCACATATGTCGTAACACCAGCAGTGAGGAGCACTTCCATAATGCTGGTCATGCATACTAGTGCTACTCAAGTGAGTCTCCCCTATCCCCCTCAGGACACCCCTCCTAGAATGACAGCACACCATTATCCCAGGTTCACAAGCCTCAGCTAATTCACAAAGCACTTGTCTAGACTTAAAACTTATTTCTACTCTCAAGCCTTTATTGAGGTCCTCTGAAGGAGCGCTGTATGTACGCATCTATGTATGTATTGTTGATCTATGTACCACTGTTTGTAGCACGTTAGTACCTGCACTGATGAGAGTTGTTTTTAAATGTGCTATAGAAATAAAATTGGCTTGACTTGACTTGACTTGACTTGACATTCACACTGGCATATGAGAGAAGGAGGAGTTGAGGCATCAGATGAGATCGCAAGTTTTTGCAGTGGCATCCTTGGTTGCCACTTTCCCCTCTTCCCTTTGCATGTGGACTGTGCTGCACTAAGATCAAATAACTAATGTCTGGCTCATTTAAATGTGTTCATCGAAACCCCCACATGCACAGATAGCAGCAGAAGAGGTTCGCCAGGATTTTGCCTAGATTTGAATGATTGGAGAGGTTGGCCAAATTTGAAGGGGTAAGTTTGGAGGAGTCTTTTTTCCAGGGTGGAAATGTCAAATACTAGAGCGCAGGTGTTTAAGGGTGGGGTGGGGAGTTTAAAGGAGATTTCTGAGGCAGATTTTTCACACAGAGAGTGGTGGCTGCCTAAAACGAGCTGCCGGGGCTAGTAGGGGAAACAGATACGAAAACAACATTTAAGAGTTATTTGGGCAAACATATGAAAAGGCAGGGATAGGCAGGGAATGTTCCTTGGATCTTTCCTGAAACATCAGTTAAAGGGAAAGACAGTATAGGAAAAATTAAGAAAGGCACCAGAATTAACAGGGCAGAAAGCTCACGAAGAGATAGGAGAGTATGGTCGAGTGAAATAGGAATCGATGTGAAAGGTGAGGTGAGTAATGGATTAAAAGTATTATATATAAATGCACGGTATAAGAAATAAAGTAGATGAGCTTGAGATTCAGTTAGAAATTGGAGTATGATGTTGTGGGAATTACAAAGACATGGCTGCAAGATGACCAGGGCTGGGAAAGGAATAATCAGGGGTATATGTCCTATCGAAAAGACAGATAGGTGGGCTGAAGGGGTGGGGTAGCTCTGTTGGCAAGGAATTAAATTCAGTCCCTTGCGAGGGGTGACGTAAAATCAGGAGATGTAGAGTCAGTATGGATAAAACTGAGGAATTGTAAGGGTAAAAAGACCACAATGGGAGTTATCTACAGGCCAACAAACAGTGGCCTGGATATAGGGTGCAAGTTGAATCAAGATTAATCAATTAAAATTGGCATGTTGCAAAGGTAATACTACGGTGGTTATGGGAGATTTTAACATGCAGGTAGACTGGGAAAATCAGATTGGTACTGGACCACAAGAAAGGGACTTTGTGGAGTGCTTCTGAGGTGGATTCTTAGAGCAGCTTGTACTGGAGCCTACCAGGGAGAAGGCAATTCTGGATTTAGTGTTGTCTAATGAACCGGATTTGATAAGGGAATACAAGGTAAAAGAGCTATTAAGAGGTAGTGACCATAATTTGATAAGTTTCAGTCTACAATTTGGTGATTGGCAGTCACCGAGGTACGTTGTTTAGTTGACAGCCGCCGGAAAGAAGCTGTTCCTCGACCTGCTGGTTCGGCAACGGAGGACCTATGGCGCCCCGGATGGTAGGGGCTGGGTAAACAGTCCATGGTTGGGGTGAAAGAGCAGTCCTTGGCGATGCTGAGCGCCCTCCGAATGACAGCGCTTGCTTTGGACAGACTCAATGGAGGGGAGCTTGGAACCGGTGATGCGTTGGGCAATTTTCACCACACTCTGCAGTGCCTTCCGGTCGGAGACAGAGCAGTTGCCATACCATACTGTGATGCAGTTGGTAAGGATGCTCTCGATGGTGCAGCGTAGAAGTTCACCAGGATCTGAGGAGACAGATGGACCTTCTTCAGTCTCCTCAGGAAGAAGAGACGCTGATGAGCCTTCTTGATCAGAGTAGAGGATTGTGGGAAGATTGTCATCGGAGATGTTGTCTCCCACCAGAACCTGAGCTAAAAACGGCACCTCCGTCCCGTTAATGTGGATGGGGGTGTGCATGCCGCCTCTGGACTTCCTGAAGTCTACAATGAGCTCCTTGGTCTTCTTGGAGTTAAGGGCCAGGTTGTTGTCAGCGCACCATGCTGCTAAGTGCTGGACCTCCTCCCTGTAGGCCAGCTCATCGTTGTTGCTGATGAGGCCAATCACCGTTGTATCATCTGCATACTTGATGATGGTGTTAGTACCATGTACAGGTGTGCAGTCATAGGTGAAGAGGGAGCAGAGGAGGGGGCTCAGCACACAGCCCTGAGGAACGCCGGTGTTCCGGGTGAGGGTTGAAGAGGTGTGCTTGTCTAACCTCACAGACTGGGGTCTGTTGGTTAGAAAGTCCAGTATCCAGTTGCAGAGGGAGGGGTCGATGCCCAGGTTACCGAGTTTGGTGATCAGTTTTGATGGAATAATGGTGTTGAATGCTGAGCTGTAATCGATGAACAGCATTCTTACATAAGTGTCTCTGTTGTCAAGGTGGGAGAGGGCGGAGTGAAGTGCCGTTGAGATGGCATCCTCCGTACTCCTGTTCTTGCGGTAGGCAAACTGATAGGGATCCAGTGTGGGGGGTAGGCAGCTTTTGAGGTGTGCCAGGACCAGCCTCTCGAAGCACTTGGTGATGATGGGGGTAAGTGCAACTGGGCGGAAGTCGTTGAGGCTTGCCGCAGTGGAGTGTTTTGGCACTGGCACGATGGAGGTGGCTTCGAGGTTGTCTAATGAACCGGATTTGATAAGGGAATACAAGGTAAAAGAGCTATTAAGAGGTAGTGACCATAATTTGATAAGTTTCAGTCTACAATTTGAGAGGGAGAAGTGAACATTGGAAGTGTCAGTGTTACAGTTGAGCAAAGTGGACTATGGAGCCATGAGGGAGGGGCTGGCCAAAGTTAACTGTAATGAGACCTTAGCAGGAATGACGGCGGAACAACAATGGCAGGTATTTCTTGGAATAATACAGAAGGTGTAGGGATCAGTTCATTCCAATGAGAAAGAAAGATTTTAAGGGGAGGAAGAGGTGACCGTGGTTGACAAGAGAAGTCAAGGACAGTATAAAAATAAAAGAGAAGAAAGACAACAAAGATGAGCGGGACGCCGGAAGATTGAACAACTTTTAATGATCACCAGAAGATAACTAAAAAGGCATGGATTTACGAAGGGGAAATCATGCTTGACTAATCTTCTGGAATTTTTTGAGGATGTAACTAGGAAAATGGACAAGAGAGAACCAGTGGATGTAACATACCTGGACTTTCGGAAAGTCTTTGTTAAGGTCCCACATAGGATATTAGTGGGCAAAATTAGAGCAGATGGTATTGGGGGTAGGATACTGAATAGAACATTGGTTGGCAGACATGAAACAACGAGTAGGGATTAACGGGTCCCTTTCAGAATGGCGGGCAGTTACTAGTGGGGTACCGCAAGGCTCGGTGCTGGGACAGCAGCTATTTACAATATACATCAATGATTTAGATGAGGGGATTAAAATTAACATTAGCAAATTTGCAGATGAAACAAAGCTGGGTGGCAGTGTGAACTGTGAGGAGGATACTTGGGTGACTAGGACAGGTTGGATGAGTGGGCAGATGCATGGCAGATGCAGTTTAATGTGGATAAATGTGAGGCTATTCACTTTGGTGGCAAAAACAGGAAGGCCAATTATTATCTGAACGGTGTCAATTAGGAAAAGGGGAAGCACAACAAGATCTGAATGTCGTGTTTAAGAGGGAATTGCAGATGCTGGAGAATCGAAGGTTACACAGAAAAGCTGGAGAAACTCAGCGGGTGCAGCAGCATCTATGGAGCGAAGGAAATAGGCTCTTGTTCATCAGTCACTGAAAGTAAGCATGCAGGTACAGCAGGCAGTGAAGAAAGCTAATGGCATGTTCGCCTTCATAAGAAGAGTAGTTGAGTGTAGGAGCAAAGAGGTCCTTCTGCAGTCATACAGGACCCTAGTGAGACCACACCTGTAGTATTGTATGCAGTTTTGGTCTCCAAATTTGAGGAAGGACATTCTTGCTATTGAGGGAGTGCAGCTTAGGTTCACAAGGTTAATTCCCGTGATGGCGGGGCAGTCATATGCTGTGAGAATGGAGTGGCTGGGCTTGTACACTCTGAAATTTAGAAGGATGAGAGGGGATCTTATTGAAACATATAAGATTATTAAGGGTTTGTACTTGCTAGAGGCAGGAAACATGTTCACGATGTTGGGGGGAGTCCAGAAACAGGGCCCACAGTTTAAGAGTAAGGGGTAAGCCATTTAGTAGCAATGTTACAAAATTTTGAGATTTTAAAAATCAAGTCTGTAATTTATCCCATCAGATAAAGCATAAAATGAAGTTTAATTTGACACCTAATTCACTTTCATATCTTCAGTATTAAAAAGGTTATGGCCATTTTCATACTCTGAAATTAGCATCTTGTTCCCTATTGCTTTTCCATTGACTTAACGCAAAAGCTGTGATCAAGAACAGTAAAAAGCCCATAACTTTCTTAAAAATTATACTGAAAGAAATGTTCAGTTATTATAGATTGAAGCATTCTGAAACAAATATGAAACACTTACTTAGATGACTTGAAATTAAAGCATATAATTAGTTAGTTACCTAATTGTAGCTAATTACAAAATTAAATTACTAGATCTAAACATCTATCCATTTCTTAAGAATAGATTAACATTTCCAAATAACATTCACACAAGAATTCACAATATAACATAATTTTTAAATCTCATTGTCATGGGTTTATAGTCCAAATGGAAGGAATTTAGTGTTTAATATCTGTAAATTAATGGCCATCAACTTGCGAGTGGGTTTTTCTGGAACGCGATTAATTGGAATGTCGCAGTTGCAGTGATTTAGTCCCCATATCGGCAGCAAAAATACTGCCGGTTCGTACGGGGAAAAAATTACCATTTCGCAACTTAAAATGTGAATTAAAGGCATCTTAAGAAAGACTTTTATACATTAAAATAAATGACTTTCTTTTTTCTGTCCCCTACGTAAAATCCATTCCCGTTGTCGGCGTTGACGGCTTCAGAAGCTGATTTTAAAATCACTCCAGCGATGAACTTGTCGGGCAAATTTTTTTTTAAAAAGACACAGAACGGCCGTCGGAACGCTTCTTCAGCAAAAGCTTGCACTCCGACAAAATATAATCCAGGACAAGGTAGGAAAAAACGTGTTTTAACCCCGCCCCCCCACCCACCCCCCCCACCCACCACCCCCCTCAAACACGCCAAAATCGCGCACATGACCTGTGGCAGAATTGCAGCGCCACTGAAGGTAAGTATTGTAACATACCTACATTTAGAACGGAGATGAGCAAACACTTTTTCACACAGAGAGTTGTGAGTCTGTGGAATTCTCTGCCTCAGAGGGCAGTGAGGGCCGGTTCTCTGGATACGTTCAAGAGAGAGCTAGCAAGCTAGCGGAGTCAGTGGTAGAAGGCGGGAACGGGGTACTGATTGTGGATGATCAGCCATGATCACATTGAATGGCGGTGCTGGCTCGAAGGTCCGAATAGCCTATTCCTGCACCTATTGTCTATTGTCTATTTTCTATTGTCTATTGTCTAATTAATCATGCCATCCACATTCTCATCCAAGTCATTAATAGAGATAACAAAATGACAAAAAACAGTGGACCTAGCATCAATCCTCATGTAACTTACCTGGTCTCAGGCCTCTAACCTGAAAACAATCTGTCATTACCACTCTCTCAATAACTCCACCAAGACAATTTTGTATCCAATTGGGTAGCTCCGATTCCTATGTGCTTCCACCTTCTGGACCAACCTATTATGCAGGACCGTGCCAAACAAACGTACACCTCAAATCCCATTCAAAACTCCCTCCCTTCACTTTAAATCTATGCTGTCTTATTTTCTGTACCCCTGCCCTATCAATCCCTCTTTGAAGTTAATATACCTCTATACAAGTTAAGTTAAGGGCTTGGATACGTTTGAGGCAGGAAACATGTTCCCGATGTTGGGGGAGTCCAGAACCAGGGGCCACAGTTTAAGAATAAGGAGTAAGCCATTTTGAACGGAGACGAGGAAACACTTTTTCTCACAGAGAGTGGTGAGTCTGTGGAATTCTATGTCTCAGGGGGTGGTGGTGGCAGGTTCTCTGGATGCTTTCAAGAGAGAGCTAGATAGGGCTCTTAAAAATAGCGGAGTCAGGGGATATGGGGAGAAGGCAGGAACGGGGTACTGATTGGGGATGATCAGCCATGATCACATTGAATGGCGGTGCTGGCTCGAAGGGCCGAATGGCCTACTCCTGCACCTATTGTCTATTGTCTATTGTCTATCAAGTCTGCTTTAACCTACCTTGCTCAGGGGGAATCAAACCCGTCCGATCCAATCTCTCCACATAATTAAAGTCCTTCAGTCCCGGTGAATCCCCTCTGCACTCTGTCCAGCACAACCACATCTTTCCCATAGAGTGCCAGGATTGCACGTGCTCCTTCATGTGCTGTCTAAGCAGAATTTGTAAAGTTGCGACATAATGTTTGATTTATTTATTTGTTTATTTATTTTATTTATTCCGAACAAGTAAAAACATTAAAGACATTAATAGTAACAAAATCGAAATTATCAAACAATTGGACATTACAATCAATATTTACAAGCAATGAAAAGAACAAAAAGCAAATTTCCAATGTCCAACTCTGTGTCTGTACAAGCTCGAATAGGAGTGAGAAGAAGAATAACTTATTAAATCTCACCCCTTTTCCCCAACACTTCTCCCATATTTAAAAATCAATTAATTAATAATAATAATACTACCCCAGGCAATTTACCATAATACCTACAGACATATATATACATACAACTATTATACACATACAAACTTCATATATGAAGTAACCAAACATAAGTAAACAATTGTAAAGCAATAGACAAACATTAACCCCCACTTGTTTCCGTTCACACCTATGGAAACAAGCATTGCATGTTCCCCTCCTCTTCACCAAACTATCTATTTGGGTTCCCACTTTCAGTCGACTATGGACTTCAGCCCCAACATTACACAGCCCTTACCATTTTTCTGTATATGTCACACACTTTTCAAAATGCATCACCTTGCACTCCATTGAATTCCATGTGGCAATGCTCTATCCAGTTTTCTGTCTGGTCCATATCCTGCTGTTGCCATGAACAATCTTCCTCGCTATCCACAACACCACAAATATTTGTGTCATCTGCAAACCTACTAATCATGCCTCCTACGTTTACATCAAAGTCATTAAAATGCAGCAATCAGCTAAGGTCTGAGCACCAATGCTCACAAACCATGCTGACTCTCCCTGATTAACACTTGCCTTTCCAATTATGCATGTCCTATCCCTCAGGATTTTCTCCACCACATTTGGCAAAGCCCACTGTCCTGTAGGTACCTGGCTTATCCCCATTGCCCGTCTTTAACAAGGAATAACATTAGCCTTCTTCTGGTATCTCATCTGTGGCTAATGAGGATGCAAATGTCTATATCAGAACCCCAGCTATCTCTTCCCTGGCTACCTTTAGAATTAATATTCTATGATCTCTTCCAGCCCTGGATATGAGATCAACCTTTATGTTTTCAAGAGAGAGAGAGAGATTTAGCTCTTAGGGCTAATGGAATCAAGGGATATGGGGGAAAAGCAGGAATGGGGTAATGATTTTAGATGATCAGCCATGATTTTAGCTGGCTCGTAGGGCCTACTCCTGCACCTATTTTTCTATGTTCTATGTTTCTACCTTTATGTGCCCCATCTCATCTTACACCACCTCCATCGTAATACTGATCTGATCCAGATTATCTATGTATCTCTCCCTGAACGCATCGTCTTCCATATCCTCGTCCTTGGTGAACAGAGATGAGAAATATTAATTTAGCACCTTGACCACATTCACCTGGTTCCACGTATAGATTGCACTTTTAAATTACCCATTCTTTCTCTGACTACCCTCTTGCTCTTGTTACACATGTATCACATCTCAGGACTCTCTTTGTCAAGAATAATTCATGGCCACATTTTCGTCTCCTAATTGCTTTCTTATGGGCCTGTCCGACTTAGGCGATATTTCAGCAGACTGCTGGCGGCTGTCAAGTTGCTGGCAGTCGCCTGAAAAACCGGGAACTGGAATGGCGACTGTCAGAGTGGAACACACACACACACAAACACACCGCAAATGTGGGAGCCAGGGCAAGCGGGAGGAGCGCTGTCTGAAATTCACCCGGTGCAAAGCCAAGGTAATACAGACACACACCGCGATGAAGGAAGGTTGGCACTGTAATTAAGACGACTAGCATAGTGTACGGTAAGTCCTTTAAAAGAGGGAGGGAGGGAGGGGGGAGAGGGGGAAGAAGGGGGGGAGAAGGGGGGAGAGGGGGGAGAAGGGGGAAGAAGGGGGGAGAAGGAGTGGAGACAACTTTTAAGAAGCCAGACAACTTTTAATAAGCCAGAGATACACAGCTGTGAAGTTCGGCGGACATTTAACATTACCGGTCGGTTATCCTTGGTTCTGATTTCAGTCTCTCCTACATACGATATAGTTCTCAAGAGATTCCCTTGATTGCAGGTATCTATGCCTGTCCTGTGTTTTCTTTAATCTCCTAATCAAAGCTAATGTATTTTTGTAATGTAATCACCATCTTTTAAAAGATTCACATTTGTTTAGCTGTTATTTTACCCATAGAAACCTGCTGCCAGTTTTGCCTTGCCCTCTCTGACACTATTGAAATCTGTCTTATCCCAATTTAAGACATTAGCTTGAGGACTAACCTTATCTCTTTCCATAATTAATATATTTCTTTAACTAGTCTGTCTGTGAAAATGACCAAGCTAAAGCCTGATTGTGTGTGTGCGCTTCATGGTGTTCAGCAGATAGTTTGGATAGATTGTTTTAGAAGGAACTGCAGATGCTGGAAAATCGAAGGTACACAAAAATGCTCGAGAAACTCAGCAGGTGCGGCAGATCAGTCTGAAGAAGGGTTTCGGCCCGAAACGTTGCCTATCTCCTTCGCTCCATAGATGCTGCTGCACCCACTGAGTTTCTCCAGCATTTTTGTATACCTTTAGTTTGGATAGATGATGGACAGTCTATTGAGCTTCTGCTGTCGGAATAACTTAAGTCACACACCGTGATTAAGATCCAAAGACTTTATTAACGTTACAGCATAGGTACTTCATCTTAGCACGTTACTCTAAAAAGTGAGAGAGAAAGGGCAGAGAGGCTTTCTGTTAAACTAGTGGACTTAGCGATAAACTATGACTCATATAACATGAGTCACTGATCTACCTCCTCCCTCTTAAAGAATTAAATGTCAGTACAAAACCATTGACTAAATAAGGCAAGCATAGCAATTGATAATAAGCTGGAGGAAAGTCAAACATAGCCCGGGTACTTCACGGTGAGCTTGCAAACACGACTAGCACATGTGCGATGATGACCATCTCCGTTTTTCCCCACCGGGGACAGAGCCGGTGGCTTCACAGGTCATGGAGACTGAACCAGCATTCCCGGTGATAAAACAGGGGGCTGTGGTGCAGGAGGAGAGGGCGTTGCCACCGGCAAAGCAGCTGTTCCAGAAGTTGGTTGTAGTGCGGGTGTAGGTGGATTAATGCCGTTGGACATGGATGGATGTACACATGTACAGTCTGGATAAAACGAAGGTGGAGCTGGCTCATTCACAGGCAGGATATGTTGTCTGTTATGCCTGTAGGTGCCGCCATCGGCACTGACCAGATATGAGCGTGGCTCAGAAGCAGTTCCAGAAATTACACCGATACGGTCATGGCCTTTGTCAGTCTGCAAACGAACCACTTGCCCCTTCGTTAATGGTGGCATTGGCCTACTTGTTTTGTCATACCACTGTTTTGAATGTGAAACTTTTGTTGTAACTTGGACTGGACTTCTGATGGTGGAACCACCTGAGGGATCATTGCCTGATCTGCCACAGGCACTGTGGCTCAGGTCTGCCTCGACAATAAACATTGAGCAGGTGAACCCAAAATGGGGTCGCGGGAGATGTTGCGTAAGTTGAGTAGATCCAGGAACACGTCAGAATTAGCTCTGTACGAACGTTCCGTGAGCTGTTTGGCACTGTTGACAGCCCACTCAGCTATTACATTCAACTGTGGATATTCAGAGCTGCTGGTGATGTGGTGAAAACCCCAGCATGCAGCAAACTCCTTGAAATGTTTGACTGCCATTATCAGATAACAGAATGCATGGAGCTCCGTGGTCTGCAAAATGGCGAGCAAGTTTCGAAACTACTCTGCGAGAAGTGGGGCTGCTAAGAAAATCGATGTCAAACCATCCATAATACAAATCGACAAGTATCAGGTAC
The DNA here is from genome assembly GCF_028641065.1 of Leucoraja erinaceus. Taxonomy (NCBI): domain Eukaryota; kingdom Metazoa; phylum Chordata; class Chondrichthyes; order Rajiformes; family Rajidae; genus Leucoraja; species Leucoraja erinaceus. The sequence continues at coordinate 51,045,489 of NC_073379.1, forward strand.
TGCTTGCCATGAGACTCAAATATGTCAGTTGCCACTGTAGACTATGGGAGGGCAGGAGCTGGATGTGATAGAAGTGGTTGCTTTTGTTGATGAGGGTGCCAAGCTGTTACACACTGCACAGGACGCCACATTCTCGGTGATGTATTTGGCCATGCCAGGCAGGTAAAACATGTTTCTTGCCCGTAGGACGGTAGCTTCAGCACCTGGGTGCCCTGCGTGGACAGCGTTAAAATACTTGCTGTGCAACAAAGCAGGGACCAAAGCCTTGTGTCCTTTAATAATAATGCCATCCTGCAGCACTAGCTCATCACGGACGGCAAAGAAAGGCCGAACTGGCAGCGGAACGTTGTAGTGTTTGTCTGGCCAGACGCGCTTAATGACAGAGGCAAGCGACCGTAAAGTACTGTCAGCAGCAGTGTGAGCAACCAAGTCCTCCATTCAGGATGAGGGAATAAAAGACAGAGTCATTACGATAAAGTAATCATCCGGCGAGGACGGACCCTCACAGGTCTTCCGGGGTGCTCACGAGAGAGTGTCAGCCAAGTGCATATCCTTACCACGTTTGTAGGTCAGAACGATGTCATATTTTTGAAGATATGAGAAGAAGACTGGAAAGAGGTACTTGTAGATTAGCTAATTTTATTAACCAATTGTAGTGCTTGTTAGTAGAAGCTCCTCCTACTATGCGGTTTATATTATCAGAAGTCTGCTTAAGTAATTAGGCTGAGTAGCTGCTAGTTTACTGTAGCACCTTGCTGTGAGTGAACTTTAATAAACATGTGTTGTACCTTAACATATATATGAATCAGCTTATTACATGGTGTCAAGGTGTAGTTTCTTACCAACCCCGTTGAAGTTTATTGGGTTTTATTTATTTCTAACTTGTTTTATGTGCCTGTTATCTCCATCATGGTAAATTCGTCTCGCTGTGCTAGTCCTCTGTTCTTTGACACTGATGTCGCCGAGCGATGTCGCCTTTTCGAGCGCGACTACACCCACTATATTCGTATCGTTCATCACAACGATCCGCCAGAGTTACGTGCTTCCGTACTCTTAAACCTTGCTGGCCCTGAGGAAATGAAGCGTGCGGATTGTTTCACTTTTGCACTTGCTGTTTTAGACCACAACAATCTGGTCCTGGTGCCTGCAGAAACGATTGATGACCCTGCTGTTCTACTTGCAAAGTTTAGACAGCTGTGTAACCTCCCTTCGAATTCTATAATCAAACGCACCATGTTTATTGCTGTTGTTTTGAGAATTTATGCGATGATCTGATCAGTGACAAATTCATTGGAGCTCTGCTCAGTGACAAAGTGAAAGACGAACTGCTTCGTACCATGAACTGACTCTAAATCAAGCCAAACATGCCTGTCAGATCGCTGAGATAATGGCTTCTCACACAAGGTCTGTAACCTCTGGGTAGTGCTCCCAGTATAGTGTCAACTTTGCCGATACCTCCTATCATAACAAGCCTTCACAGCATTCCCCTCCCTGGCAGCAACAAAGGTCTACTGCTCCTTGCCCTAATCGTAACAATTCTCATGCTCTAATGTCGGAAATTCTGCGTTGCTTATGGTAAAATTTGCAACTACTATAAGAAATGTAACCACTTCACAAAATGTTGCCGTTCCCGTGTGACTCGAACCGTCCCAAAGACAAATGGGAACCTATTAATAATGAAAACCAAGAGCTGGATGCGCCATCCTCTTCTCTCCTCTCTGAAAGCCAAGATAACAGTTCAGGCATTCACTCCCTCCTCCCTTCCTCTAACAAGCAACTCATCCCTGAAGTCACCATGATTATTAATAACAACACTGCGATCGCTAAGATTGATACCGGAGCGAAGTGTATTCTCTTTTCTTTATCTGAATTTAAAAGAATACGTAATGCTGAGCATGTTGAAAAAGCTTCAGCCACGTTACGGGCCTATGGGGGTGAGGTTCTGCACCCGCTTGGAGAAACTGATTTGAACTGCATCATAGACTCGTACCCCAAAGTTTTTTTATCATCTGAGGGGATTCTGCACCTCTGCTTGGTATCAATACATGCCACGATCTGGCCCTAGTCTACTTTGGCCCTGCTGTCCATCAACTTTTTCTCGCTGAGGACCCCACTCAGCAGATACTCTCACAGTATAAAGATTTGTTTATCAATGAGCTTGGTAAGCGGCCTCTAAAATATAATATCGCTGTAGATCCCAAAATCATTGCTGTGGTCCGAGCCCCACACCGTGTTCCGCATGCCATGCGCGACAGAGTACACAATGAGCTCCAGCGAATTGTCTCCCTGGGTGTCATAGCTACAGTTACTGACCCTTCTGATTGGGTTTCCACTATGGTGGTTGCAACAAAATAAGGAAGAAATCCATATCTGCATCAACCCCAAGGACTTAAACACAGCAATCAAGTGCCCACACTACCCTATGCGAATGGTAGAGGAAGTTGCTGCTCAAATAGGCAACACATCCATGTTCTCCGTTCTGGATACCAAAAACTCATTTTGCAGATCCCGCTGGACCCAGACTCATCCAACCTTACTATGTTCAACATCCCCTTCGGCCATTACAAATTCCTGAGAATGTCCTTTGGCATCAACTCTGCCAGCTATCCAGACTATCCTTTTATATATTACTAATACACAAATGAGTATACCCACATTATTAACATTAATTGAGGAATTCGGCTCTTTTTCAGGATATAGAATCAATTGGAATAAAAGCAAAATTATGTCTTTAAAACCACAGGATTCGAGACACTTACTAAAATTCCCCTTCAAAATTGCAACAGAAAAATTCAAGTATCTGGGTATTCAAATTACGAGAAGACACAAATCATTATTTAGTGCCACTTTTATGCCACTATTAAATAAACTGAATGACATGATTAAATTTTGGAAAATGCTCCCGCTCTCATTGATAGGTAGAATTAACGCTATAAAAATGACTTTCTTACCACAATTAATATATTTGTTTCAAGCGATCCCAATATATATTCCAAAATACTTTTTCAAAAAACTAGATTCTATTATCACTAATTTTATATGGGATTACAGAGCACACAGAATTCAACGAAAGCATTTGTGTAAACCTAAAGAAGTTGGGGGTTTATCATTACCTAACTTTATGTATTACTACTGGGCAGTGCATATTAAGAACATAATGTACTGGTTGGATAGTTCCACTCAACAGTTGGAGTGGATAAGAATGGAGAAAGAGGAGTGCCATCCGCACGATATAGGAATGATCTTGCTCTTACCGATAAAATTGAATAGTATAATATATAAGAAGAACCCAATTATTCACAATACAATAAGAATTTGGAAACAAATAAAAGTATCCTTGAAATTAAATAATCTATCAGTACTAACCCCACTATTGAACAACCCCGCATTCAAACCTTCTCTCATCGACAAAACATATCAACAATGGGATAGACTGGAGATTAGGAAAGTAGGGGATATGTATGAATTGGGCAAATTGTTATCATTTCAACATTTCAAATTAAAATTTAAACTGAAGGATAATCTATATTTTAAATATATACAGATATGTGACTTTATGAAGAAATATACACATAGATTTCAAACTATTTTTAGACCCTTTAGAAGAAGCAATGAATATTAAGGCTGATTCACAAAAACTAATATCATACTTTTATAATAATATATTAAATAGAGAATTACCCTCAACAGAAGCACTAAGAGAAGATTGGGAACATGAGCTAATGATAAAGATCTCGAAGGATAGATGGGAAAAGTATCTGATGAACTCACATAATTGTTCTATTAATGCAAGATAATTTAATTCAATTCATATTATTACATAGACTATATTATTCAAAAACGAGGTTGAATAAATTTTATCCAAACGTCTCTCCCAGATGCGATAAATGTTTGTTCCAAAACGCTAATATAACACATTCATTTGTAGGATGTACAAAGTTGAATAAATTTTGGAGCGATACATTTGATATATTTACAAAGCTTTTCAAGTCCACAATAGAACCTAAAACGGAATGGATTATATTTGGAATAATAGTAGAAGATATCAATTTAAATAAAGACCAAAACGTTTTTTTTAATTATGGGTTAATAATTGGAAAGAAATTGATACTTAAATTTTGGAAAATTACAACCATACCAACTGTTAAAATGTGGATTAGGAATATGATGGACTTAGCACGCCTTGAAGAAATGAGACTCCGACTAATAGATAAATATGATCAATTCTTAAGGGGTTGGTCTCCTTTCATCGACTTTTTGGAATCATGTGATGCAGCGGTACCGTAAAGATTGCTGATTTCAGTTCATGCCCGGCGTCTACATCTCCGAATAAAGATTTGAAAATTTCTCTTTTAAGGGGACTTCTCTCCTATTTCTACTTTCTACTTTTCCTTTTTTTTATATACACACTTCACGTTTTTCTATTCTCTATCCTCTTTTTCCCCTTTCTACTGTTTTCTTTTTCTTGTCTTGCATACTTCCTTCTCAAAACATAAAAGTAGAGGTTGTACATAGAATGGATTACGGTATGACATAGTTGGAACCTAAAATTAGGTTCCACTGTACTGTTCTGTACTGTATTAACTTCTAATAAAATAAAAAAACAAAACAAAAAAAAAAAAAAAATAAAAAATAAAAACTCTGCCAGCGAGGCTTTCCAGCGCACAATGGAACAACTATTTGCGGCGTATCCATGCGCCATCATTGTTGATGACATTCTCATTTATGGACGCGACTTGGCTGAGCATGACGCCAATCTGAAGAGAGTGCTGGACCGTTCCAAAGACATTCAGCTCAAGCTCAATCCCCTGAAATGTAAGATTTGGGTCCCAGAAGTTACCTATGTTGGGCATGTTTTCCCTAGTGATGGTCTCAGACCAGACCCATCAAAAACTACTGCTATCAACGAGATGCCGGTTCCTACTGACATTACGAGTTTACAAAGGTTCCTTAGAATAGTCAACTACACGGGGAAATTTATTCCCAACATTTACTATCGCACCCGGTTCCTTCTCTGCCGTGGTCCATGGTAGCTTCCGACATATTCGAATGGCATGGGAAACACTATCTGGTTCTCGTCGACTCATATTTGGGCTGGTTCGAAATTGACCTACTCCAAACCATCACATCTGAAGCAGTCATCCAGAAGTTGCAATGCCATTTCTCCGAGCACGGTTCCCCTGCACGCCTCCTATTCGACAACGGCAGTCAGTTCACCTGTCAGCTCTTCAGAAACTTTGCTCAACTGTGGGACTTTCAACTTATTACCAGCAGCCCTGAGTTTCCGCAGTCCAACGGACTCGCCGATCAGGCTGTCCGAAATGCAAAACAACTAAGGGAGCGTTCTTTTCTTGCCAAATCCAATGGCTACCTTGACTTACTCAACTTGAGGACCATTGACCGCCATCCCATATTGGGTTCTCCAGCCCAACGACTGATGTCTCGCCAAACCCATGCTACCCTGCCTGTACCCCAGCAGCTATTGCTGCCACAGGTCCGTTCACTTCCCGCAGTCCAGAAACAACTACAAATGAAGTGCAATGCACAAAATCGATCTTGTGACAAGTCCAGCAAATCACTTAAACCTCTCTCCAGTGGACAGGTTGTTCACCTCCAGACCAACAAAGGCTATGGCCGTCTGGGTCACATCCACAGCCCTGCTAAAGAACCGCGCTCTTACCTGGTAAACGGGGCATTTACAGACGCAACCATCAACATCTCCTTCCTGTGAAGGAACCATGTCCTGCTGCTCTGTATCCAGAGGTCACACGTTTAATATACCCTCCCACTGCCGGGCCAACTGCTCGACAGATTGTGTCCCCCGCGGCCTCTCCACGGCGTTCAGCGCCCAGCTCGCCTATTTTACCACCTCCATTCGGCGGGTCTCCAGTGCCTTCCCCGGTCATTTCCCCAGTAGCTTCATCAGTGAAAGGAGGAGACGCGGATTTATACTGCATGCGCACCAGACGGGTCAGCAGGCCACCCCTTAGATATGGAGATTTTATGCAATTAGCTAAACTTCCCCATATGCATTATTAGCGTTTCGGTTACTGTATTATTTAACCACCATGTATCAATGCCTTATTTTGTTTCTACAAGGAAAGATGTAGATTGGTTACTTCTTACTAACCAATTGTAGTGCTCGTTAGTAGAAGCTCCGGCTACTATGCGGTTTATATTATCAGGTCTGCTTAAGTAATTAGTCTGCAGAGCTGCTAGTTTAGTGTAGCACCTTGCAGAAGAATGCTGTGAGTGAACTTTAATAAACATGTGTTGTACCTTGACGTATGTATGACTCAGCTCATTACAGTACTGATTGTGGATGGTCAGCCATGATCACGGGGAATGGCGCTGCTGGCTCGAAGGGCCGAAGGGCCGGATGGCCTACTCCTGCACCTATTGTCTATTGTCAATTGTCTGTTGAAGTAGAGAGCCTTTTTATACACAACTATGTGAAGGAAGTCATACTAACTCCTCATGAAATAAGGGCATCATCCAAGCAAACCTTTATTCCTTTTTATGAAACTACCGACCAAAGCTGCATTTGACAAGAGGAATACCACCTATATTTTGTTTGCTAAAACCGTACATATTCATTTCTGCAACAAAGGGAATTAACCTTTCTGCGTGATAAAGACAAGAAAAAAAGCACACAAATGTAAATGCACAGAAACACACAAAATTCAGATCTACATCATGCCTGGCGATATAATTCTTGTGAACTATGAGAACCACATACACAATTGAAGAAGTCCTTGGGTGATACATATTATAGACCACCAGGGGCGCCGGGGAGATGGCTGCCCTGCCAGCAGTCTGTTCGTATTTTCTTTGTTTTTGTTATTTTTTAGTTTGCTAGAAGGTTGGTTTTAATGTTCTTTGGTTTGTTTTATGTGGGGAAAGGGGGGAGGGGATCGGAGGAAAGTTTTTTTTCAAATTCCTACCTTCCCGGAGATGTGATCAATTTTCGGATCACATTCTCCAGGCTCTGCGGCCTACCATCGATGGAGCTGGAACCTTCCTTGGACTGTCATGAGCCCCACCGCGGGGCGCGGAGTTAACATCGGAGCTGATCCCTTCCCTGGGATCGCTCCCACTGCGACCACCGTGGACTTTAACATCAAGTGCTCGCAGTCTGGAGAGGCCGAGTCGGGAAGCTCAAATGTTGCGGAAAGTTGCTCAAATGTTGCGAAAGGTTCGACCAGCCCCGATGTGGGTGCTGATCACGTCGACGTGGAGGGCCCGAATGCCACCGGCTACGGGAGTCAAGATCATCCTGTCAATGGGGGCTTGAGGCCCTCGACCGAGGAAGAACAAAAGGAAGAGACTTGAACTTTATTTCACCTTCCATCACAGTGAGGAATGTGTAAGAGTCACTGTGGTGGATGGTCATGTTTAAATGTGTTTTTTTGAGTGATCTGTTGCTTTTTATTGTATGACTGACCTGGCCAATGAAATTCCTCGTATGTTGCAAAACATACTTGGCGAATCAAGTATGATTCTGATTCTGATTCTGATTCTAAATGCTGGCATGAAAGAATGGTGGTCACTGCTTTACATTCCAAAATATGTGTTTTCTCCAAAGCACACAAATCACTGTTGGTGAATCCAAAATGGATAATGTTAAAATTGACAAAGAAATTAAGCAATCTCAGTTGATGCAAGGGCTAAAGTTGTCAAACCCAGAATTCAACATGAGTCATCCTTTGTGTGAACTAAAACCTTACTTGTGTCTAATAAATGCTTATGAAGATGAATTAACATGTTGCGGGTTCAGTGTTTGTCATGTTTTTGTGATTTTATTTCTAGTACATTTCTCTTATCTCTCTTTCAAGACGATGTATCACATTAGCATGGCATTTGCAGTTCCTAGAGATTATGACTTAGGGTGTCACTGATATTTCTCATATGTGACTGGTATGCTATCCATGCAAAGTAGAAAGACCTTGAGCAACAATTTCCAAAGATGTGCTCCAGTTTGGCTGTTTCTTGAAATATGAGCCCGAGTGCATCAAAAGCATGTACCCATTTTAATTACAGGCAATCTAAAAACTAATTTGTCCAGTCTACTAATCAGCTCTGATTATTATTTTAATTAATTTTTTAATGGAGTGAATTTTTTTTCCAAAGATTGGCGGATGCTAGCTTGCAGTTACTTGTAACATCATAATTAACCAGTGAATCAAAAATACTTTGATTGTCAAATTCAATTTGCTTTTTACAACCATTTTAAGTATTTAACTAAAGTTTCCAGATTGTTATAAAGATCTAAGATCTTCACCGGGGAAGTAAACTTCCTAACTATAACTTGCCTGGCTTTTATGTAATTCCTGGCCCATCCCAACAAAGCGGAATTGTTACTGGTCTCTGTCCTAACAAGACACTCCATTATATTAGAATTGCACTTACTTTATCAATAAACACCAGAGTTGTTGATCACATCTACATCCAGAAAATGACATGCAGCCAACACATATGTTAATAACTTGACCATGTGGAGGGCACGCTGTTCAAATGTTCCCAATGATTTCCTAACCATTAATTTTATAGGATGACAGATGGTTGGATATGTACACAGATTCGGAATGCCGGAAAATCGAGGCTCCTTCACAAAATCATGAATGTCCATGAAGTAAACTATATTGTGTTAGGATCTGAAGAATGTGGAAACATGAAATAGCAGCTGGATCATGGAATGTAGAAGAGTACAGCACAGGAATGGGCCCATCGGCCCATAATGTTTGTGCTGAACATGATTAGTGTTTAGTTAAATTGATCTCATCTGCCTGTATATATAATCTGTATCTCTCTATTCCCTATACTTCCATGTGCCTATCAAAAAGCCTCTTAAACGCCACTATCATAAATGCATCCATCACCAACTGTGGCAATGCATTCCATAACACACCATTCTCTGCGTAAAAAATCTTCCCCAGCGCATCTCCATTAAACTTTCACCCGCTCACCATTTTGAAAAATATAAAAGTGGATAAGTCTCCAGGTCCCGACAGGATATTCCCTAGGACATTGAGGGAAGTTAGTATAGAAATAGCCGGGGCTATGACAGAAATATTTCAAATGTCATTAGAAACGGGAATAGTCCCTGAGGATTGGCGTACTGCGCATGTTGTTCCATTGTTTAAAAAGGGTTCTAAGAGTAAACCTAGCAATTATAGACCTGTTAGTTTGACTCCAGTGGGCGGCAAATTAATGGAAAAGATACTTAGAGATAATATATATAAGCATCTGGATAAATAGGGTCTGATTAGGAACAGTCAACATGGATTTATGCCTGGAAGGCCTTGTTTGACTAATCTTCTTGAATTTTTTGAAGAGGTTACTAGGGAAATTGACGAGGGTAAAGCAGTGGATGTTGTCTATATGGACTTTAGTAAGGCCTTTGACAAGGTACCTCATGGAAGGTTGGTTAAGAAGGTTCAACTGTTGGGTATAAATGCAGGAATAGCAAGATGGATTCAACTGTGGCTGAATGGGAGAAGCCAGAGGGTAATGGTGGATGGCTGTTTATCGGGTTGGAGGCAGGTGACTAGTGGGGTGCCTCAGGGATCTGTGTTGGGCCCTTTGTTGTTTGTCATGTACATCAATGATCTGGATGAAGGGGTGGTAAATTGGATTAGTAAGTATGCAGATGATACCAAGATAGGGGGTGTTGTGGATAATGAAGAGGATTTTGAAAGTCTACAGAGTGATTTTAGGCCATTTGGAAAAATTGGCTGAAAGATGGCAGATGGAGTTTAATGCTGATAAATGTGAGGTGCTACACCTTGGCAGGACAAATCAAAATAGGACGTACATGGTAAATGGTAGGGAATTGAAGAATACAGTTGAACAGAGGGATCTGGGAATAACCGTGCATAGTTCCTTGAAGGTGGAATCTCATATAGATAGGGTGGTAAAGAAAGTTTTTGGTATGCTAGCCTTTATAAATCAGAGCATTGAATATAGAAGCTGGGATGTAATGTTAAAATTGTACAAGGCATTGGTGAGACCAAATCTGGAGTATGGTGTACAATTTTGGTCGCCCAATTATAGGAAGGATGTCAACAAAATAGAGAGATTACAGAGGAGATTTACTAGAATGTTGCCTGGGTTTCAACAACTAAGTTACAGAGATAGGTTGAATAAGTTAGGTCTTTATTCTCTGGAGCGCAGAAGGTTAAGGGGGGACTTGATGGAGGTCTTTAAAATGATGAGAGGTATAGACAGAGTTGATGTGGACAAGCTTTTCCCTTTGAGAATAGGGAAGATTCAAACAAGAGGACATGACTTCAGAATTAAGGGACAGATGTTTAGGGGTAACATGAGGGGGAACTTCTTTACTCAGAGAGTGGTAGCGGTGTGGAATGAGCTTCCAGTGGAAGTGGTGGAGGCAGGTTCGTTGGTATCATTTAAAAATAAATTGGATAGGCATATGGATGAGAAGGGAATGGAGGGTTATGGTATGAGTGCAGGCAGGTGGGACTAAGGGGAAAAAAAGTTGTTCGGCACGGATTTGTAGGGCCAAGATGGCCTGTTTCCGTGCTGTAATTGTTATATGGTTATATTATATATAGCTATGCCCGCTAGTTTTGGATAGTTTCACCCTGGAAAAGGGTTCTGACTATCTATCATATGCCATCATTTTATATACTTCGATCAAGTCTTTCCTCAACCTTCGACGTTCCAAAGAAAAAAATCCATGTTTATCCAACTTCTCCCTGTAGTTGAAACCCTCTAATCTAAATGACATTCTGGTAAACCTCCTTTGCACCCTCTCCAAACATTCTACAGCTTTCCAGCAGCACTGCACACAATGCTCCAAATGTGATCTAACCTAAGTTCTATAGAGCTGCATCATGACTTCCTCAATCTTATATAATGCAATGAGGCAGTGAAAGCAAGCATGCCTTATGCCTTCTTTACCATCCTATCTACTTGTGCTTCCACCTTCAGTGAGCTATGACCTTGGACTCCAATATCCATGTGAACATCAATGCTGTTAAGGGTCTTGCCATTAACTGTATACTCTTACCTTACATTCAACCTCACAAAGTGCAACACCTTAGTTTGCTCGGGTTAATATCCATCTGCCATTTCTCCGACCATTTCTGCAGCTGATCTATATCAGTATTGTCACTGTCCTCCAATTTTGGTGTCATCAGTGTCATCAGTGTCATCAGTAAACTTACTCAGCACCTCATCTACATTTACATTTTCAAGTCCAAAGTTGATAAAGCTGTTGAGTCTTAACTGGCCATAAAATCCTATTATCCGGGCGGTGGCACCAGGTCAGAGTTGCAGGGGCTTCCTGGCCAGGCGACATTGTTGGTGTGTGACCAATCCACATCAATTATATAAATTAATAAGTTACTATTCTGCCCTTCCTGCCTTCTATGCCATTCAATAAGCTCATGGTTAACCTTTTACCTTAACATCATTTTCTCATATTAATGTGCAATTACCTCAATGTTGAAAATGCTTTTGTTTTCTGTCTTAAATATACTCAGCAATTGAATCTCCAAGTCTCTCTTTAAATGTAGAATTCCAGAGATTTACAACAAAGTTGTTGAATAAATGAATTTAAATCTCTGTCCTGGCTGTTTGAACTCTTATTTTGAGACCATGACACCTGGCTGCATACACCTCAGCCAAGGAAAAACACCTGGTCTACCTACCTAAGCAACTTAAAAAACATCTTATTGTTTTTACCTCTGATTTAATTAAACAAATTTTGCCCTTTCTGTTTAATCTCTTCTCATAGTAGAAAACAACATCAAATTCACTGGAAATACACGGCATTGAATTACATTTTACAGAATATTATGTTTTGTGGGTGACATTTCTTCAGACTTGGTTCAGTCGAGACCCTTCTCCAGTCTGAAGAAGGGTCTCGACCCGAAACGTCAGAGATGCTGCCTATCCCGCTGAGTTACCTCAGCTCTTTGTGTCTTTCTTCGGTTTAAACCAGCATCCGCAGTTCCATCCTACATATTATGTTTTGTGTTGTGTGATTAATCTGGGGCACACTGTGGGAGTTGCAGAATTATCCTGGAGGCTTTGTGAAAACAGTTCCTGTGGTTGATGAACCAATTCCCTCATAATTAAACCCCTCGTGTTAGCTTTGCATAGCTCACAGTGTTCCTTAAGATAACAATGCCTCACATGCCTGCTGTCAAAATGATACAATTCTACTGTAGATGACAAGATGATAATAAAAGAACTGCTTTATTCAAAAGTAATTTTCTCATTTTGAGCAGGCGTCTGTGTGCCCTTTTGCTACATAAGTACGATAGCACGCATCTTCATTTTGTAGGTGAAAGAACGGAGTAATTTTAGAGTTCAAAGGCAATTAACAATCTGACTCGAGGGAAATATGGTGCACAGAAACAGACCCATTGGCACACCATGGACATGCAAGCCATCAAGCATCCACCAAGATTAATTCTGCACAAATCCCGATCTATTCTCCCCAGATCCTCTTGAACTCATCGCAGATTCAAAAATTTACCGAAACACAAGGGACAAGTTACAGCATTCAATTAACCTTCCTGTTGGTACACCTTTGGGATGCGGGTGGAAACTAGACCATTTGGAGGAAACTCCAATTGTGTGAACTCCACATAGATAGGATCCTAGGTCACGATCAAACATGAGATGCTGAGGATATTGTAAGTGGCAATGGTCTACTAGTTGTATCACTCTGCCAACATGAACGTAATGGACTTTGTGCTTCATGATGGTGTAGTCACTCATAAACAACAGAAGGATTTCATGCCGCCCAACAATCCATAGAAAGTGTCAGTCACACTCACTAGATGGGGGAGGAAACTGGGCTGAGGAATGGTTAATGGAGTTTAATACAGATAAGTGCGAGGTGTTGCATTTTGGGAAATCAAACCAGGGCTGGACCTACACAATGAATGGTAGGGCTCTGGGGAGCGTTGTAGAGCAGACGGATCTAGGAGTTCAGGTACATCATTCCTTGAAAGTGGTGTCACAGGTAGATAGGGTGGCCAAGAAGGATTTTGGCACATTGGCCTTCATCAGTATTGAATATAGGCAATAGGCAATAGACAAAAGGTGCATGAGTAGGCCATTCGGCCCTTTGAGTCAGCACCGTCATTCAATGTTATCATGGCTGATCATCCCAAATCTGTACCCTGTTCCTGCCATCTCCCTATATCCCTTGACTCCGCTACTTTAAGAGCCCTATCTACCTCTCTCTTGAAACACACTCACAACTCTCTGTCTGAAAAATTGTTTCCTCATCTCCGTTCTAAATGGCTTACCCCTTATTCTTAAACTGTGGCCCCTGTTTCTGGACTCCCCCAACATCGGGAACATGTTTCCTGCCTCTAGCGTGTCCAAACCCTAAATAATCTTATGTTTCAATAAGATCCCTTCTCATTCTTCTAAACTCCAGAGTGTACAAGCCCAGCCGCTCCATTCTCTCAGCATATGACAGTCCCGCCATCCTGGGAATTAACCTTGTAAACCTCAATAGCAATAAGGTCCTACCTCAAATTAGGGGACCAAAACTGCACACAATACTCCAGGTGTGGTCTCACTAGGGCCCGATACAACTGCAGTAGGACCTCTTTGCTCCTATACTCAACTACTCTTGTTATGAAGGCCAACATACCATTCGCTTTCTTCGCTGCATGCTGTACCTGCATGCTTACTTTCATTGACTGATGAACAAGGTCCCCCAGATCCCGTTGTACTTCCCATTTTCCCAACTTGACACCATTTAGATAATAATCTGCCTTTCTGTTTTTGCTACCAGAGTGGATAACCTCACATTTATCCACATTAAACTGCATCTGCCATGCATCTGCCCACTCACCCAACCTGTCCAAGACATCCTGCATTCTCATAGCATCCTCATCACAGTTCACACTGCCATCCAGCTTTGCGTCATCTGCAATTTTGCTAATGTTACTTTGAATCCCTTCATCTAAATCATTGATGCTGATATAGATGCTGGGAGATTATGTTACAGTTGTACAAAACATTGGTGAGGCCACCTTTTGAGTATTTTGTTCAGTTTTAGCCATCCTGTTATAGGAAAGCTGGAAAGGGCGCAAAGATCTACAGGGATGTTGCCAGGACTCATAGCCTTGAGCTAGAGGCAGAGGTTCAGACTGGGACGTTATTCCTTGGAGTGCAGGAGCATGAGAGATGATCTTATAGAGGTATACAAGATCATGAGAGGAATAAATATACAGAGTGTAGGACCCTGAGGCACAACATTTTTACACAATGTGTGGTAGGTTTATGGAACAAGGAGGCATATGAGGCAGGTACTATCACGGCATTTGGGCAGGTACATGGATAGGATAGGCTTTGAAGGATATTCGCCAAACACAGACAGATGGGACTAGTGTAGATGGCACATGTTGTCGGCATGGGGAAGTTGGACCAAAGGGCCTGGTTCCATGCTGTATGAATCCATGACTCTATGACTGATCTCCCTTCTGCACATTAACACATCATTACCAGTTATTCATACAATGTCTTGTCAGCAAATTTAAAAATGATGTTGGAGCTGCATCCGACTACACAGTCCCAGGGAGAATTGCAGTTGGTAGTGAAATAACTCAAGGTTGTCCGTTGATTTGGTTAATAATGTATTGTGTGGGATGCCATTTATAATCAAAATAAGAAATATTTCAGATTTTAATCTAAGATCTTTTGTGAGTTACTGTGGCAGTGATGAGATCCCGATAATTGGAACTGGAGGTGAACAACACCCAAGGAAATGAAGATAATCAGCCAATTCAGGTCAAGTAGAATTTATTATCATATGCACAAGTAGGGTACATGGCGAAGTCGGCACATGGAAGCGGACGGACAGTTGCTGGAGGTGCCAAATGCGTTGATTACAGTGGTCACGGGTCATGGTGTTGGCTGAGCCAGTCACAGGAGGCTATGTCAGGCCAGGCGAGCAAGTGAACCAAGTGTAACCTGCAGCAGCTACCCGGAGCAACGATGGAAAGAGACGAGAGAAACCCCGCAGGGCCAAACTGATCCCTTCTTGATCGAACCGGGAAGTGAGAATATAAGAAATTACGCATCTCCTTGCGTCAAGATCAGATTTTCAGAGGAGCCAGAACGTAACAAAATGCCGCATGCTGCTCAGTACATGTGACAATAATCAACAATACAAAACAAACTAGAAGACCAGAAAGATTTGCACTAAGTTCCAGACTTCTGCCTAAATAGGAATGCAGAATAGACCATGTGATTGGATCACATAAAACATTGAACAGTGCAGCACAAGAATAGGCACTTCGGGCCACAGTGTCTGTGCTGAACATGATGACACGACCATCCCTTATCTATCTGCAAACAACCCATATCTCTCCATTGTGCATAACATTCCTTTAGGAAAGAGATGAATAAGGATTTCTTTAGTCAGTGCGTAATGAATCTTTGTGATTCTTTGTCGCAGAAGGCTGTGGAGGCCAAGTCAGGGGATATATTTAAGGCAGGGATAGATCGACCCTTGATTAGTACGGGTGTCAGAGGTTATGGGGAGAAGGCAGGAGAATTGGGTAAGGAGGGAGAGATAGATCAGCCATGATTGAATGGCAAAGTAGACTTGATGGGCTGAATGGCCTAATTCTGCTCCTATCACTTATGATCTTATGATTTTATGAACCATATGCTTATCCAAAAGTATTTTAAATGCCACTAATGTATCTGCTTCAACCACCATGCCTAGCAGGGCATTCTTAAGGATCACCACCATCTGTGTAAAAAACCTTTCCTTCCCATCTCCTTAAAACCTTGCTCCTCTCACCTTAAAGCTATGCCCTATAATATATGATTATTCCATCTTGGGAAAAAGATTCTGTCTACACTCTCTATGCCTCTCATAATCTTATATCCATCTAAGATACTTATCCTGCAACCTTCGGTATTCCAGATTATTCATGCAACAACCACCAGAGACACAAAGATCAGAGTTGCCCAGGACTGATTCAGCTGACCGAAATTGGTTGCTATTGCCCTGGGTTAAAAAGAGGAAATTAACCCTTTCTGTCTCTAAGCAATGATCCAGTCTGGGGGTGCAATTATTGTGGGGAGTTGCAGCAAAAACACTTCCGACCTTAGCTTCAGTGGGAGATATGCTCTGACTCTGTCCTTGCATCGTTTTAATTATCCTGGTGATATGATGGCATGCTTTGTTGTTGGGGTGGCAGGGGATGTAGTTGGGGTGTGCAATATTTTTAATTTTAATATATTATTCATTAGTTTGGAGGCAAAAAACTCAAATAATGCAATGTCGAACAGAGACCTCAGGCCTCAAGCCGTGCATATTAGAAAACTGCAAGTGTGTTGCCTTTGAATTTTTAAGTATTGATTTGAATGTGAGGAGCCAGTGGGCTTTTGCCTGCTGCCATTTAATTAGAAAAAAACTTGTGTATGTTAAGAAACACAGATTATTAAAGCTATAATTCATTTCAAAAACAATTTCTGCCTATAATACAACATAGATTATCCTAATTGACTAAATTGAAGCTGAAGGGCCTATCCCTATGCTGTATGTTTTATGTTCTAAGGGATTTAAAGGGGATCTGAGGGGAACCTCAATAGTGAAAAGCCCACCTCAGTTAGTAAGTACCTGGAATGCACTGTGATGAAAGTGGCGGATGCAGTGTTACTGCAATTAAGAGGTAACCAGATGAGCATTTGAAGTGCCAAGGCATTGAAAGCTACAGGGCCATGTGCTGGAAGATCGGATTTGCTCAATTGTTCACATGGACACGGCACGGTGAATGGATTGCTTCCACGCTGTATGACTCTCTGATCTCCTCCGGCAGCTTATCGCAGATAACCACCACCCTCTGAGTGCAAACCTCACATCTCAGATCTCCTTAAAATATCTCCCCACTCACCTTTATCCTGTGCTCTCTAATTCTAGACTCTCCTGCCCTGAGGAAAGAACTGTGAGCATCTATCCATCTATGCGCCCCATCATGTTATAAACTTCTATTAGGTTATCCCTTAGCCTCCAATGGTCCAGAAAGAATAAACCTATCCAATCCTGCCATTTTGTACAACTAAAGCCATCTACTCCAGGCAATATTCTAGTGAACCTCCTCAGAGTTTTCTTGCAGTGTTGCAACCAGAACTGTACAGTATAATCTATCCAATGGTTTATACAGCTGCAGTTTAATGTCCCAATATGATCTGGTTCTTGATGGAACAAACACAACACCAATCCTGCCTCAACAAAGGAACACTACCGCTCACATCTTGCACTACTATGGATTTGGGTTTTTTTCTACATTATCCGCATGACCACATGGGTTTTCTTTGAGATCTTCAGTTTCCTCCAATCTTCCAAAGACGTATGGATTTGTAAGTTATTTGGCTTGGTGTATGTGTAAATTGTCCCTAGTGTGTGTAGGGTGGGGATCGCTGGTTCGTGCAGACTGGGCGGGACGAATGGCCTGTTTTCGCGCTGAATCTTGTGGACTGGCTTGCGATGCGAATAGGGCTGTTGAGCCAAAACCAAAAAGTCCTAAGGCAGGCAAGGCCATTGTAGTGGGAGACTCCATCGTGAGAGGTACGGACAGGGGTTTCTGCAGCAACAGATGGGATGCGAGGATGGTGTGCTACCATCCCGGTGCCAGGATCCAGGATGTCACGGACAGAGTGCAGAAAATCCTCAAGGGCGAAGGTGAACATCCGGAAGTGGTAGTGCATGTCAGCACAAACGATATCGGAAAGAAGGGGATGAATATTCTGCAGCATGACTTTAGAGAGCTCGGAAAAATGTTAAAAAGCAGGGCCTCCAGGGTTGTTATCTCCGGTTTGCTTCCAGTTCCCCGTGCTGGCGAGAGCAGGAACAGGGAGATACGGGACCTGAACGTGTGGCTGAGGAACTGGTGCACGGGGCAGGGATTTAGATTCTTAGATCACTGGGATCTGTTTTGGGGTAAGGGGGAACTGTACAAAAGGGACGAATTGCATCTTAACAGGTGTGGGATCAGCATTCTGGCAGGCAGGTTAGCCACTGCTACACGGGTGGTTTTAAACTGAATAAGGGGGGTGGGGTGTCGAATGGGATAGTGGAGGATGGAGTTAAAGGGAAAGGGTTTCTTAAATGTGTGAGCGTAGAGACAGAGGGGTGTAAAATGAGGGTAGAAGCAATAAGTAGCAAGGTGAAAAGTAAAAGTGGCAGGCAGACAAAACCAGGGCAAAAATCAAAAAGGGCCACTTTTCAACATAATTGTATAAGGGGTAAGAGTGTTGTAAAAACAAGCCTGAAGGCTTTGTGTCTCAATGCAAGGAGCATTCGTAATAAGGTGGATGAGTTGAATGTGCAGATAGCTATTAATGACTATTATATAGTTGGGATCACGGAGACATGGCTCCAGGGTGACCAAGGCTGGGAGCTGAACATCCAGGGATATTCAATATTCAGGAGGGATAGAGAGAAAGGAAAAGGAGGTGGGGTAGCGTTGCTGATTAGAGAGGAGATTAACGCAATGGAAAGGAAGGACATTAGTTTGGAGGATGTGGAATTGGTATGGGTAGAGCTGCGAAACACTAAGGGGCAGAAAACGCTGGTGGGTGTTGTGTACAGGCCACCTAACAGTAGTAGTGAAGTTGGAGATGGTATCAAACAGGAAATTAGAAATGCGTGCGACAAAGGCAAAACAGTTATAATGGCTGACCAATCTACATATCGATTGGGTGAATCAAATTGGCAGGGGTGCTGAGGAAGAGGATTTCTTGGAATGTATGCGGGATAGTTATCTAAATCAACATGTAGAGGAACCAACGAGAGAGCAGGCTATTTTAGACTGGGTATTGAGGAATGAGGAAGGGTTAGTTAGCAATCTTGTTGTACGTGGCCCCCTTGGGCAAGAGTGACCATAATATGGTTGAGTTCTTCATTAGGATGGAGAGTGACATTGTTAATTCAGAAACAATGGTTCTGAACTTAAAGAAAGGTAACTTTGAGGGTATGAGACGTGAATTGGCCAAGATTGACTGGCAATTAATTCTAAAAGGGTTGACGGTGGATATGCAATGGAAGACATTTAAAGACTGCATGGATGAACTACAAAAATTGTTCATCCCAGTTTGGCAAAAGAATAAATCAGGGAAGGTAGTACATCCGTGGATAACAAGGGAAATCAGGGATAGTATCAAAGCGAAGGATGATGCGTACAAATTAGCCAGAAAAAGCAGCATACCGGAGGACTGGGAGAAATTCAGAGACCAGCAGAGGACGACAAAGGGTTTAATTAGGAAAGGAAAAATAGATTATGAAAGAAAACTGGCAGGGAACATAAAAACTGACTGCAAAAGTTTTTATAGATATGTGAAAAGAAAGAGATTAGTTAAAACAAATGTAAGTCCCTTGCAGTCAGAAACAGGTGAGTTGATCATGGGGAACAAGGATATGGCGGACCAATTGAATAACTACTTTGGTTCTCTCTTCACTAAGGAAGACATAAATAATTTGCCAGAAATAGCAGGGGACCGCGGGTCAAAGGAGTTGGAGGAATTGAGTGAAATCCTGGTTAGCCGGGAAGTGGTGTTGGGTAAATTGAATGGATTAAAGGCCGATAAATCCCCAGGGCCAGATAGGCTGCATCCCAGAGTACTTAAGGAAGTAGCTCCAGAAATAGTGGATGCATTAGTAATAATCTTTCAAAACTCTTTAGATTCTGGAGTAGTTCCTGAGGATTGGCGGGTAGCAAACATAACCCCACTTTTTAAGAAGGGAGGGAGAGAGAAAACGGGGAATTACAGACCAGTTAGTCTAACATCGGTAGTGGGAAAAACTGCTAGAGTCAGTTATTAAAGATGGGATAGCAGCACATTTGGAAAGTGGTGAAATCATTGGACAAAGTCAGCATGGATTTACGAAAGGTAAATCATGTCTGACGAATCTTATAGAATTTTTCGAGGATGTAACTAGTAGCGTGGATAGGGGAGAACCAGTAGATGTGGTGTATCTGGACTTCCAGAAGGCTTTTGACAAGGTCCCACATAAGAGATTAGTATACAAACTTAAAGTACACGGCATTGGGGTTTCAGTATTGATGTGGATAGAGAACTGACTGACAAACAGGAAGCAGAGAGTAGGAGTAAACGGGTCCTTTTCACAATGACAGGCAGTGACTAGTGGGGTACCGCAAGGCTCAGTGCTGGGACCCCAGCTATTTACAATATATATTAATGATCTGGATGAGGGAATTGAAGGCAATATCTCCAAGTTTGCAGATGACACTAAGCTGGGGGGCAGTGTTAGCTGTGAGGAGGATGCTAGGAGACTGCAAGGTGACTTGGATATGCTTGGTGAGTGGGCAAATGTTTGGCAGATGCAGTATAATGTGGATAAATGTGAGGTTATCCATTTTGGTGGCAAAAACAGGAAAGCAGACTATTATCTAAATGGTGGCCGACTAGGAAAAGGGGAGATGCAGCAAGACCTGGGTGTCATGGTACACCAGTCATTGAAAGTAGGCATGCAGGTGCAGCAGGCAGTGGAGAAAGCGAATGGTATGTTAGCATTCATAGCAAAAGGATTTGAGTATAGGAGCAGGGAGGTTCTATTGCAGTTGTACAGGGCCTTGGTGAGACCACACCTGGAGTATTGCGTGCAGTTTTTGTCTACAAATCTGAGGAAGGACATTATTGCCATAGAGAGTGCAGAGAAGGTTCACCAGACTGATTCCTGGGATGTCAGGACTGTCTTATGAAGAAAGACTGGATAGACTTGGTTTATACTCTCTAGAATTTAGGAGATTGAGAGGGGATCTTATAGAAACTTACAAAATTCTTAAGGGGTTGGACAGGCTAGATGCAGGAAGATTGCTCCCGATGTTGGGGAAGTCCAGGACAAGGGGTCACAGCTTAAGGATAATGGGGAAATCCTTTAAAACCGAGATGAGAAGAACTTTTTTCACACACAGAGTGGTGAATCTCTGGAACTCTCTGCCGCAGAGGGTAGTCGAGGCCAGTTCATTAGCTATATTTAAGAGGGAGTTAGATGTGGCCCTTGTGGCTAAAGGGATCAGAGGGTATGGAGAGAAGGCAGGTACGGGATACTGAGTTGGATGATCAGCCATGATCATATTGAATGGTGGTAAAGGCTCCAAGGGCCGAATGGCCTACTCCTGCACCTAATTTCTATGTTTCTATGTTTCTATCTCTAAACTGAACTAGAATAAACTAAAAATTAACCATACACCATCATTCGTGGTGTCCTATCACCCCATGATCATTCTTCAGATTTCTTAAGCCTTAAGCTTTTGGACCAGGATAAAAGTTGGGACTTTAGCAAAAGCCTTACCATGAAAACTACATCCACTGCACGCCTACATCAATTTTCCAGTTACCTCCTCAAAAATCTGTCAGTTTTCTGTTACATGATCTTTCCTGCTTAAATCAAGTTGATTGCTCATAATCAGTCCCTACTTTTTCAAGTGAATTTTAGTCCTGTCCATCAGACTCTTCTCCTGCCACTGATGTAAAGCTCGGCAGCTGGTAGATTCAAGGTTTTTGCTACTGCCCTTTTTGAACAAGGGCACAACATTAGCAAACCTCCCCAGAGTCCAAGCAATCTCCTCCCTTGCTTCACTTAGCATTTTGCCAGGCTCTGAGGATTCCTCCATCTTAATGTGCTCCAATATTTGTAGCATTTCCTCATTTCTGATGCTGATGTATTCCAGAATATCTATATACCCCATTCCTTAACTCTGCAGCCTCTGCATACATTGAATACCTTATTGGTCCCTGAGGGGATTTATTTCTTCCTGAGCTACCCTCTTGCTTCTAATAATCATGGGCTTCCTGGCTTATGCAATGTACGTAAATTCTTCCATAACATGTTAAATAAATTTTCAAGAGAACAATTAGAATAAAAAAGAGTTTCATGCTACTCAGTGACAACTGGTGTAGTGTGAAAGAATCATAGAAAATGAGTGCATGCAGAGCAATATGCTGATGCTAGCTACAAGAAAATGTATGTTTTCAACGTAAAAATGAGCTCTCAAACAATTCTCAGAAACAGAATGCTTACATAACATTTATTTTAGTTTATAGATACAGCATAGAAACAGGCCCTTTGGCCCACCGAGTCCATGTTGACAATTTACCTCCCATTCGCACTACTTTTATGGTTCCCACTTTTCATTCACTCTCCTACACATTAGGGTAATTTTTTCTAGAGGCTAATTAATCTACAAACCTTTACATCCTTGAGATGTGGGAAGAAAATGGAACACTCAGAGGAAACCCACACGATCACAGGGAAAACATGCAGACTCCACACGGATAGCACCCATGGTCAGGATTGAACCCGGTCTCTAACACTGAGGCAGCAACTTTACCAGCTGTACCACTGTGCTGCCCTTCCTTTTTGGGGCCATGTTCTTGTGTTCTCTCCTTTATCGTCTGTAACCCTCAAGTGACATGTTCAATACCACTTTCTTATATCTGAAATAGGCTTCTTTCTGTTCCTCAATCAAATTGGCAATATCCTTTGCTAAACAAGATTCCCCAAACGTACCATCTTTGGCACTTGGAGGGGCATGCTAATTTTGACCTCTTAAGGGCCTGTCCCACTTGGGCGTCATATGCGCATCACGCAGGTGGCGCCCGAGGATTTTGAGAATCCCAAAATCCTGGGGCACCGCGCGCTACCGTGCATCACTGCCTACGCCACCACACCTCACCACGCGCCATGCGCACGCAATGCATGCCCATGTGCGCGTAATGCACGCGTCATAACACACGCATCATGCATCGTGACACGTAAATGATGCAGCGTAAATGATGCGCAAATGACGCACAACTGGGACAGGCCCTTATCTCAATTTAAAATGCATTCGTCCTTATCAGTTAATGTTTTCCCTTGCAGCTGCTGCTCTCAATCTACTACTGCCAGCTCCTAGCTTACGCTTTACAAATTCAGCTTCCCGCAGTTTAAGAACACTCACTCAATGAACCATAATTTTCCATGACACTCTTGAAGCTTATTAATCTGAGGTTATTGTTGCCAGAGGGTTTCTCCACAGACACTTCAATAGATTTATGACAGTTGTTAGTAAGGAGGTAGACAGATGATAGATTTTTAAAAAGGAAAGTGAATTTAACTCAGCTGTGAAAGGTATTTGTGGTGTTGAGCCCGTATGAGAATCATAAAGGAGTATTTGCAGGGAAATCCGGAAGTGTGGAGGTGTCTCAGTTCTCTGCAAGATGAGGGAGCAAGAGGTCGCAATTCTCAGACTGAGCTGTGAATTACACTGAGCACATATCTAATAAACTGTGGGTGCTTTTACTGACTTGTCAGTGCCGTTAATGTGGTTTGAAAATGTAGTTTGAAAATGCAAAAGTGTTTTTTTGGTTTGAGAATGTAATAGTTGCCTTGCCTAATTGAAAAGAATGCTAAAGTTGCCTTGCCTAATTGAAAAGTTGGTTTGAGAATTCTAAAGTCGCCTTGCCAAATTGAAAAGTTGGAGAATGCTAAAGTTGCCTTGCCTAATTGATAAGTTGGTTTGAGATTGCTAAAGTTGCCTTGCCTAATTGAAAAGTTGGTTTGAGAATGCAAAACCTGCCTTGCCTAATTGAAATGTTGGTTTGAGAATGCAAAAGCTGCCTTGCCGTCTATATAATTAAAAGTCTGATCTTTACCACTTCCTGTTTGCGCTGTATATTTATTTTAGGAAAAACGCTACCACGTATTTCTGTGATTTTTGGCCACCTTACTCAGAGTCCCCTTCTGCTCATCAGGTGCTGAGGATTTTTCCCATCAATAAAAAATAAAAGGGATTAAAAATAAAAATAAAAGAGTTTAAAAAATGTTGAGATTCTCTCTCCTGTCAATTGCGCCATGAAGGCCTCGACCCTTCTGGTGGGAGGGACTATAAAACTTGGAAGTATTGGCATGGCTCAGTCTCTGCAAGAAGGGGGAGGGAGAGGTCATGGCTCTCTGTCTTTAGTGGCCTTGCACCCTGCTTGAAATGGAATGAAACTGCATTTGAATTTGGTGGCCTTGCACCCTGCTTGAAATTGTATGAAACTGCACTTGAATTTGGTGGCCTTGCATCCTGCTTGAAATAGTATGAAACTGCATTTAAATATGGTGGCCTTGCACCCTGCTTGAAATGGTAGGAAACTGCACTTGAATTTGGTGGCCTTGCACCCTGCTTCAAGTGGTATGAAACTGCACTCGACACTATGGTGGCCTTGCACCCTGCTTGAAGTGGTATGAAACTGCACTAGACTATGGTGGCCTTGCACCCTGCTTGAAGTGGCAGGAAACTGCACTTGAATTTGGTGGCCTTGCACCCTGCTTGAAGTGGTAGGAAACTGCACTTGAATTTGGTGGCCTTGCACCCTGCTTGAAGTGGTAGGAAACTACACTTGAATTTGGTGGCCTTGCACCCTGCTTGAAATTGTATGAAACTGCACTTGAATTTGGTGGCCTTGCATCCTGCTTGAAATAGTATGAAACTGCACTTGAATTTGGTGGCCTTGCACCCTGCTTGAAGTGGTAGGAAACTGCACTTGAATTTGGTGGCCTTGCACCCTGCTTGAAGTGGTATGGATGAAACTGCACTTGAATTTGGTGGCCTTACACCCTGCTTGAAGTGGTATGAAACTGCACTCGACTATGGTGGCCTTGCACCCTGCTTGAAGTGGCAGGAAACTGCACTTGAATTTGGTGGCCTTGCACCCTGCTTGAAGTGGTAGGAAACTGCACTTGAATTTGGTGGCCTTGCACCCTGCTTGAAGTGGTAGGAAACTGCACTTGAATTTGGTGGCCTTGCACCCTGCTTGAAGTGGTAGGAAACTGCACTTGAATTTGGCGGCCTTGCACCCTGCTTGAAGTGGTAGGAAACTGCACTTGAATTTGGTGGCCTTGCACCCTGCTTGAAGTGGTATGAAACTGCACTCGAATTTGGTGGCCTTGCACCCTGCATGAAGTGGTAGGAAACTGAACTCGAATTTAGTGGCCTTGCACCATGCTTGAAGTGTTATGACACTGCACTCAAATTTGGTGGCCTTGCACCCTGCTTGAAGTGGTAGGAAACTGCACGTGAATTTGGTGGCCTTGCACCCTGCTTGAAGTGGTAGGAAACTGCACTTGAATTAGGTGGCCTTGCACCCTGCTTGAAGTGGTATGAAACTGCACTCGAATTTGGTGGCCTTGCACCCTGCTTGAAGTGGTAGGAAACTGCACTCGAATTTAGTGGCCTTGCACCATGCTTGAAGTGTTATGACACTGCACTCAAATTTGGTGGCCTTGCGCCCTGCTTGAAGTGGTAGGAAACTGCACTTGACTTTGGTGGCCTTGCACCCTGCTTGAAGTGGTAGGAAACTGCACTCGAATTTGGTGGCCTTGCACCTTGCTTGAAGTGGTATGAAACTGCACTTGAATTTGGTGGCCTTGCACCCTGCTTGAAGTGGTAGGAAACTGCACTCGAATTTGGTGGCCTTGCACCCTGCTTGAAGTGGTATGAAACTGCACTCAAATTTGGTGGCCTTGCACCCTGCTTGAAGTGGTAGGAAACTGCACTTGAATTTGGTGGCCTTGCATCCTGCTTGAAGTGGTAGGAAACTGCACTTGAATTTGGTGGCCTTGCACCCTGCTTGAAGTGGTAGGAAACTGCACTTGAATTAGGTGGCCTTGCACCCTGCTTGAAGTGGTAGGAAACTGCACTCAAATTTAGTGGCCTTGCACCATGCTTGAAGTGTTATGACACTGCACTCAAATATGGTGGCCTTGCACCCTGCTTGAAGTGGTAGGAAACTGCACTTGAATTTGGTGGCCTTGCACCCTGCTTGAAGTGGTAGGAAACTGCACTTGAATTTGGTGGCCTTGCACCCTGCTTGAAGTGGTAGGAAACTGCACTTGAATTTGGTGGCCTTGCACCCTGCTTGAAGTGGTAGGAAACTGCACTTGAATTAGGTGGCCTTGCACCCTGCTTGAAGTGGTATGAAACTGCACTCGAATTTGGTGGCCTTGCACCCTGCATGAAGTGGTAGGAAACTGCACTCGAATTTAGTGGCCTTGCACCATGCTTGAAGTGTTATGACACTGCACTCAAATTTGGTGGCCTTGCACCCTGCTTGAAGTGGTAGGAAACTGCACGTGAATTTGGTGTCCTTGCACCCTGCTTGAAGTGGTAGGAAACTGCACTTGAATTAGGTGGCCTTGCACCCTGCTTGAAGTGGTATGAAACTGCACTCGAATTTGGTGGCCTTGCACCCTGCTTGAAGTGGTAGGAAACTGCACTCGAATTTAGTGGCCTTGCACCATGCTTGAAGTGTTATGACACTGCACTCGAATTTGGTGGCCTTGCGCCCTGCTTGAAGTGGTAGGAAACTGCACTTGAATTTGGTGGCCTTGCACCCTGCTTGAAGTGGTAGGAAACTGCACTTGAATTTGGTGGCCTTGCACCCTGCTTGAAGTGGTAGGAAACTGCACTCGAATTTGGTGGCCTTGCACCTTGCTTGAAGTGGTATGAAACTGCACTTGAATTTGGTGGCCTTGCACCCTGCTTGAAGTGGTATGAAACTGCACTCGAATTTGGTGGCCTTGCACCCTGCTTGAAGTGGTATGAAACTGCACTCGAATTTGGTGGCCTTGCACCCTGCTTGAAGTGGTAGGAAACTGCACTTGAATTTGGTGGCCTTGCACCCTGCTTGAAGTGGTAGGAAACTGCACTTGAATTTGGTGGCCTTGCACCCTGCTTGAAGTGGTATGAAACTGCACTCGAATTTGGTGGCCTTGCACCTTGCTTGAAGTGGTATGAAACTGCACTCGAATTTGGTGGCCTTGCACCCTGCTTGAAGTGGTAGGAAACTGCACTTGAATTTGGTGGCCTTGCACCCTGCTTGAAGTGGTAGGAAACTGCACTTGAATTTGGTGGCCTTGCACCCTGCTTGAAGTGGTAGGAAACTGCACTTGAATTTGGTGGCCTTGCACCTTGCTTGAAGTGGTATGAAACTGCACTTGAATTTGGTGGCCTTGCACCCTGCTTGAAGTGGTATGAAACTGCACTCGAATTTGGTGGCCTTGCACCCTGCTTGAAGTGGTATGAAACTGCACTCGACTATGGTGGCCTTGCACCCTGCTTGAAGTGGCAGGAAACTGCACTTGAATTTGGTGGCCTTGCGCCCTGCTTGAAGTGGTATGAAACTGCACTCGAATTTGGTAGCCTTGCACCCTGCTTGAAGTGGTAGGAAACTGCACTCGAATTTAGTGGCCTTGCACCATGCTTTAAGTGTTATGACACTGCACTCTAATTTGGTGGCCTTGCACCCTGCTTGAAGTGGTATGACACTGCGCTCGAATTTGGTGGCCTTGCACCCTGCTTGAAGTGGCATTTCAAGGAATAGCCATGAGTCAACTGCCAGCCCACCAGCCTTGAGTGAGTGAGTTGCCAGCCCGCCAGGCTTGAGTGACTGAGCCACCAGCCCAAGAATCCATTTGGTCTACAATGTTTATACTAGCCCCCTGGAAACCAATCCCTTCAGCCCACAACACCCACACCAGTGCTCCAGTAAGCCCCTCCCCCCCCCCCCCCCCCCCTCCCCCCACTGGCCACCAATATTGGAATTGGTGGAGAGTGGAATATTGCATTTGGGGACCAGCCCTCCCATGTGAAGCTGGGACCCGACGGGTCCCACTTATGGCTCGTTTTCACGGGGCGACTTGACGCAAGATGTAGCCAGAGTGGACTGGTCGTGGTCTAGCACGATATCACACGATATAACGGGGGTAGAGTAAAGAGTTCCCAGGCCTTGCACCCTGCTTGAAGTGGTAGGAAACTGCACTTGAATTTGGTGGCCTTGCACCCTGCTTGAAGTGGTAGGAAACTGCACTTGAATTAGGTGGCCTTGCACCCTGCTTGAAGTGGTAGGAAACTGCACTCGAATTTAGTGGCCTTGCACCATGCTTGAAGTGTTATGACACTGCACTCAAATATGGTGGCCTTGCACCCTGCTTGAAGTGGTAGGAAACTGCACTTGAATTTGGTGGCCTTGCACCCTGCTTGAAGTGGTAGGAAACTGCACTTGAATTTGGTGGCCTTGCACCCTGCTTGAAGTGGTAGGAAACTGCACTTGAATTAGGTGGCCTTGCACCCTGCTTGAAGTGGTATGAAACTGCACTCGAATTTGGTGGCCTTGCACCCTGCATGAAGTGGTAGGAAACTGCACTCGAATTTAGTGGCCTTGCACCATGCTTGAAGTGTTATGACACTGCACTCGAATTTAGTGGCCTTGCACCATGCTTGAAGTGTTATGACACTGCACGTGAATTTGGTGGCCTTGCACCCTGCTTGAAGTGGTAGGAAACTGCACGTGAATTTGGTGGCCTTGCACCCTGCTTGAAGTGGTAGGAAACTGCACTTGAATTAGGTGGCCTTGCACCCTGCTTGAAGTGGTATGAAACTGCACTCGAATTTGGTGGCCTTGCACCCTGCTTGAAGTGGTAGGAAACTGCACTCGAATTTAGTGGCCTTGCACCATGCTTGAAGTGTTATGACACTGCACTCAAATTTGGTGGCCTTGCGCCCTGCTTGAAGTGGTAGGAAACTGCACTTGAATTTGGTGGCCTTGCACCCTGTTTGAAGTGGTAGGAAACTGCACTCGAATTTGGTGGCCTTGCACCTTGCTTGAAGTGGTATGAAACTGCACTTGAATTTGGTGGCCTTGCACCCTGCTTGAAGTGGTAGGAAACTGCACTCGAATTTGGTGGCCTTGCACCCTGCTTGAAGTGGTAGGAAACTGCACTTGAATTTGGTGGCCTTGCACCCTGCTTGAAGTGGTAGGAAACTGCACTTGAATTAGGTGGCCTTGCACCCTGCTTGAAGTGGTATGAAACTGCACTCGAATTTGGTGGCCTTGCACCCTGCTTGAAGTGGTAGGAAACTGCACTCGAATTTAGTGGCCTTGCACCATGCTTGAAGTGTTATGACACTGCACTCAAATTTGGTGGCCTTGCACCCTGCTTGAAGTGGTAGGAAACTGCACGTGAATTTGGTGGCCTTGCACCCTGCTTGAAATGGTAGGAAACTGCACTTGAATTAGGTGGCCTTGCACCCTGCTTGAAGTGGTATGAAACTGCACTCGAATTTGGTGGCCTTGCACCCTGCTTGAAGTGGTAGGAAACTGCACTCAAATTTAGTGCCTTGCACCATGCTTGAAGTGTTATGACACTGCACTCAAATTTGGTGGCCTTGCGCCCTGCTCGAAGTGGTAGGAAACTGCACTTGAATTTGGTGGCCTTGCACCCTGCTTGAAGTGGTAGGAAACTGCACTCGAATTTGGTGGCCTTGCACCTTGCTTGAAGTGGTATGAAACTGCACTTGAATTTGGTGGCCTTGCACCCTGCTTGAAGTGGTAGGAAACTGCACTCGAATTTGGTGGCCTTGCACCTTGCTTGAAGTGGTATGAAACTGCACTCGACTATGGTGGCCTTGCACCCTGCTTGAAGTGGTAGGAAACTGCACTTGAATTTGGTGGCCTTGCACCCTGCTTGAAGTGGTAGGAAACTGCACTTGAATTTGGTGGCCTTGCACCCTGCTTGAAGTGGTAGGAAACTGCACTCGAATTTGGTGGCCTTGCACCTTGCTTGAAGTGGTATGAAACTGCACTTGAATTTGGTGGCCTTGCACCCTGCTTGAAGTGGTATGAAACTGCACTCGAATTTGGTGGCCTTGCACCCTGCTTGAAGTGGTATGAAACTGCACTCGACTATGGTGGCCTTGCACCCTGCTTGAAGTGGCAGGAAACTGCACTTGAATTTGGTGGCCTTGCGCCCTGCTTGAAGTGGTATGAAACTGCACTCGAATTTGGTAGCCTTGCACCCTGCTTGAAGTGGTAGGAAACTGCACTCAAATTTAGTGGCCTTGCACCATGCTTTAAGTGTTATGACACTGCACTCTAATTTGGTGGCCTTGCACCCTGCTTGAAGTGGTATGACACTGCGCTCGAATTTGGTGGCCTTGCACCCTGCTTGAAGTGGCATTTCAAGGAATAGCCATGAGTCAACTGCCAGCCCACCAGCCTTGAGTGAGTGAGTTGTCAGCCCGCCAGGCTTGAGTGACTGAGCCACCAGCCCAAGAATCCATTTGGTCTACAATGTTTATACTAGCCCCCTGAAACCAATCCCTTCAGCCCACAACACCCCATCCTGCCCCCCAAAAAGGCACCCCCCCCCCCCCTCCCCTCCACTGGCCACCAATATTGGAATTGGTGGAGAGGTGGAATATTGCATTGGGGGACCAGCCCTCCCATGTGAAGCTGGGACCCGACGGGTCCCACTTATGGCTCGTTTTCACGGGGCGACTTGACGCAAGATGTAGCCAGAGTGGAGTGGTCGTGGTCTAGCACGATATCACACGATATAACGGGGGTAGAGTAAAGAGTTCCCAGGCCTTGCACCCTGCTTGAAGTGGTAGGAAACTGCACTTGAATTTGGTGGCCTTGCACCCTGCTTGAAGTGGTAGGAAACTGCACTTGAATTCGGTGGCCCTGCACCCAGCTTGAAGTGGTAGGAAACTGCACTCAAATTTAGTGGCCTTGCACCATGCTTGAAGTGTTATGACACTGCGCTCAAATATGGTGGCCTTGCACCCTGCTTGAAGTGGTAGGAAACTGCACTTGAATTTGGTGGCCTTGCACCCTGCTTGAAGTGGTAGGAAACTGCACTTGAATTTGGTGGCCTTGCACCCTGCTTGAAGTGGTAGGAAACTGCACTTGAATTTGGTGGCCTTGCACCCTGCTTGAAGTGGTAGGAAACTGCACTTGAATTAGGTAGCCTTGCACCCTGCTTGAAGTGGTATGAAACTGCACTCGAATTTGGTGGCCTTGCACCCTGCATGAAGTGGTAGGAAACTGCACTCGAATTTAGTGGCCTTGCACCATGCTTGAAGTGTTATGACACTGCACGTGAATTTGGTGGCCTTGCACCCTGCTTGAAGTGGTAGGAAACTGCACGTGAATTTGGTGGCCTTGCACCCTGCTTGAAGTGGTAGGAAACTGCACTTGAATTAGGTGGCCTTGCACCCTGCTTGAAGTGGTATGAAACTGCACTCGAATTTGGTGGCCTTGCACCCTGCTTGAAGTGGTAGGAAACTGCACTCGAATTTAGTGGCCTTGCACCATGCTTGAAGTGTTATGACACTGCACTCAAATTTTGGTGGCCTTGCGCCCTGCTTGAAGTGGTAGGAAACTGCACTTGAATTTGGTGGCCTTGCACCCTGTTTGAAGTGGTAGGAAACTGCACTCGAATTTGGTGGCCTTGCACCTTGCTTGAAGTGGTATGAAACTGCACTTGAATTTGGTGGCCTTGCACCCTGCTTGAAGTGGTAGGAAACTGCACTCGAATTTGGTGGCCTTGCACCTTGCTTGAAGTGGTATGAAACTGCACTCGACTTTGGTGGCCTTGCACCCTGCTTGAAGTGGTAGGAAACTGCGCTTGAATTTGGTGGCCTTGCACCCTGCTTGAAGTGGTAGGAAACTGCACTCGAATTTGGTGGCCTTGCACCCTGCTTGAAGTGGTAGGAAACTGCTCTCGAATTTGGTGGCCTTGCACCATGCTTGAAGTGTTATGAAACTGCACTCGAATTTGGTGGCCTTGCGCCCTGCTTGAAGTGGTAGGAAACTGCACTTGAATTTGGTGGCCTTGCACCCTGCTTGAAGTGGTGGAAACTGCACTTGAATTTGGTGGCCTTGCACCTTGCTTGAAGTGGTATGAAACTGCACTTGAATTTGGTGGCCTTGCACCCTGCTTGAAGTGGTATGAAACTGCACTTGAATTTGGTGGCCTTGCACCTTGCTTGAAGTGGTATGAAACTGCACTCGACTATGGTGGCCTTGCACCCTGCTTGAAGTGGTAGGAAACTGCACTTGAATTTGGTGGCCTTGCACCCTGCTTGAAGTGGTAGGAAACTGCACTTGAATTTGGTGGCCTTGCACCCTGCTTGAAGTGGTAGGAAACTGCACTCGAATTTGGTGGCCTTGCACCTTGCTTGAAGTGGTATGAAACTGCACTTGAATTTGGTGGCCTTGCACCCTGCTTGAAGTGGTATGAAACTGCACTCGAATTTGGTGGCCTTGCACCCTGCTTGAAGTGGTATGAAACTGCACTCGACTATGGTGGCCTTGCACCCTGCTTGAAGTGGCAGGAAACTGCACTTGCACTTGAATTTGGTGGCCTTGCGCCCTGCTTGAAGTGGTATGAAACTGCACTCGAATTTGGTAGCCTTGCACCCTGCTTGAAGTGGTAGGAAACTGCACTCGAATTTAGTGGCCTTGCACCATGCTTTAAGTGTTATGACACTGCACTCTAATTTGGTGGCCTTGCACCCTGCTTGAAGTGGTATGACACTGCGCTCGAATTTGGTGGCCTTGCACCCTGCTTGAAGTGGCATTTCAAGGAATAGCCATGAGTCAACTGCCAGCCCACCAGCCTTGAGTGAGTGAGTTGCCAGCCCGCCAGGCTTGAGTGACTGAGCCACCAGCCCAAGAATCCATTTGGTCCACAATGTTCATACTAGCCCCCTGGAAACCAATCCCTTCAGCCCACAACACCCACACCAGTGCTCCAGTAAGTCCCTCCCCCCCCCCCCCCCCCCCCCCCCCCCCCCCCCCCCCCCCCCCCCCCCCCCCCCCCCCCCCCCCCCCCCCCCCCTCCCCCCACTGGCCACCAATATTGGAATTGGTGGAGAGGTGGAATATTGCATTGGGGGACCAGCCCTCCCATGTGAAGCTGGGACCCGACGGGTCCCACTTATGGCTCGTTTTCACGGGGCGACTTGACGCAAGATGTAGCCAGAGTGGAGTGGTCGTGGTCTAGCACGATATCACACGATATAACGGGGGTAGAGTAAAGAGTTCCCACGGTACTCGGCAATTCTGTCATTTGTGCGAGTGACTTGTCCGTCTCCCGATCTTTCCCGAATGAACATCGTGGACTGTAGTGTAGTTAATCACGTGGCACAAATGATGTTACTTTGTTGTCACACACTCTATTCGTTTTTTTCACCCGAGCTCTTTAATGAGCTGAAGAATAATCTGTGTTTTTTTAGACAAATGTTGTTTGGTGTGATGCACCTTCTCTCAATATGTGCAAGGTCGTCTTTTTATTTTGTCAAATATGAATAAAGACTGTATCTCACATTGACCGTGATTATTGTGTTATTTTATGATCTACTGAGAGGTGAAACTTTCAGTCTGAAGAAACTTTCAGCCCGAAACGCCACCCGTTCCTTCTCTCCAGAGATGCTGCCTGTCCCGCTGAGTTGCTCCAAGCAACAGGTGTCTATCTTCAAAGGACTGACCAGGATTGCCTCTCTCTCTCTCTCTCTCTCTCTCTCTCTCTCTCTCTCTCCCCCTCCCTCTCTCTCACACACACAGGCATGAATGGATGAACTCCGCGGGCCAGGCAGCATCTACGGAGGGAAATGGACAGACGACCCATTCTTCAGGCTGCCCTATGTCTCTCCCCCCCCCCCTCCTCCCCCCAACTCCCACCCACGCACACGAATGCTGGAGAAACTCAGCGGGTGCAGCGGGGCCGAAACGTTGTCTATTTCCTTCGCTCCATAGATGCTGCTGCACCCGTTGAGTTTCTCCAGCATTCGCGTGTGTGGGTGGGAGTTGGGGGGGGGGGGAGAGAGACATAAGGCAGCCTGAAGAATGGGTCGCCTGTCCATTTCCCTCCGTAAATGCTGTCTGGCCCGCGGAGTTCCTCCAGTCATGCCTGTGTGAGAGGGAGGGAGAGAGAGAGAGAGAGAGAGAGAGAGGCAGTCCTGGTCAGTCCTTTGAAGATAGACACCAGTTGCTTGGAGCAACTCAGCGGGACAGGCAGCATCTCTGGAGAGAAGGAACGGGTGGCGTTTCGGGTCGAGAGCCTTCTTCGCACTCTCCCTCCCTCACTCTCACACAGGCATGAATGGAGGAACTCCGCGGGCCAGGCAGCATTTACGTTCCTTCTCTCCAGAGATGCTGCCTGTCCCGCTGAGTTGCTCCAAGCAACTGGTGTCTATATTCAAAGGACTGACCAGGACTGCCTCTCTCTCTCTCTCTCTCTCTCTCTCTCTCTCTCCCTCCCTCTCTCTCACACAGGCATGAATGGATGAACTCCGCGGGCCAGGCAGCATCTACGGGGGGAAATGGACAGCGACCCATTCTTCAGGCTGCCCTTATGTCTCTCCCCCCCCCCCCCCCTCACCCCAACTCCCACCCACACACACGAATGCTGGAGAAACTCAGCGGGTGCAGCGGGGCCGAAACGTTGTCTATTTCCTTCGTTCCATAGATGCTGCTGCACCCGCTGAGTTTCTCCAGCATTCGCGTGTGTGGGTGGGAGTTGGGGGGGGGGGGGAGACATAAGGCAGCCTGAAGAATGGGTCGTCTGTCCATTTCCCTCCGTAAATGCTGCCTGGCCCGCGGAGTTCCTCCATTCATGCCTGTGTGAGAGGGAGGGAGAGAGAGAGAGAGAGAGAGAGAGAGACGCACACACAAGGTGGATGCGAAATCTTACCTGCCTGTTTCAGTGACAGACACCCACCGCCAGTAAATGAAGTCACCCCCATCTGTCTCCCCCTCCTCTCCCTCGACTCCCCCACCTTTCCCTCCCAACTCCAGTCCCGTCCCGACCCCCTGGGAAACTGAAGGTTTCCCGCTGTAATTAAAGAATTCCCACGGTAGACTGTAAAACTGGGACCCTGGTTCTGGACTCACCCAACATCGGGAACATTCTTCCTCCATCTAGCCTGTTCAATCCCGTAGATACGATTAGACAGGTATCTAGTTATTTAATTCATTTAATGATTTATATCGCCCAGCCTCTCATTTTTCAATCGGGTTCGGCCAGGAAGGAACTGCAGATGCTGGATTAAAACGAAGATAGACACAACATGTAGCTTTTCGGGCCGAAACGTTGCCTATTTCCTTTGTTCCATAGATGCTGCAGCACCCGCTGAGTTTCTCCAGCATTTGTGTGGGTGGGTGGGAGTTGGGGGGGGTAGAGAGATAAGGCAGCCTGAGGAAAGGCTCGCCTGTCAATTTCCCTCCGTAGATGCTGCCTGGCCCGCGGAGTTCCTCCAGTTAGAAACTGCTTTCAGACAAAAAGAGACACACTGACATTAATTAAATGCTTGTTAGCTAGTTTTATTAGATTTGTATGTAAATAGCAAACTGGCTGGATTCACTCTATCCAACTTCCGGGTTCACCGTTCGTAGGAGTTCCCACGGTGACCGCAAGAGTTACTAGGATATCGCACGGGACACTTCATTCATAAAATGTTGCAATGCTCAACCACAAGTGTACAAGACACTCTTGGACAAATTCAAACATGTTTGAATTTTCTCCCGAGTACCCAAGGTACACGATTACCTGCCGTTAGCGCCACGGTGGTCCACGAATGCCGTACTGTTACCGCACGAGGTTCCCACGATGTCAAACTCTGGTTACCTCTTGCGTCAAGTCGCACCGTAAAAAGGGGGTTTAAGTCTAGTAATTATATAAAATTCAGGTGTCAGTCACTGCCACGAAAGTTTAAAGGCATGTTTTTTGAACATTGGCTTTGGGCAGCATAATTTCCTGAACTTACAGGACTGAACATCCACAGATTAATCAGCCAAGCATGCATGGAACTTGACACAAGAAGAGAGTACTAAAATCTGCAAGTTCTTCCAAATAAGGGTGGGATGCCAGAGATGCCTATGCATGGAGTCATCCATAATTGGCTGTGGTGGAACATGGAAGGTTGAAGTATAGTCCCATTAGAGGCATATTATAAAATAATGGTTTTTCTGATCTCCATACTGAAGCTAACATAAAATGTACTGAGCCAAGGGATGTAGAGAAATTCATATTAGTGGAAGGTCTACACTGCTTTGAGACAGCATATATCCAAGGTGTACAATTTTTATACACAACTCAGCACACTAACTAATTTATGTACTAAGCCTTGAACATATTGGCACAACTAGTAGTTTGATAGCTTGAGAAGTAGTTTAGTTTAGTTTAGTTTAGTTTAGAGATATAGCGCGGAAACAGGCCCTTCAGCCAACTGAGTCCATGTCGACCAATGAAACACAAAAAATAGTGTCAATTTACAATCTTTACCGAAGCCAAATTAACCTACCAACCTGTACGTCTTGGAGTGTGGGGAAAATCGGAGCACCTGGAGAAAATCCACACAGTCACGGGGAGAATGTACAAACTCCGCACAGATAGCACCCATACTCAGAATCGAACCCTGGTCTCTGGCGCTGTAAGGCAGAAACTCTACTGCTATGCCACCGTACCGCTCTTTAAAGTAGTTTAAACAGAATCACAAAAGCAGATGCAGACAAAATAATTTATTCCTTGATGCAGTGAAGTATCATTATACACCATGAAAAACAACCATAAATTTAATCTCATTACTGTTTCTTGAAGTCTACCTAATCTCCTTATATAATCAACGTTTATCAACGTTCGTTGGTTCTGGATTTGTTCCGAAAAGATTCTGTCTATTTTTCAGCTTTGCTTGTATTTGTTATTGCATGCCTCTCCGTGTTCTACATCGACATGCTTTCATGATCAAATGGTTCAGGAGGGGTTCATCTCTGGCAGAGACCGTTTGATCTACATAAACGCTCCACTAAAGTGTTCCATCATCCTCCACCAATTCTTCCCCCTGCAGAAAAGGTTATCCAGTCATCTTGGACTCAATGCCACTGGATCCTGACCCAGATCTGTTAAGGACCGTGTGGTGCCTGTCTGTGCACCAGTCTCCCCACATTAAACAAAGTCACGCACAGGCGTCCTCCATATAGGGAATCCACCCTAACACCCTGGATTAAGTCCTATGGCGATCAGCAAGTGGCGACGGGGGCAGGATTGTGAGATCTGGAAGCCCCTAGTCATGAGCTGGCACATCAGGCGGTGGGTGCTAGATTCAGTCGCTGGACTCTTGGAACGAGGCAGAAGAGCCCTTTGGCAGCTGCACCCATGACTGAGCAGTCCTCTTAAAGAATCCACTCTGCTCACCCCACTTGGAGAAAGGGTTAGAAAAGTTGCCCTAAAAATAGCCTGCCTCAAACTTACTGAGTTTGCCATCAGGAACCAGCTCAACAGCCACCTCTCTGAACTTCCTGTGGGAATCAGTGAGCTTCTCATGATCATCCGTCTGGTGCTTGCCAACAACCAGATGGCAACAGTTGTGAGTACCTATGCCCCTAATTTAGACTCTGAAGAGGAAGCAAAAGAGACCTTCTACGCCTGCTTGTATGAGGTGCTGTCTAAAATCACCAGGGAGGGTAAGATTATTCTCCTAGGAGACTTCAACGCCAGGATCGGCCGGGACCATCACCTCTGGAAGGGTACCATAGGAAAGGAAAGCATTGGAAACATCAACTCCAATGGAGCTCTGATTCTCAGCAAATATGCTCAGCACGACCTCATCATCACTAACACCCTCTTTCACCAGAAAAACAACCTTAAGGTATCTTGGAGACACCCACGCTCTAAACAGTAGCACCTCATTGACTATGTCATTGTACGAGCCAGGGACCGCTGTGATGTGAACATCACAAGGGCCATGATCGATGCAGATGACTGCTGGACAGATCATTGCCTCATCCGCTCCATGATGTCCATCAAACTCAAGAGGAAGAGGAGGATTCAAAATGAAGCAGATCCGGCCAAGGCTGAACCTTGAAAGCCTGGAGGAAACTGCCATCCAGCAGCGACTTCAGGCTTATCTTGGGGAAAGCCTCCAACAGGAATATCCTGATGTCATTGAAGGGCACTGGAACTGACTCAAACCCACCATCCTTGATACCTTTAAAAACATTCTTGGGTGCATGTCCAGAAAACACCAGGACTGGTTTGATGAGATAGAACAGTTCATCTCCAAGAAAAGGAAAGCCTTTCTAGCCTGGCAAAATTATGTAACCTGCAAGGCCAAAAGAGCAGCTCACTCCAGAGCCAAGGCGGACGTCCAGAGCCGGGTGAGGGAGCTTAAGAACTCTTGGTGGACGGATAAGGCTCTGGAAATCTAGATACGGGCACTCAGGTGACACCAGAGGCTTTGTCAGCGCTACTAAGGCCGTCTATGGTCCAAGCTACCGCGGCTTAAACCCCCTGCGCTCAAAAGATGGACAAGAACTGCTGAAGGACGATGAGTCCATTAACACCCGATGGAAAGAGCACTTCCGGGGACTCCTCAACCGTGACAGCACAACTGTACCAGACATTACCCACCACACCCCCCAGAGTCCCATCAGAGAAGACATGGAAGAATCTCCCACTATGACAGAGGTTCAAGATGCCATCAAGAGCCTTAAGAACAACAAAGCCACCGATCCAGATGGGATCCCAGCTGACATCTCAAAGCAGGGTGGACCGGAGCTCCTGTACCACATCCACGCCCTGCTCCTCAAGCTCTGGGAAAAAGCTCAGGGATGCTCTAATAGTGACTAATTTCAAGGGGGACAAGGCTGAATGTGGAAACTACAGGGGCATCTCGCTCCTGTCAACAACAGGCAAAGTCCTAGCTCGTGTCCTCTCAAACCGACTTCTACCACTGTCTGCCGAGGTACTCAGAATCACAGTGTGGCTTCCGCACATCCAGAGGTACGGCAAACATGATATTTAGAGCATGCCAACGCTAGGAAAAATACCGTGAACAAAGGCAGCATTTGTACATGGCCTTCATATACCTGACAGTGGCTTTTGACTCGGTAGTGTGCCAGGCTCTTTGGAGCATACTATCAAGGTACGGTTGTCACGACAAGTACATCAGAATATTGAGGCTTCTACATAATGGCTTGTTGGTCACAGTGGTCAGCAACTGCCCGAGTCCGAGCCCTTTACTGTGGAAACGGGGGCCAAACAGGGATGCATCATCGCACCCACCCTGTTTGTCGTTTTCATTGCTGCCATACTTCACCTCATTGATGAAGAGCTGCCACAGGAGATCCCAATCCTCTACAGAACTGATGGTGGGCTCTTCAACCTTAATAGGTTGAAGGCCAAGCACAAAGTCAGTAACACCATCATCCTGGAGCTTCAGTACGCGGGCGACTGCTCCATTGCAGCACACTCTGCAGAAGACCTCCAGGGCATCCTGAATGCCTTTGCCAAGGCATAGAGAGCCATGGACCTAGCCTTAAATATCAAGAAGACCCAGATCTTGCATCAACCTCCACCCAACCAGCTGTCTACAAAGCCCACTATAAAAGTGGACGACACCACATTGAAAACATTGACCACTTCCCCTACCTTGGCAGCATTCTTTCCTCAAAAGCTGACATCGACTCTGGTCAACCATCGCCTGAGTTGTGCCAGTGGAGCCTATGCCAGACTCAAGAAAAGAGTCTTTGAAGGCCGAGACCTAAAGGCTCAAACAAAACTGGTGGTCTACAGAGTCGTTGACCTCCCCACCCCGTTGTATGGAGCTGAGTAGTAAGATTAAACGAGAATTTACCAGTTTGAAGTTTGATCGTTATTTTATGAGGAGTAACATTGAGGGATTACGTGAAGAACCCCGCCAGGACGCATGCGTGTCATTCTTTAAAGCAGCGGTGTGAAATCACAGATAACTGTAATGACTAAACATAGTAAGATTAGAGAAGAGAATTAAATTATATTACAGAACTTAAAATTGTTTCTGCAAATGTTCCAGGAAAGTTTTCTCCATTGACCATCCTGCCGTCTTGAGGATTTGGTCCATAGGAACATCCAACTTCATTTCATACCTGCCGATGTAGCTGCAGCCCTGGTGGAGTGAGATTTAAAATGCTAGCGTCTACTCCAGCCTTTATTAAGACCTGTTTTAGCCATCTAGAGATGGTCTCGACTGTCACTGTTTTGAGTGGCTGTTTGTAGCTGATTAAAAGTGACATTTCTTTCCCTCTAATGATCTTAGTATACTCCATATATAATAGTAAGTGTGTTACAATACAGAGACGATCATCTGTCGGGTAGGTCCTGAATTCTGTTTTTAGGCCTGCTGACCCCTGTCTGTTCTGTTTGACTAATTCATTGATGTGAAAAGTTAAATTTCCAGATGAAATAGTCATGTTGTCCAGCCTTAGTTTCTGTAGTGACTGGACCCTTTGTGCCGTGACCAAGGCCATCAGCATGACTGTTTTCATAGTCAGTTTCTGTAGGGACAGAGCTGTAGCTGGAGACCAGTTTCTTAACATGGTCAGTACAATGCTCTCATCCCATACTTGGGAGTACCTGGTTCTTGGGGGATTAACATTAAAATGCCCCTCATGAGTTTGGTTAACAGGGTGTGTCCCAACAGAATGCCGCTCTGTTCCTTGCCACAGGTATGTTGACAGAGCACTTCTGGCGTAGTTGACGGCACTATGACTGAGCCTCTCATCATAATGGAGGCTTGCCAGGAATTCCAGAACAGACGGGATGTTCATAGATCTGTGGGTGATGTTTATTGTTGTGACAGTACTTCCCATTTCTTTATGACACCAAATACAGATTTTTTTTTGGTGGACTATCTGTGGGCCGCTGAAATAATATCCACTGTTTGGTCCGCCAGTCCCAGGTGTAGTAGAGGTAAACTCTACAAATCAATAGGTTTATATAATTATGACATGGGTAACTTCCCCTTGCTGCGGGATGAACCAGTAAATTAGGTCTATGATGGATGGTGATGCATGGTTCTAATACCATGTCGAGTATCACCGGGACCCATGGTTGAGTAGGCCAATCAGGTACTATCAAAATACCAGACGCGGAGTCTTGCTGTATATTCCTAAATACCCGACTGATGAGGCAGAAAGGAGGGAATGCATAAATAAACAATTCCCCCAATGCAGCGAAAATGCATCTGTTGCCACTGCTCCAGGTTCTGGTTCCCATGAACATAATTCGATAGCTGGTGTGAACCTGGATGTGAATAGGTCGATATCTGGTGTTCCATACCGTGCTGTAATTTCAGCAAATACATTTTTATCCAACATCCATTCAGTGTTTTCATTGAATTTGCGTGACCTGTTGTCTGCCACTAAATTTAGTTTCCCTGGTAAGTAGGTAGCTGATATCCAAATATCTCTCTGGATACACTGTTGCCAAATTGTGTTGGCCAGATTGTCACATGATGTCGATTTGTTTCCACCCATATGGTTGATATATGCTACCACGGTGGTGTTGTCAATTTGGTAGTCTAACATGCTGGTGATTTAACCCAGAACAATATGACTTAAGGCAATGGAATGCACTTAACATTTCCAGGTAGTTTATGCCCAGTGTTTGTAATAATGATGCCTCCTGTCCATTCCATCTCCCTCCGCAGCTGGAGATGGAATTGGTAGCACCCCAACCAAGTGCACTGGCATCAGTTTGTAGTTCCATAAATAGGTAGCTGATAATGTTGGATATGAACAATGTCTAATGTTATCTTTCCACCATTTTAGTTCCATTATGGCCTCTGTTGGTAGCTTCATTGGTCTGTCAAAATGACCACCATAATTTTTGAGTGCTCGTATTTTAGCCCTCTGTAATTTTTGGTAATGTAAAGGTCCGATTCGTGTGGCTGGATACGCAGCCACTATAATGCCAATTATTCTTGCTACCAGTCTGATGGATGGTTTTGTGATGTCAATGATTTTGCTGCAAGCCTCCATTAAGGCTGTAACCTTTTCTTTGGGCAAAGTCACTGACATGTGAACTGAGTTAAGGGTGAACCCCAGATGATCCATTGTGTTAAATAACATCTGTGGTCACCTCTAATGGTACTGTGTAGTAAGCATCTTTTAAAACGATGCTTGCCATGTAGTAACCTAGGAAAACAATTGCATAGCAGTAACAAAGGTTTCCATCTAGTAATGAATATATAGTACGAAAATATTCAAATTAGTCAAATGTATGATGATGCGGCAACCACCATCTTGTTTACGATAAAGATTTTGGACACGAATTCCTGTGATACGTGTTGGGTTTCCTCCATTACTCCTTTTTATAAGGTCACTGTAGTTCAGCATGCGCTTTTGAGTTTTCTTTGCCTGTAAGCACGAACATTAGGTTCGGTACATGCTGAACTGGAGGGTTATGTTTTTGTATAAATTCTATGGTATAACCCTATACTTCTGAAAATATAAGTGTTGGTTGTTAATTTATTCCATGCATCCAGATAGAATTATAATCTCCCACCAACCTCGTAAGGAACCAGACCCACCCACCTCCATGGTTACTATTGGTAGATTTGTTACTTTTTCGGCATCCTCCGTGGACGTTGAGGCGCCGGTCTCTGGATCTGTAGTTGGGTCGGTGTTGAGGGTTAGCGCATTCCCCAGGAAGGCCGGTCTGGGCCATGGCCTAAAAAGACCGATGTTGAGTGTTCCTGGCCTTTGAGATTTCACCAGTTTGTCTTGGCCGACTGGTGGTGCGTAGGGGTGCTGTTTCTGGCCGAAGTAGTTTTTAGACGTTGCTTTAATGAGCCCCAGGGTTTTACCCTCTTCTTCAAGTTCTTTTATCTGTTTTGAAAAGTTGCCTCCAAATAGTAATATTGGTGGTTTGGATGTTCCAGGTTTGCATAGGCCTGCAAAATAGGGTCTAAAGCCGGTTGGATGGCACTTCTTCCTAATGCTGTTTACTCGCATTGGTAGTTGCAAAATAAAGCCAGTGCATCCTGGTGATCTTGTGTCAGGTTTTTTGGTTTTTTTTTTTCGTTTATTGTGCGGGCGAAAACCGTAATTCCCGCGTTAGGACTTTCAGAACTTTCTGTAGTTTCAGGTCCCTGGCTCTGATTGAGGCTCCGACATGTTTTCAAATACACTGGTTGACACTGGGAATATTCAGTGTTTTGCAGTTCCCTGGTGGTAAATGTCTTGCTGTGGTGTCCAATAATGCCTGTCCTTATAGCTGGTTGAATGACAAGTAGTTGATACTTGTAGCTATTTTGGTTCCAGGTTTTGGCCAGTGTGGTCGGGTTGAATAAACTGGGACACCATATCCAATAGGTTTTCTTGCACCCCATGTGCACTAGGGGTATGTTCTGCACCCCTCTTCAGGGTCAGCCCAGAATTGACCCCCTGTACTCCCCTCTGATGAGGGAGAAACACTGTGCAGCCCTACAAGAGGTACTGCTGTAGGACTTACTAGCTGCCCACTGTGACTAGTCTCCATCTCCCGGAGCCTGTCACTTTGGAGTATTTGCTCTCCAACAGCCGCTCCAACTGGCTCCAATGCTCTCGGGCACTGGCCACTCGTGGCTGCTCTAGTTCCTGCAGCTGCTCCAACCGGCTCCAATGCTTACGGGCACTGGCCGTCGCGGCTGCTCCTGAAGTCGCTCCTGCTCTGGATCCTGCAGCCGCTCCAACCAGCTCCAATGCTCACGGGCACTGGCCATCGCGGCTGCTCTTGTTCCCCGCTCCCAGCCGCTCCAACCGGCTCCAATGCGCACGGGCACTGGCCGCTCGCGGCTGCTCCTGAAGCCACTCCAACCGGCCCCAATGCTCACGGGCACTGGTCGCTCGCGGCTAATCAGAGTCGGACTCATCGGAGTCAATGACTCTGTTAGTTTTTTGCTTCGCTCTACCGCCCGGCCATGGTATTGATTTGGCCGGTGCGTGAGCGAAGTCGTCACAGCTGTTCCCATTACGGGAGATTGGCGTGCCGTTGGCTGCTGCTGCCGGCTGCCCGCAACCCCGCGGTTCTCCACGGCCAGCTTTTTCGCAGCCTTCGTGGATCTGGTCCATGTCTCCACCTGTGTGGAGTGGAAGGGTAAGTGGAAGGAACGCAGAGTCTCCTTACCTGCTGTTCCCGGCTTTCAAATTCTGCTGCTAAGGGGAACGTTGTTCCCCCTGCTGTGACTCGTTGCAATGAGTGTAGCGATATGTCACGCATGCGTCCTGGCGGGGTTCTTCACGTAGTCACTCACGTGACTCCGAAGTAAAATCATGGACCACCTACAACAGGCACCTGAGAGCCCTGGAACAATACCATCAAAGATGCTTACGAAAGATTCTGAGGATCAGCTGGGAGGACAAACGCACCAACATCAGTGTTTTGGATGAAGCCAATATGACCAGCATCACCACCACAATAATGCAGCACCAACTTTGATGGACTGGCCATGTCATCCGCATGTCCAACTCGCATCTCCCAAAACAAATCCTGTGCTCTCAATTGAAGGAAGGTCGGCGAGCCCCTGGCGGGCCAAAAAAACGCTTCAAGGACAACATCAAGAACAGTCTGAAAAAATTCCACATCACATCAAGCAACTGGGAGCACATTGCACTGGACAGGCGCTCCTGGAGGAAATCCGTAAAGGAAGGAGCAGCACGTCACAAAATGGAACTACGCCGTGTCGCAGAGACAAAATGACAGCACCGTAAGCAGAGAGAGAAGGGGGCTCAACGACTACCAACCACCACCAGTCTCCACTGCCCACGTTGCACCAAGGTGTATGGATTGTGGATCGGCCTCTACAGCCATCTGCAGACACACAGTAGATGACCCCATGGAGAGGAGAGGACGTTTCGAGTGACCGCCGCCGATGATGACATAAACGCTTCACATTTTGCCACCAGTTTCTAATACATTTCTGGATTTAAATCAGAAAATGCTGAAAATATCAGCATCTCGAGCAGTATGCGTTGAGTCAACATTTCAGGCTGACCATCTTTGGCCAAGGGTTCTGCAGGTATGAACCAGGGGAACATGCAGGGGTATTCTACACCATCAAATACTTGCTTCATGCTGAGCTATCAATATCTTGGGACTGCTTGTTTCTTGCAGGCTTCCTTTACAGTTCTAACTCTCTTCAGGGCTCTTTATTTGAACTCAGTCGATCAGAAGAAAATAAACTACGTTTAATTCCATGCAGTTTT
Organism: Leucoraja erinaceus; assembly: GCF_028641065.1. Classification (NCBI taxonomy): domain Eukaryota; kingdom Metazoa; phylum Chordata; class Chondrichthyes; order Rajiformes; family Rajidae; genus Leucoraja; species Leucoraja erinaceus. The sequence continues at coordinate 51,090,336 of NC_073379.1, forward strand.
GTAATAGTCATGAAAAGAATCGATTCAGGAATAGTATTTTCCCAGCTGTTATCAGGCAACTGAACCACCCGATCACCAACCATGGAGGTGTCCTGACCTACCATCTACCTCATTGGAGACCCTTGGACATCTTTAATCGGATTTTACTGGACTTTATCTTGCACTAAATGTTATTCCCTTCGTTCTGTATCGGTATACTGATAGTAATCATGTATAGTATTTCCTCTGACTGGATAGCGCGCAAACCAAAAAGTTTTCCACTGTACCTCAGTACATGTAACAATAAACTAAACTAAGCTTGTTTCACTTGAATTTTCTTTGAATGACAATTGATCAGTACCAGGAAACTCACTTTTTTTTACAGATGTCTGAATGTTTTCTCTGAAAGGCCTCAATAGTTCCCAATAGTCATGTGTCACATCTGTGATCACAAGTAACCTTTGATGGCTTGTTCTTAAAACTCTGCAAATACTACTTTTACTTATAAACCATAGAATACAGAACAGGAACAAGCCCATCGACCCACAATGTCTGAGTTGGACAGTATACCATGACCAAATCCTATCTCCCTGCATATAACCCATATCCATCCCTTGAATATCCATGTGCTTATCCAAATGTTTCTTAAATGCAATGATCATGTCTGCCTCCAGCACAACCCCTGGCAGGACATTCCAGGCACTCACCACCCTCTATGTAAAAAACGTGCCGTGCACACCTCCTCTTCTGCTGCTTCTCTCACCTTGAAGTTATTCCTTCTAGTATTTGATTTTTCCATCCTGGGACAAAGGTTTTTACTTTCTACCCTATCTATGTCTCCACTAATTGTATATATTTCTATCAGGTCTTCCGGCAACTTTCAGTGTTTCATTTCCGTAGCTTATCTATATCGCCCCAGCACAAATCCCTGTGGGACTCCACGGGGCACAGACCTCCAACCTGAATATTGTCCTTCCACCTCAACCCTCTATCTTCTATCAGTAAGCCAGTTCTAAATACATACGGCCATGTCACTGTTAATCCAATGCATCCTAATCTTCAGGATCAGCCTACTATGGGGACTTGATGAAATGCCTTACTGAAATCTATGTTGACAACATCCATCACCCTACTTTCAACGACGACTTCGTCACCTCCTCAAAATGCTCTCTCAAGTTTTGTAAGATGCAGACCTCCTTAATCTCAAACTGCCATAGCATGTGAGTATTCCCAACACTTTTCTCACTGTCCTCCATTTCCTTGTTCTTGGTGAAAACTGATGCAAAGTACTCGTTTAGTACCTCTTTTACATTTCCAGACTAAGCATAAAGACTAAGCTTGTTTAGTACCTCTTTTACATTTCCAGACAAAGCATAAATTCCCTACTTGATCCTTGAATGGCCCTACTTTATTTGTGGTCATGCTCTTGTTTTTAATGTAGGTATAAAAAGCCTTGGTAGTTTCTTTAATATGACTTAGCAAAGCCAGTCGATGGGCTTGCCCCTTTTGCCCCTTCTAATCACCTGAATTCCTCCTTTCTTTATATTCCACAAAGGCCCGGTCTGATTCCAACCTCAAATCTTGCATGTGCTTCCATTTTCGTTTTGACCAAATTTACAACCCTTTTTGTCATCCAAGGTTCCCTTATTTTGACATTTTTATACCTTCCTCCTTAATGGAACATGCCAGGACTGAGCTTTTAACGACTACCACATGTCGGATGCGCACTTGCCCAATAACAACATTGTTATTAAAGGCTTTCAGTAGAGAATGTTCAGATGCCTTAGCAGCACTCTCTCAAGATCAGTCAATATTACTGACTGTCAAATACAGGATAGCAAAAGTCAGCTCTACTTTTGGAAAATAAAACTAAATTGAGGGAATGAAAATGAATCAGCCTAAAGGCTAAGCTGAAAGCGGCATTGTGGTGTTGTCATACTCACCTTACTCTATGTTTGCAAGGTGTGTGCAGTAGACATGCCAGCCAGATGAACCATTTCCACACAAGGAGAATGAAGGGTGATCTTATGGAGGTGTACATGATCATGCGAGGAATAGGTTGGGAAAATGCACAGAGTCTCTTGCCCAGAGTAGGGGATTTGAGAGCAAGAGGACATAGGTACAAGAGAAGGGGGAAAGCTTTAAAAGAACCCTGAGGTGTAACATTTTAACATAAAGAGTAAAGTCAAGGAAAGGGCTTTCACGTCGCGGCCTGTTTTCACCAATCTTTCCACCATGACTCGAAGGAAGCACAAGAAGCACAAGACAGACACCATTGTATGCAGATGCCGAGAAGTGTGTTCAGCTCTGGCTGATCACTTCTAATCTTGCGTGTGGACTCAATAAGAAGACACAAAGAGTGGTGAGTATATGGAATGAGCTGCTGGAAGATATAGCTATAGAGTCATAGTCATAGTGATACAGTGTGTAAACAGGCCCTTTGGCTCAACCTGCCCACATCGGCCAATATGTCCCAGCTACACTAGTCCCACCTGCCAGCTTTTGGTCCATATCCCTCCAAACCTATCCATGTACCTGTCTAACTGCTTCTTAAATGTTTGGATAGTCCCTGCCTCAACTACCTCCTCTGGCAGCTTGTTCCATACATCCACCACCCTTTGTGTGAATAGGTGAAACTAGTTGGAGGACTAGGGTGGGGGAGGGACGGAGAGATAGGGAAAGCAAGGGTTACTTGAAGTTACAGAAATCAAGGTTCATACCACTAAGTTGTAAGTTGTTCAAGCGAAATATGAGATGCTGTTCCCCCAATTTGCGTTTGGCCTCACTCTGACAATGAGAAGGCCCAGGACAGATAGTCAGTATGGGAATACTGTACATAATAAAATTTACAACAAAAGAACACTGCAGATACTCTGCTGAGTTACTACCACACTTTGTATCATTCATCTATGCACAAATATCAATCAAAGCAATTACCTGTCAATTTTTATGACTCCCACAGTGTAACTAACAGTCTGTGTTCTTAAAGACACAGAGGGTGATGGGTACATGGAACGAGCTGCAAGAGGAGGTAGTTGAGGCACGTACTATAATAATATTTAAAAGCTATTTTGACAGGTACATGGATAGGAAAGGTTTCGAGTGATATGAGCCTAATGTGGACAGAAGGGACTGGTAGATGGGACATCTTAGTTGGCATGGGCCAAAGAGCAATCTTTCCTGGTGAAGGGTTTATAGGGTCTAGGATCATTAGCATATTTCTTCTGTAGTTGGGATATTGGTGTATTTAGAGATTCAACCCTCACAACACTAATTTTGTGTGTCTGGATTCTCTTTGGCTGAAGGTCTAAGACCATGTGTGAATTACTTTGTCATAATAATCATAATTATGATCATAATCGTAATTTATTAGCCAAGTATGTTTTGAAACATACGAGGAATTTGGTTCGCCATAAAGTCATACCAAAAAAACAACAAGACACGCAACTACATAAAAAATTGACATAATCATCCACCACAACGGCTCCTCCACATTCCCCACTGTGCTGGAAGGGAATAAGATGTTCTGAATACTCAATTAAAATGTAATAACAAGGAACTGCAGAAGCTGGTTTATACCAATGACAGACACAGAATGCTGGAGTTCCCAAGCAAGTCAGGCAGCATTTCTGAAGAAAATGGATAGATGATGCTTCAGGTCAGGACGCTTCTTCAGATTGAAGAAGCATCCTGACCTAAAACGTCACCTATAAAATTTCTCCAGAGATGCTGCCTGACCCATTCAGCATTTTGTGTCTATCCTGTCTGTTTAGATGTGCTCGTATTGTAAATATGTCATTTGATGGACCCATTGTCGGTGTTCAAACTATATTAATGTAGCCTTTGAAATTGCATTCAAACACCAGCTGCTATTGTTGTTTTTAAGTATAAACAAGATCAACGTACTTGAGTTTGTGAGATTCTCCCGAGTATTTCTCCAGAATTTCTCCAGAGATCGTCCAAAATGCTTATTTGATGTGATGAATAAAGACCTTTTACATCTATGGCTCCCATCAAGGAAGACTCATTCACTGTCACAACAGTTGTGGTGGCCTAAACAATCTTTTATAATGTTGTACCATAAACTACCTGCTATTATGTTCCGTCTTCAAGCTGATAAAGCCAAGTGTCCCAAATGGCAACAGAAGAAACTGCAGATGCTGGAATCTAAAGCAAAAACCAAACTATGCAAACTAAAAACAAATTAGCAAACAATAAAAACCTCAGCGGGTGGAGCAGCATCATAAGGTCATGTCATAGGTGATAGAAGTAGAATTAGGCCATTTGGCTCATCTTGTCCACTGTGCCATTCAATCATTGCTGATCTATCTCTCCCTCCATACCCCATTCTCCTGCCTTCATCCCATATTCTCTGACACCTAAACTAAGTAAGAATCTATCTTTGCCTTAAAAATGTCCACTGACTTGGCCTCCACAACCTTCTGTGGCAAAGAATTCCATAGATTCACCACCCTCTGACTAAAGGCATTTCTCCTCATCTTCTTAAAAGAACACCTTTTAATTCTGAGACTGATCTCTATTCCTGGACTCTCCCTCCAGTGGAATCATCCTCTCCATATCCACTCTATCCAAGCCTTTCACTATTCTGTAAGTTTCAATAAGGTCCCACCTCATCCTTCTAAACTCCAGCGAGTACAAGCCCAGTGCCGACAAACACTCAGTGTGGAGAGTAGTGGACAGACTATGTTTTGCATCAGGACCCTCAGACTGATGATTAAACCTGAATAATAGTCCCAATCTGAAATGTCATCTGTCCATTTCTCTCTCGCTTGCTGACTTGAGTTCCTCCAGCTGTTTGTTTTTTTGCTCAAGTATCCCTTGTGCTATATAATCTATCTGCTGGTATCTTTAGACCTGCTCACATGGTCCCTCTTTTCCTAATGATGGCCCTACCGTCAATGTCCGTAGTTTAAGAATGAAAAGCAACACATGAACTGCCATCACTGCAATTTCTGGACATCCAATACAGAAGGGAATGTTGGAAACCCCAGCAGATCAGGCAGCATCTGTGAAGAAAGAAAAAGTGAATTATTGTTACAGGGTGAAGAATCTTACATCAGAACTCACCAGTTCTGACAAAAACAGTAAGGCCTGTTTATCCGAAGTTGTTGAATAAAATATTAATGCACAAAGGCTACAACCTGCCTGAGATACAAAATGCTGGAGTAACTCAGTGGGACAGGCAGCATCTCTTGAGAGAAGGAATGGGTGACATGTTGGGTCCCTTCCTTCTCTCCAGCTATGCTGCCTATCCCGCTGAGTTACTCCAGCATTTTGTGTGTAGCTTCGACTTAAACCAGCATCTGCAGTTCTTCCTACAACCTGCCTTCACAGGAAGCACTGGTCCAGGCTCTCGGAGCCTACTTAGTTGTTCTGTGTAATATGCAGCATGCGCATTTAGCTAAGATAATAGCTTATGATATTTGCAGTCTCTGCCTCCCTCCGTGGTACAATTTCTCCTTAGGCATTATCTGTTCCCATTCGCCAATCTTATGTTTACCACCGAACAACATTTCTTCAAGCTCTTTAGTTCTATTATTAAATTGTGAAAGAAAGAAATGGACTGCATTGACATTTTGAACTGCGGCAAAATATCCAAAAGTTTCTTTGGAAAAAACAAAGTAAACACTGAGCCAATTAACCTATTATTTGTTTTTTACATTTGAATTTCACATTTGATCAAGATTCCACCTCTAAAATCACACCTAACATTTACTTTACATGACATATCATAATTTAAGGAGTAATTAATTGTACAGAAATTTATTGTATCAAGAAATTCATTGGACTTCAAAAGTCGGAGGAAATTCTCCCTTTACCCATTTCCATTGTGTGAATAATTCTCACGAGGTATTGCTTCATCCAATACTTCTCAATGATTGCACTCAAATTTCTATAGCCCTCTGTATTTCAACTTTAACATCAGTCCTCAGAGTCATAGACACTCTGGGCCGGCCCTTCGGCCCAACTTCCCACACCAGCGAACATGTCCCAGCTACACTAGTCTCACCTGCCTGTGTTTGGCCCATATCCCTCCAAACCTGTCCTATCCATGTACCTGTTTAACTATTTCTTAAATGTTGCGATAGTCCATGCCTCAACTACCTCCTCCGGCAACTCATTCCATAAACTCACCACCCTTTGTGCGAAAGCATTACTATTAAATCTTTTCCCCTTCACCTTAAACCTATTTCCTCTGGTCCTCGATTCCCCGACTCTGGACAAGAGACTCTGTGCATCTACCCTATCTATTCCTCTCATGATTTTGTACTCTATAAGATCACCCCCCATCCTCCTGCACTCCAAAGAATAGAGTCCCAGCCTACTCAACATCTCGCTATAGCTCAGACCCTCTAGTCCTGGCAACATCCTCATTAATCTTCTCAGTACCGTTATAGCTTAACATCTTTCCTAAATATGGTGCCCAAAACCGAACACAATACTCCAAATGCGGCCTCACCAACATTGTATACCGTATAACTGCAACATGACCTCCTAACTTGTTTACTCAATACTCTGACTGATGAAGGCCAATGTGCCAAAAGCCTTTTTGACCACTCTATCTTCCTTCTACTCCACTTTCAAGGAACTATGTACCAGCATTCCTAGATCTCTCTGCTCTATAACACTCACCAGAGCCCTACCATGGACTGTGTAGGTCCTGCCCATGTTAGACTTCCCAAAATGCAACACCTCACATTTCTCTGTATTAATTACCATCAACCACTCCTCAATCCATCTGGCCAATCGATCAAGATCCTGCTGCAATTTTTCACAACCATCTTCACTATCTGCAAAACCCCCCACTTTTGTATCATCTGCAAACTTGTAAGTTCTCATCTAAATCATTGACATGGATGACAAACAGCAATGGGCCCAACACCAAACCTTGAGGCACACCACTGGTCACAGGCCACCAGTCTGAAAAGCAACCTTCCACCGTTACCCTGCTTCCTTCCATGAACCCAATTTTCTATCAATTCAGCTATCTTTCCTTGGACCCCATGTGATCTAACCTTTCAGAGCAGCATACCATGTGGAACCTTGGTGAATGCTTTGCTGAAGTCCATATATACCTCAACAGCTCTGCCATTATCAACCATTTTGGTCACATCTTCAAAAAACTCAATGAGATTCATGAGACACGACCGCCCACATACAAAATGGTGAATCTCTGGAACTCTCTGCCACAGAGGGTAGTTGAGGCCAGTTCATTGGCTATATTTAAGAGGGAGTTAGATGTGGCCCTTGTGGCTAAGGGGATCAGGGGGTATGGAGAGAAGGCAGGTACGGGATACTGAGTTGGATGATCAGCCATGATCATATTGAATGGCGGTGCAGGCTCGAAGGGCCGAATGGCCTACTCATGCACCTAATTTCTATGTTTCTATGTTTCTATGTTTCTATGTAAAATCATGCCGAATATCGCTAATCAGCCCTTGTCCCTCTAAATGCATGTATATCCTATCCCTCAGAACACTCTCTAGTAATTTGCCAACTACAGATGTTAAACTCACTGGCCTACAGTTCCCAACATTTTCCCTGCAGTCCTTCTTGATTAGAGGCACAACATTTGCCACTCTACAGTATTCTCCTGTATTTAAAGACAACTCGTAAATTTCAACCAGAGCTCCTGTAAGTTCCTCTCTAGTTTCCCACAATATCCTCAGATATATCTGATCAGACTCTTGAGATTTGTCTACCTTCATACAGGATAGTATCTTCAGCACCACTTCGACCATAATACTGACTGTCATACTCCAAGACATTTCCATTGACTGCCCCAAGTTTCCCCGTCATTCTGTCTTTCTCCTCAGTAAAAGCAGAGGAGAAATACTAATTGAGGACCTTGCCCATCTCCTGTGGCTCCACACAGAGTTGACCGCTTTGATTCCTGAGGGGTTCCACTCTCTCTCTAGTTACCCCTTTTCCCTTTATGTATTTATAACATCGCTTGGGATTGTCCTTAATTCTATCTGCGATTGTCCTTAATGCAATCCATTAGCGAACCTTCTGATTTCTGACATGATGTAGTGGGAAGTCACCAGTGGAAATACTGAGACCAGAATGGTTGACTTCCCATAGCCACAATTACATCTCACTTTGTATTGGTGTTGGTAATGGTCACATATAATACAGTGAAAAACTTGATTTTACGTGCTATTCAATGAAAAATATCTATGCATAATTCCAATCAAAACCTTGCCTGTATACAGCAGTTAGTAGAAAGTGAACGGAAACAGGGTGATAATATAGTATCACAGCTGTGGAGAAAGTGCAGATAAAATAAATAAGTGCAAGGACCACAGTGACGGAAGTTAGGGAATTGGGTATACATCCTTAGCTTGTGACAGATCCATTCAATAGACTAATAGTTGGGAAGGAGCTATGTGAGGAATGATTCTAAACATGGGAATCTTTTCCTCCTTGATGCTCTTTGATTTCAGTTATACGTGCAGTTGTAGTCATCCCATTACAAGAAGGATGTGGTGCCTTTGGAAAGAGTGCAGATGAGGTTTACTAGAATGATGCCTGGATTAGGAGCATTAGCTACAAGTAGAGGTTGGACAGACTTGGATTGTCTGGAATGGCAGAGGTTGTGGGGAGACTTTATACACTTAAAATTATATATTTCCTGGGATAGAAATATCAAATACTAGAGGGCATAGGTTTAAGGTGGGAGGGGCAAAGTCTAAAGGGGAGATGTGAGGCAAGTTTTTTACACAGAGGATGGTGAGTGCCTGGAACATGCTGCCAGAGATGGTGGTGTTGGAGACTGATGCGATGGTGGCATTTAAGAGACTTTTGGAAAGGGACATGAATATGCAGGAAATGGAGAGATATAGGTTATGTGCAGGCAGATAAGGGTTGGTCTTATGTTTAGCACAGAGAATGTGGGTTGTCGGCCTGCTCCTGTGCCCTTACCGTTCTATGTTCTTTGTTTACACCAGTATTCCAGGATGCCATATTAAAGTATCTTCCTGAATTCAAAGAATGTCATTCCTGCCTCACCTTTGTAATTTAGCTATTTGATTTATATTTGAACCAAGGATATGAGGTCTGGAGCTGACCAGTCCAATTGAAACATTGAATTGAAAATTGGTGAGCACATGCTGCTGTATAGCACTGAATAGCCTGACACCTTCCATCAATCAGATGATGATTGAGAACAGCTTGATGGAAACAATAATTAGCCAGATTGAATTTGTTCTGCATTTTATGGACAAAACATAGCTGGAATTTTTTTTCACATTGCCAGAGAGATGAATAATGTTGTGGCCGGACTGAATTAGCTTGATTGAGATATATTTATTTTGGGATATCTCAGTATTACACCAGCATGTTGCACGGCCCCATAATCTTTGCTACATCCAGTCCTCTCACTTGTTTCTATATATCACGTCGAGTGGCTTGAAGTGGTAAAGGCTAGCTTCTATGCTGATGACAACCTCAGAAGGACACCAAGATAGATTATATATTTGTCTCTTCTGGCTGAACAGAGTTACACATCCTTCAATGCCTTTGGCTCGCACAGATTAGGCCCCACCATCGTTGAGGATGCGGATGTTATTGGAACCTCCTCCTCCCCTTAGCTTTTTAATCATCCACCATAATTTAAGAACAAATATGACAGAGCGTTTATTTATGGCATTGCCTAGCTTCATCTATTGCATGCTTTTTTTGTTATTCAGCATTCATGCAGTTCTCTACTGCAGCTTTGGCATCTCATGTTTAGATATGTCTCATGCTGCTCCCAATGTGTTATTTTATTTTAAACTTTAGAGAAACAGTGCAGAAACAGGCCCTCTCTATTGAGGCTGTGCTGACCAGCGATCACACCGTACACTAAAAGGCCATTGTCATGTTGCGAGTTGACACAAGAGGTAACCCGAGTTGAACATCGTGGTAATAACGTACGATTAGCGTACGGCATTCGTGGACGCAATGTAGTGCATCGTGGCGTTAACGGCAGGTACTCGCGTAACTTGTCGACTTGCAAAAAATCAAACATTTTTGAAATTTTCCACGAGTCAATTTTACTCTTGTGGTTAAGAATTGAAACTGAGGAAGCCCTGGAGTGTGGGGAGTGTGATTGTTTCCTGGACTTGTGTTACAATCTAACACCAAACAGCATTTTCAGAAGCGTTCACATTGGGGGCAGATGGTATAAATTATAGGTCTAATCAATCATTAAAATAAACCTTGTTATTATAAAATACACTTGTGTGATTACTGATTACAGGCAAAGTTAGTACTGATTGTCCAACAATCTTGGTAACTTCAAGCAAATTCACTTAATCTTTCAAACTCACAGAGATGCTTAAGGTCAAGGAGAAGAGATGTCAATGGGAGAAAATTCAATTGCTGAATATAGCTTTTTCAGGATATTAGGCTTGGCACTTCTTTAGTTGAGAGATACAGTGCGGAACCATGTCCTTCGACCCACGGGTCCGCACCGACCAGCGATGCCACAGATTAACACTCTCCTACACATATTAGGGACAATTTATATTTATACCAAGCCAAATAACCTGCACATGCCTGTACGTCTTTGGTGTGTGGTAGGAAACCGAAGATCTCGGAGAAAACCCACGCAGGTCATGGGGAGAACGTACAAACTCCGTACAGACAGCACCCATAGTCGGGTTCGATCCCGGGTCTCTGGCGCTGCATTTGCTGTAAGGCAGCAACTCTACCGCTGCGCCACCATGCCTCTTACATGCCTGATGCATTTGTGCACAAACCTCTTCAAAGTTCCTTGTGTGAACAACGTCCTGCCTTCACACCAGTTACACCCTCCACACAAATGATGGGACTCCCATCATGCTAAATGGGGTGTGTAGGAGCCATTTATGTTTAGGCCAGCTACTGTTGGCACATTAAATTATTTTGTCTAGATATATCTAGCAGTATTATTTTGGACAATTGGGGACAGTCATTAGATGCACAGATGGGCGTATATATATGGGCATTGTGGACAGGGAGTGGCAGACTAGGCCCATGGGTGGAGTGTATACAGTTTTCACCAGACCGGGAAGAACAGCTAGCTACAACTTGTATGCAGAATGACGAAAGCCTGGTACGTCAATTTCTTTATTTGTAGAACTACTTAAATAAAAAGAACCAAGAACTGGAAATAACGACAGGAAAATCTGTTCATTTGGTCTGCATATGATCACCCCTACTTACCTGTGTAGTAATGGCAACAGAAAGTTGGACACTGGAAGGATTGGATATTTGTCATTCCATTTAAGTGAGAACTGGTTCTACGAGTGAAACTGGAGCTTGTGAAAACCTGGGAACAAGGATTGTTTATTTCACAAGCCTGACGCTGCCAACCCGATCAAATGGACAAGGTCACCACTTACACTAATCTGGCTAACGGAGATTGGAAACCTCAAAAGCCAACGCGCAGCGAGAGTGAGTACGTATAGCATTAAGCTTCATTGGATAATCTATATATGATAAACTGTATTGGAAAACGGCTACTAAAATGGAGTATTGAGAAGTGACCTTGAGAATCAGAGCGACATCAGTTGTTTGGGTTACCAGCCGCACTCATCCGGTTTTCACGTCAACGAGTCGTAAAGGGATAGTGATAATGGCTCATTACATAACACTAAATCCAGAATTGCCTTCTCCCTGGTAGGCTCCAATACAAGCTGTTCAAAGAATCCATCACAAAGGCACTCTACAAAGTCAATTTCTTGGGGTCCAGTACCAACCTGATTTTCCCAGTCTACCTGCATGGTGAAATCTCCCATAAAAACCACAGCATTACTTTTACTACATGCCATTTTTAACTCCTGATTCAACTTGTGCCCTATGTCCAGGCTACTGTTTGGGGGGCTGTAGATTAGTCCCACTAGGGTCTTTTTACCCTTACAATTCCTTAGTTCTATCCATACTGACTCCACATCTCCTGTTTCAATGTCACCCCTTGCAAGGGACTGAATTTCATTCCGCATCAACAGGGCAACCCCACCCCCTCTGCCCACCTGTCTGTCTTTTCGATAGGAGGTATACCCTTGAATATTCAGTTCCCAGCCCTGGCCCTCTTGCAGCCATGTCTCAGTAATTTCCCACAACATCATACTTGCAGTTTCTAACTGAGCCTCAAGCTTGTCCACTTTATTCCTTATACTTTGCGCATTCATATACAGTATTTGACCTCCGTATTCACTTCCCCCCTCGCAATTGGCCCTGACCTTACTCTGTTGTCCATTCTCAAGCTTTCCTTCCCATTAATTCGGGAATCTTTTCTAATTTTTCCTGTAGCCACTTCCCCTTCAACTCCATCTTTATACTCCCAATTTGTCAATCCCTCCCCCCCACTATTTAGTTTAAACCCACACGTGTAGCCCTAGCAAACCTGCCTGTCGGTCCCCCTCCAGTTAAGGTGTAACCCGTCCCTTTTGTACAGGTCACCCCTACCCCAGAAGAGATCCCAGTGGTCTATAAATATAAATGCTTGCTCTCTGCACCAGCCCCTCAGACACACATTCAGATCCCCTATCTCCCTGCTCCTGTCCTCACTAGCACGTGGTACTGGAAGCAATCCAGAGATAACCACTCTAGAAGTCCGGCATTTCAGTCTTCTTCCCAACTCTCTGAAGTCATGTTGGAGAACGTCCTTCCTCTTCTTCCCGATGTCCTTTGTGCCCACGTGCACAACTACTGCCGGCAGTTCACCTTCCCTCTCGAGGATGTTCAGAATTCGGCTTGTGTTTGTTCCTCTTGTGCCTCAAGCTCAAGCTTGGCATTCGTTGCTGCCAGCTCAGTCTCTCCATTGTGCCTCAAGCTTGTGCTTTTTGTTCATGGCGGCAGCCCGTTCCAAGAGAGCAGCCCTATCTGCCTGAGCTTTAATATAAGCAGAGGCCATTGAAGATACACATAATGAAGAACTCGATTTATAGCTTAATTTAGGCTTTTTTGACATTTGAAACACTCTCATCAAATCCAATTTTATCTGTTTACAACTCTCTGTCGTATGGCACGTTCAGCTATGGAGTGTGTAGTTTGCTGTCCAACATCAGATAACCACACCTTTACCTCTTGTATAAAACCATTAAAAGTTTCCATTCTTTGTTGAAACTTTTGCCTTTCAAGCTCCTTTTCAGGCAGTGGTACCTTCACCAATGACTCGTGGTTTTCGCTGACTTCATCACAGAGCTTGATTAATTGAACCAAGTTAGATTGTACTTCATTTTCATTTTCCTTTGATTTCATCAGCTCTTTCAGCTTTTCAATTAACTTGTTAGCTTGCTTACATATCGAGTTTCTTGTCTTCTGACACTTTCCCATGAACAATTCCTAGCCTTTGTTTAATAACTCTTCTTTCCTTTTCAGAATCTTTTCCAACATCGCCATCTTGTGACTGAGCTTTAGACATACCTGTTCACTATCCCTTTACGACTCGTTGACTTGAAAACCGGATGACTGCGGCTGGTACAAGTTGTAGCTAGCGGTTCTTCCCGGTCTGGTGAAAACTGTATACACTCCACTCATGGGCCTAGTCTGCCACTCCCTGTCCACAATGCCCATATATATACGCCCATCTGTGCATCTAATGATTGTCCCCAATTGTCCAAAATAATTGTTGTGTATTTGGATGCTTAGAACACTTGAATAAGGCTCAGACACAGGAGTAATCTTACAACCTTCTTTACTGCAGGACGCCGCCTTGAGTCTCCCCCTGCACATGCGTACTTGCACAAGATATCACAAGACACTAATTACATATGCTAATTATCACATACCTAACAATAATGCTGCTAGATATATCTAGACAAAATAATTTAATGTGCCAACAGTAGCTGGCCTAAACATAAATGGCTCCTACACACCCCATTTAGCATGATGGGAGTCCCATCATTTGTGTGGAGCGTGTTACTGGTGTGAAGGCAGGACGTTGTTCACACAAGGACCTTTGAAGAGGTTTGTGCACAAATGCATCAGGCATGTAAGAGGCATGGTGGCGCAGCGGTAGAGTTGCTGCCTTACAGCGAATGCAGCGCCGGAGACCCGGGATCGAACCCGACTATGGGTGCTGTCTGTACGGAGTTTGTACGTTCTCCCCATGACCTGCATGGGTTTTCTCCGAGATTTTCGGTTTCCTACCACACTCCAAAGACGTACAGGCATGTGTAGGTTATTTGGCTTGGTATAAATGTAAATTGGCCCTAATGTGTGTAGGAAAGTGTTAATCTGTGGTATCGCTGGTCGGTGCGGACCCGTGGGTCGAAGGACATGGTTCCGCGCTCAACTAAAGAAGTGCCAAGCCTAATATCCCAAAAAAGCTATATTCATCAATTGAATTTTCTCTTATTGACATCTCTTCTCCTTGACCTTGAGCATCTCTGTGAGTTTGAAAGATTAAGTGAATTTGCTTGAAGTTACCAAGATTGTTGGACAAGCAGTACTAACTTTGCCTGTAATCAGTGATCACACAAGTGCATTTTATAATAACAAGATTTATTTCAATGATTGATTAGACCTATAATTTATACCATCTGCCCCCAATGTGAACGCTTCTGAAAATGCTGTTTGGTGTTCGAGTGTAACACAAGTCCAGGAAACAATCACACTCCCCACACTCCAGGGCTTCCTCATGATTGCACAGCCCCACACCCTTGAAATGTCCTGGTTAACGGAGTACTCCGTCTATTCTTACATTATAATGCATTCTTGGTCTATGCACATATGATATACAATGTGCATGTATAGCTAAGGCACAATATTTTCATATTTTTACTTTTTCTGGCTTATTAGATGATCTGTATTCTTGTCAAAGGTTGATCCCATTCCCTGGCACTTGTTGATTGTATATTCAAAAGATGATTAACTTATTGTCTCCCTCACTGAAATATAATGTTGAGATGGATTTACTTTCAGAATAATCTTAAAACATTACTGCCTAGAATTTCTATTGCACCCTCTTGGGTGTTGATTTCAGGGCCGTGTGCACATTTATTGTTGATGAAAGGGATCAAGACTGGTTCCAGGATGTTGGCAGTCTGGAGACTCTATCAGGAACTGGGGTCTGTAGGTGAGCAAAATAAGTGGACAGAGGCCAGAATAATTGTCAAGATCAGGGCTTTCATCCTTGGCTTCACTGGAACCTGAGAGAAATTTGGACCAGGAAAATTGGGCCAGTTAAAGCTCAGAATGTAGATTGGAGGGTTGTGATCAAGAGTTGTGATCAGAATGGGGAGTGGATGATGTGGGAAAAGGAACGGATGGGACTGTTAGTCCCACGAGACCACGTGTCGGCACCCAAATTATGGAACGATCGCCTCTCCACATTAAACAGGCCTCTTCTCTGTCTGTTTTTAAATCACTTCTTAAAACCCATCTCTTCTCCGTGGCCTTTGATACCCAGTAAGATGTCGACTTTATTTATTTACTGATTTAATTTCTTATTTTTTCATTGCTTTTATTCCGTGGCTATTATTTTTACTCATGTTTTATGTCTTTTAACTTATTGTTGTATTTCATATGTAATTTTTGCGCCTCATGTAAGCTGTTATGGTGTCTGTTTATAATGTCTTGTTTCTTCTGTACAGCACTTTGGTCAACATTGGCTGTTTTAAAGTGCTTAACAAATAAAGTTGGATTGGATTGGATGAGATGGGTGACCAAAATGTAAGAATGGAACATGCCTTTTGTGCGTCCCATTCCAGCGTTGCAAAAGGTAGGCCTGACTGTCCGAGGAATTACCAATGAATATTGCTCCTCGAACACTCTCACAAGAACATACTGCTGCACCTACTGAGTAGTATCCTTACAGATTTCCACTGAGAAAGATCACAATAGATGCCACGGTTGTGATTATTACTATTCTTATCTAGAAAATTGGATGAAAAATAATGACCCAATAAAATTAATAAATACTTTCGAACTTTTTATAACAATTTCCTCTCTCTAGTTGGTATAGTTGGTATTTCCTCTCTCTAGTTTTGATGCGACAGTTCAATTGGTTGCAGTTGGAAAATTTAAGTTGATACCTTAAATTTCATTATTTTAGTTATTTGTCTCCCTGTGAACGTTCTCTCTGTGACTGCGTGTGCTTTCTCCGGTGGGTGCTTCGATTTCCTCCCACACTCCACACAAAACGTACTGTTTTGTAGGTTCATTGGCTTTAATAAAATTGTAAATTGTCTCTAGTATGTAAGATAATGCTAGTGTAGGAGGTGATCGCTGGTTGGAGTGAATTCAATGGGTCAAAGGGTCTGTTTCTACATTGTATCTTTAAACTAAACAATGAAAAACTAAACTCCAAAGTATTTACTGTACATATGTTAACCAAAATAATCAGACATCATAGAGTCATAGAGCTATGCAGCATGGAAACAGCCCACCTTGTCCATGCTGACCAGGTGACCATGCTGGGCTTGTCCTATTTGCTTACATTTGGCCCATAGCCCTCTAAATGCTCCATATCGATATATTTGTCCAAATGACTTTTAAGAAAATGAGACACGAGAAGTGTGACATTATAGACAGCAATTACACAAGCACTATGCGTTTATGTGTCCTTGCAACGAGAGGTTATTGAAATTAGTGATGCATTTATGTGTGTACTGTATCTTAATAAATGATGTCACTAACACTGCTGCCTTCCTATTCAATGCAGAAGCACGATGAGTGAGGAACTGGATCAGAATGTTACAGCTCAGGAATACTATTCATTCTTTTTTAATGGATCAACTTCCTATTTTTATCTTCAAAACAACATGACATATCTTCCGTTTTATCAGCACACTGCTTCCGTGGCCACAGTCTTCATCATCTCGTACCTGCTCATCTTCCTGCTCTGTATGCTGGGCAACAGTTTGGTTTGTTTCATTGTTATGAAGAACCGACACATGCGGACAGTAACCAACCTCTTCATCCTTAACCTTGCCATTAGCGACCTCCTTGTTGGGATATTCTGTATGCCTACCACCCTTGTAGACAATATTCTTACAGGTAAGCGCAGACAGTGCTATTTTTCAATGCATTCGTTTTGTGCATCATATGCATGTTATGAATGAGATTAAAAGCTCCAGCGTGATTCAGGCAATACTTATCAGTTTCATTTCAGGAATTAAACTCCACAATTACTGTTTTAGTTATTATCAAGCAAGAAAAAAAAATCAAGATCTGGGAAAGAGGTTGGTTAAGTTGTTTGTTCCTTTGACATCTTCATGTTGGGAAAGATTTTATCTTTGAGTGATAGTGTAAAATGAATAACAGTCCTTTTCGTATTAACAACTGATAATTATTTCTATTGGTCAGCTGCAAAGATGCAAAACCGGCAACTGACTATCACCAGTTCCATCGTATCATCAAAAGGCAGAATTATCCAAATCGGGTTCCAATAGGAGCACATATTATTTCTATTAAGAGAAAATTACCAAACTCCACTCCAAAATTCTGTGTATAAGCAATCAAAAATACAGCAGCAAATAGAAACATTTTGACTGCCCACATATCAATTACAGCAATTGGAAAGAACCTACTTTACTGTCTCATTCTGGGATGGATTCAAAGTCAAATCAAAGGTGTGTTGAAAATGTGCTCCCTTAATGGCAATCCAAAAGCAAAATACTAAAATGGTGCAAAATACTAAAATGGTGCAACTCAAAAAACTGAAAATGCCAGAAAAATGCAGGTCAGGCAGTTTCTGTGGAGAGGGAAAGAGTTAATGTTTCAGGTCAACGCACGTCCTCAGAACTTGCTTATCTTTCTGATAAAAAGTGATGCATGCAATCCAACTAACTCTGAAAGATGCTGCCTATTTCGTCGAGTGTTCCTGTCATTTTATTTTTATCGCACTCTGTGTCATTTCAAAATCATATACATCTCCAGAAGAATCAGTAGTAAACTCGTAACTTGACAGCAGGTTGTGTTTGAAATATTGTCCAAATAAACTGCTAAGAACAAAATGTTTTATGACAGTATCTAATAATTATTTTGTTAATTATAATATAATTAATAAATCTTATATAAGTATGCTTCCTGTTAAATAATCATGTAATAACAAATCAGAATCGAAAACAAGGTTCCATAAAAAGTAATGTTGTGGGCATATTTGAGAGATCGTCCATGTTCTTCTTTGAGATGTATTGTAGGATCTTAAAGTTTATATCGGGGGTGAGGTGTAGGGGTGGGGAATAAAAATTGGTAACAGGCGACTGGCACTGGAACACATTGTTTGTAATAGATATAAACGACCAGGATGGGTGTGTATGATTAGTAACTTTGCAGACAACAGAAAAATCAGTGAAGAAGGTTATCCAAGGATACAGCATGACATGGATCAGCAGGACATATAATTTGGTGCAGACTTAATGCTGATATATGTCAACCCTTAAGAACACTTCTGGCTTCTCTGTTGCTTACATTTTCCCTCCAACATTGTCATGCATCATTTTGAAATTGAATTAATTACTTCAAAGTTGTTTAATCCAGATGTAACCTGCACTTGACAATCTTTAACCTGCACTCAGTGTTCATCAGAGTTAGTCATCAGAATTCTTGATGGTGAGATCCAATTCGGCTAATTTGATTGAGTTCAGTGAGACCTTTGACCATGCTCCACATGTCCAATTGGGGAGAGCCCTTTAGATTCAAGGTAAACTGGCAAATTAGAAACAAAGCAGGCTTTCCAATGGGAGTACGATGTTCATAAGTCATAGGAGCATAATTAGGCCATTCAGCCCATTGAATCTACTCCACCTTTCAATCATGGCTGATCTATCTTTCCTTCTCAACCCCATTCTCCTGGCTTCTCCCCGTAACCTTTGACACTCTTACGAATCAAGAACCTGTCACTCTCCGCCTTAAAAATACAAATGACTTGGCTTCCTCAGTAGCCGGAACGTTAATAACACATAAGGGGGAAGTATAAATAGTTACACAAAATCACCGCATCTAATGGGTGTCCTGCTGACCTGCCCGACACGTGTGCGGTGCGAATACGAATCTCCTCCTTTCATTGGTGAAGTGACTGGGGAGGGAACCGGGGATGTGCCTGGGGACCCGCCGGGTGGAGGTGGTGAAATAGGCGAGCTTGGTGATGAACGCTGTGGGGAGGCCGCGGGGGACACAGTCTCTTATAGGGGAGCAGCCAGCCCGGTAGCGGGAGGGTATACAAAACGCAAAACCTTGGGAAGCAGAGTCGCAGGACGCAGTCCAGGACCAGTCGTTTTATGAGGGTTTAACCTCATGAAAGGTCTTCTGATACCAGCCTCAGTGACTGAGATTACAGTGTTGATGAGGGCAACAGGGGCCTGAGAAGGTACGTGAACATTCTTTTGATGTGAGCATAGAAATCACTGTGCTTGTCCAGAAGTGATGCCTTGTTGTCGCTTGTGCTACTACTTGGTTTCACCTTGTTGGAAGTGATGGTGTGCAAGCTCTGCCACAGCCACTGAACATCCATCTCATCCTCCAGTTTATATTGGAAGCGTCTCTTTGCTTTTTTGATGTCTTCATCAAGGTCAGACCTGTATTTCCTGTATACCCCTGCATCATCTGTGGACTGCCTGAGATCTGGTACACATTTGAATGTGAACCTCCTGGTTCATCCAAGGTATCTGGTTATGTGACGTTTGGATTGTCTTGATCGAAACACACTCCTCCACACATTTCCTTATGAAGTTGTCATATTCATTCAGTCCGTTACCATTTGCTAGAACATCACTCAGTATACTGAAGCCAAGCAGTCGAAGAGTCATTCCTTCCTTCCCTGACCAGCTCTGAGCAATCCTCAATGTTGGAATTGTGCTCTTCAGTCACTACATATTTGCAATGGGATGGAACACAGCTCGGTGGTCTGATTTTCCAAGGTGAGGGCAAGGGATGGAGCAATAGGTATCTCTGATAGTGGTGTAGCAGTAGTCACAATTATTTGATCCTCTGGCGCTGCAGGAAATGGTGGTATTAGCCTTGTTGAAAGTTGAAAATAGGAAAAGCATTGCAGAAGCTGTCTGGTGTTTGTTGGCAATGGTGTGCTGCTCCTCCAGTGGGTGCCAAACGTCTGCCTAGGGCAGGATGTACGCAGCAGTCATGATGATGGAGGTTAATTCCCTTGGGAGGTAGAAGGGACAGCACTTCATGGCTAGAGGTTCCTGATGCAGAAAGCAGGAGTTGGGCAAGAGTGCTAGCTCGGAGCACCATGATGAGTTTACCATGAAGCAGACGCCGCCACCTCTACCTTTTTCAGTCGATAGATGGAGAAACCTTCAGGCTGAAGGGCCGAGACTGGAAAGCTGGAGTGGTAAATGAGTACTTGGACATGGGGAAGCCCACTGTCTGTTTCTGTGTTGTGTGATTCTATACTGTTACTTCTTTATCAGAAAATTATGGGCTCAAAATTCCTTTTAGATGATTTGAGAAGATATTAGGCAGTCACAAGACATTTTCATATATATATGAAAATGTCTTGTGACTGCCTAATATCTTCTCAAATCATCTAAAAGGAATTTTGAGCCCAGAATTTTCTGATAGAATTTTCTGATAAAGAAGTAAAAGTATATATTTTTACGTATATATATATATATACGTAAAATCAAGGTAGTGCCATCGCTATATGATGCATGCCACTTGTTAACATCCAAGATGAACTACTTCAACTTACAATGTTACATGAAATTTCAGGGCAAGGTAATCTGAATACAAAGTAACTGACGCAAAGTCAATGAGGAGTTGGAAATTATAAACTCATAGTTACATAGGGGAAAAATGCGTATATTATTTCATTAAAAAATTCTGAGGAACTTGTAAAGGGTGAACTGTGCTTATCAAATTTATTCCTCAACCAACATCAGTAAAACCAAATTATTTAGCAATTGTCATTGTTATGGCTGTGACTCCAACCCTGGTGTTGAGGCTCAACAGGGAAGAGTGTCGTCTGACAGAGCCATAGTGGTGGGCGACTCGATAGTCAGAGGTGCGGACAGAGGATTCCCCTCCGCTCTATGATCTTTGGGAGATTCTGCGGAAACAGGTGAGACTACAGAAAGATGTGCGGCCTCCCTGGTGCCAGGGTCCAGGACGTCTCAGACCGACTCCAGAACATCCTTGAGAGGGAACATGAACAGCCGGAAGTAGTTGTGCATGTGTAAGAAGACATGGGTAAGAAGAGGAAGGAGGTTCTGCAACGTCAGAATAGAGAACGAGGTAGGAGGCTGAAAAGCAGGACTTCTAGGATGGTTATCTCTGGGTGGCTTCCAGTATCTCATGCAAGTGAGGGTAGGAACAGGGAGAAACATAGAAACATAGAAAATAGGTGCAGGAGTAGGCCATTCGGCCCTTCGAGCCTGCACCGCCATTCAATATGACCATGGCTGATCATCCAACTCAGTATCTTGTACCTGCCTTCTCTCCATAACCCCTGATCCCTTTAGCCACAAGGGCCACATCTAACTCCCTCTTAAGTATAGCTAATGAACTGGCCTCAACTACCTCTGTGGCAGGGAATTCCAGAGATTCACCAATCTCCGTGTGAAAAATGTTTTCCTCATCTCGGTCCTAAAAGATTTCCCCCTTATCCTTAAACTGTGACCCCTTGTTCTGGACTTCCCCAACATCGGGAACAATCTTCCTGCATCTAGCCTGTCCAACCCACTAAGAATTTTGTAAGTTTCTATAAGATCCCCCCTCAATCTTCTAAATTCTAGCGAGTACAAGCCGAGTCTATCCAGTCTTTCTTCATATGAAAGTCCTGACATCCCAGGAATCAGTCTGGTGAACTTTCTCTGTACTCCCTCTAGGGCAAGCATGTCTTTCCTCAGATTAGGAGACCAAAACTGTACGCAATACTCCAGGTGTGGTCTCACCAAGACCCTGTACAACTGCTCCTATACTCAAATCCTTTTGCTATAAATGCTAACATACCATTCGCTTTCTTCACTGCCTGCTGCACCTGCATGCCTAGTTTTCATGACTGGTGTACCATGACACCCAGGTCTCGTTGCATCTCCCCTTTTCCTAATCGGCCACCATTCAGATAATAGTCTACTTTCCTGTTTTTGCCACCAAAGTGGATAACCTCACATTTATCCACATTATACTATCCAAGTCACCTTGCAGCCTCCTAGCATCCTCCTCATAGCTAACATTGCCCTCCAGCTTCGTGTCATCCGCAAACTTGGAGATGTTGCATTCAATTCCCTCGTCCAAATCATTAATATATATTGCAAATAGCTGGGGTCCCAGCACTGAGCCTTGCAGTACCCCACTCGTCACTGTCTGCCATTGTGAAAAGGACCCGTTTACTTCGACTCTTTGCTTCCTGTCAGCCAGCCAGTTCTCTATCCACATCAATACTGAACCCCCAATACCATGTGCTTTAAGTTTGTATACTAATCTCTTATGTGGGACCTTGTCGAAAGCCTTGTGAAAGTCCAGATATAACACATCCACTGGTTATCCCTTATCCACTCTACTAGTTTCATCCTCGATTCGTCAGACATGATTTACCTTTCATAAATCCATGCTGACTTTGTCCAATGATTTCACAACTTTCCAAATGTGCTGCTATCCCATCTTAAATAACTGATTCTAGCAGTTTCCCCACTACCGATGTTAGACTAACTGTAATTCCCCGTTTTCTCTCTCCCTCCCTTTCTAAAAAGTGGGGTTATGTTAGCTACCCTCCAATCCTCAGGAACTACTCCAGAATCTAAAGAGTTTTGAAAAATTATCACTAATGCATCCACTATTTCTGCGGCTACTTCCTTAAGTACTCTGGGATGCAGCCTATCTGGCCCTGGGGATTTATCGGCCTTTAATCCATTCAATTTACCTAACACCACTTCCCGGTTAACCTGGATTTCACTCAGTTCCTCCATCTCATTTGACCCCCGGTCTCCTGCTATTTCCGGCAGATTATTTATGTCTTCCTTAGTGAAGACAGAACCAAAGTAGTTATTCAATTGGTCTGCCATGTCCTTGTTCCCCATGATCAATTCACCTGTTTCTGACTGCAAGGGACCTACATTTGTTTTAACTAATCTTTTTCTCTTCACATATCTATAAAAACTTTTGCAGTCAGTTTTTATGTCCCCTGCCAGTTTTCTTTCATAATCTATTTTCCCTTTCCTAATTAAGCCCTTTGTCCTCCTCTGCTGGACTCTGAATTTCTCCCAGTTCTCTGGTAGGCTGCTTTTTCTGGCTAATTTGTATGCTTCATCTTTTGTTTTGATACTTTCCCTGATTTCCCTTGTTATCCACGGATGCACTACCTTCCCTGATTTATTATTTTGCCAAACTGGGATGAACAATTGTTGTAGTTCATCCATGCAGTCTTTAAATGCCTTCCATTGCATTACCACTGTCAACCTTTTAAGAATCATTTGCCAGTCTATCTTGGCCAATTCACATCTCATACCCTCAAAGTTACCTTTCTTTAAGTTCAGGACCCTTGTTTCTGAATTAACAATGTCACTCTCCATCCTAATGAAGAACTCAACCATATTATGGGCACTCTTGCCCAAGGGGCCATGCACAACAAGACTGCTAACTAACCCTTCCTCATTACTCAATACCCAGTCTAGAATAACCTGCTCTCTCGTTGGTTCCTTTACATGTTGGTTTAGAAAACTATCCTGCATACATTCCAAGAAATCCTCTTCCTCAGCACCCTTGCCAATTTGATTCACCCAATCTATATGTAGATTGAAGTCACTCATTATAACTGTTTTACCTTTGTGGCACACATTTCTAATTTCCTGTTTTACTTCGGAGTCACGGGAGTGACTACGTGAAGAACTCGTCCACAGTCACGGGTACCGAGCCGAGCCCAGCCCGCTAGTGCTGCCTGACCAACAGCAGCGGGCTGGAGGCAAATCAAGATACAGACCGGCCGGTAATCCCTGCATACTCCGATAAGGAGACTCGCCGCGACGACAGAGGCAGCCGCCTGAGCAAAGTTGGCAACCTGTCACAACGGGCTGGAGACAGACTCACGGAAGAAGAGGCGTTGGAGTTTATCACGCCTCCCCAAAATTGCATTTGCTCAAAGTGCCTACCATTATTGGGGGTACATTGAGCAGGGCATTTAAAACCCCAAATCTTAATTTGCAATATTGATACCCCTGACGACAGCTATCATTTTGCATGCTCATTCCAGAGAGGCAGGGTAGTATAGCAAAACACCTGTTCAACACAGTATGTGATCCACAACCTCTGGAAGGAAGTCATAAATCCTGCCCTAAACCAAAAAAATTCAGGACTGTGAGAACGCCGACCTCAGAACCACAGATCCTGCTATCTGGCAAAGTTACCAAATCAAGCCTAAAAACTGTTCGAAGTATCCAAGATATTCTGCCTCATGAGGGCAGGACCTGGAATGAGCAAACCACACAAAACCAGACAGCAGTACCTCCATGCGTCCACCAGTAGGTGTCTTCTTCACGGTACTGATGAAAGCTCGGGGCCCGCATGCCATCCCCACAAGTCTTTCAGGACAGGGTCTAGAGCGGGCCCCATGGAAAATGCGCCACCCCCCAATACCACCCCGATGGACAAGGAACCAGAAACCGAAGAAATGAACACACCACTAAACAACAGTGGAGGTAGGTGAGTATGGTTCTTAACATCACATAAAAAGGTGAGGGGATTGTGCTAACAGGGGGGGGGGGGTTGTTGTGAAGCATGAAGAACTCACACTTGGTAGTTATATACCAAAAGTATTCAAGGATAAAAATTGAATTTAAGAAAAACTTGCCACCAGTTCAGCATGCACCCCAAAGGGGTTTTTACCCTCTCACTAAAAAGGAAAACACGAGGGACAAGCTGAACTGGAGAAGACATACAAAGGGGTCATAAAGAGGCCTAAATATGAACCTTTGAAACCGTTTAATTAACCAAAAAAAAAAAAGATGGTGAATGTCGCACCATCATTGACTGAACCACTTTGAATACTTTCACCAGGTATACACACTTTAATGGAAAATATTTGTAACTGCCAAACATGGATTTCCTAAAGATACTTTATGGTAGGCATCGACTAAAAAGATGCATACTATTCAGTACCCATTCATAAAGATCATCGGAGATACCTAAAATTTACCTGGATGGGGTAACTATAGCAGTATAAATTATTGACTAAGGGCTAAAAATGAGCCTAAACTGTTTTCCAAGATGTTCAAACCTGCCTTGACACTATTAAGGAAACACATTGTCATGGCATATCTCGATGATATTAACAACAGACAAAACCATGGAATTAACTAAATCAGCAGCATTAGCTACTAGAAACTTATTTAGCCTGGGCTTTGTCATACAATCCAGATAAATCTACGTTGACACCATCCACAACTATAGACTATCTGGTATTCAATTAACTCAGTCCACATGTCTATAACGTTGCCAAAAGGAGAATCAGCATAATTGGCACAAACCTAATAAATTAATGGTTAACAATCAATCAACCATTCGACAAAGTTGCAAGAGTAATTGGGGAATTAGTAGCAGCATTACCAGCTACTTAATTTGTACCTTTCCATTAGAGCTAAGGTACTAGCGTTTAAACAAAATAACCCATATCCAGAACAGGTGGTAAATGGACTAATCTAGAGTCATCACCACTACAAAGACTGGACAAAAAAAACCTAGTTGGAAATGTTGGGTCCATTCTATAGGTTAAAAGCATATTGTTCAATAGTGCACCACTTTGCATGTTTATTTATAATTTGACAATATGACAGTGGTGGCCTATACTAAACCACATGAGCGGAATAAAATCGATATCATGTGACAATTTGATTAACACAATTTGGTAATGGTATGTCATCAAACATATTTGGCTATCAGCAACTTACCTACCAGGTGAGCTAAATACTGTGGCAGACATGTTAAACCAAAGTATTTGCTGAAATTACAAAGCAATATGGAACACCAGATATCGATTTATTTGTATTCCGACTGAATCACCACATCTTCTCTAAATGACTCAAACAGGTATTAGGAGCTGCTGGAGTGGATACAGATATTTACATCTCACTCCACCAGAGCAGCATCCACGTCGGCGGCTAACCGTATGAATGTGCCACTGGACCTAACCTGGTAACAGCGGGGTGGTCCATGGGAAGAATTTTCAAACATTCTACAACAAGCCATTAAAACCGGTTTCATTTGCAGAGAGAATTTTAGACGCTGCAAAAATATATAATTTAGCCCGGGAGAGCATTAATTTCTTTGGTATTATTTTCAAATAATACCATTGCTGTTTTACAAACAGATTCAGGTTTGGTTACGATAACATACTTCCTCCCTTGGATGACTTCGGCAGCGAGTGAAGTATGGACTGTTACACGGTTGAAATCACAGAGCTATAAAATCTTCACGTAGTCACTCACGTGACTCCGAAGTAAAATAGTAAGATTAAACGAGAACTTACCAGTTTGAAGTTTGATCTGTATTTTATGAGGAGTTACGATGAGGGATTACGTGCCCTCCGCTCCCACACTCAATTATAGAGATCAACTGGTATTCTATTCAAGTTCTCCTTTTCTTTACTATGTTTATTTCAATTATTGTGTTTCCTGTGATTCCACACCGCTGCTTTGAAGTATGTCGCGCATGCGTGCTGGACGGGTTCTTCATGTAATCCCTCATCGTAACTCCTCATAAAATACACTTGTTTAATCTTACTATTTGATGCCATCACCAACTCCACTACTACTGTTAGGTGGCCTGTACACAACTCCCATTAGCGTTTTCTGCCCCTTAGTGTTTCGCAGCTCTACCCATATCAATTCCAAATCCTCCAAGCTAATGTTCTTCCTTTCTATTGCGTTAATCTCCTCTCTAACCAGCAACACTACCCCACCTCCTTTTCCTTTCTGTCCATCCCTCCTGAATATTGAATATCCCTGGAAGTTCAGCTCCCAGCCTTGGTCACCCTGGAGCCATGTCTCCGTGATCCCAACTATATCATAGTCATTAATAGCTATCTGCACATTCAACTCATCCACCTTATTACGAATGCTCCTTGCATTGAGACACAAAAACTTTAGGCTTGTTTTTACAACATTCTTACCCCTTATACAATTATGTTGAAAAGTGGCCCTTTGATTTTTGCCCTGGATTTGTCTGCCTGCCACTTTTACTTTTCACCTTGCTACCTATTGCTTCTACCCTCATTTTTACACCCCTTTGTCTACGCTCACACATTTAAGAAACCCTTTCCCTTTAACGCCATCCTCAACTATCCCATTTGACACCCCACCCCCCTTATTCAGTTTAAAACCACCCATGTAGCAGTGGCAAACCTGCCTGCCAGAATGCTGGTCCTCCACCTGTTAAGATGAAATCCGTCCCTTTTGTACAGTTCCCCCTTACTCCAAAACAGATCCCAGTGACCTAAGAATCTAAATCCCTGCCCCGTGCACTAGTTCCTCAGCCACACATTCAGGTCCCGTATCTGCCTGTTCCTGCTCTCGCCAGCACGAGGAACTGGAAGCAAACCGGAGATAACAACCCAGGAGGTCCTGTTTTTCAGCATTTTTCCGAGCTCTCTGAAGTCACGCTGCAGAATATTCATCCCCTTCTTTCCGACATCGTTTATGCCGACATGCACTACCACTTCCGGCTGTTCACCTTCGCCCTTGAGGATTTTCTGCACTCTGTCCGTGACATCCTGTATCCTGGCACCAGGAAGGCAGCACACCATCCTCGAATCCCATCTGTTGCCGCAGAAACCCCTGTCCGTACCTCTCACAATGGAGTCTCCCACTACAATGGCCTTGCCTGACGTTGGCTTCTTTGGTTTTGGCTCAACAGCCCTTTTTGCTTCGCAAGCCAGTCCGCCGCTCAGTGTAAAAACGTCTTCTGTCCTGACAGCTTCTAAGTGGGTGAACCTGTTTACAAGAGGTACAACACCCGGGGACGTTGGCATTCCATGCTTCCCTCCCTTTCCCACCGTCACCCACCTTCTCTCTTCCAGTACCTTATGTGTAACAATCTTACTGTAGGACTTGTCGAGGAACGACTCAGTTTCTCGGACGAACCTGAGGTCATCCACTTGCTTCTCCAGTTCCCCAACACGGTCCTTCAGGAGCTCTACATGGATGCACTTCTCACATTTGTAGCAGCCAGAGGCACCAGCAGTGTCCTTGACCTCCCACATACTGCAAGCATCGCACTGAATCAGCTTGCCTGATTCAGTGCGATCAAGGATAGTGTTAAAGCCAAGGAGGAGGCTTATAAAGAGGAACTCAATAGAGGAGGACAGGGGTTAATTAAGATAGGGGGAAAAGAGCATGAAAGACAGCTTGAGGGGAATATAAAAACTGACTGTAAAAGCTTCTTTAGATATGTAAAAAGGTAAAGATTAGTGAAGACAAATGTAGGTCCATTACAGTCAGAGACAGGTGAATTTATAAAGGGGAAGAAGGAAATGGCAGAAACGTTAAACGAGTACTTTGGTTCTGTCTTCACTACAGAAGACACAAACAATCTCCCAGAAATACTAGGGGATCGAGGATCTAGTGGGAGGGAAGAACTGAAGGGAATCCACATTAGTCAGGAAATTGTGTTAGGTAAACTGTTGGGACTGAAGACGGATAAATCCAAGGGCCTGATAGCCTGCATCCCAGAGTACTCAAGGAGGTGGCCCTTGAAATCATGGATGCATTGGTGATCATTTTCCAATGTTCTCTTGACTCTGGATCAGTTCCAATGGACTGCAGGGTAGACAATGTAACTCCACTTTTTAAGAAAGGAGGGAGAGAGAAAATGGGGAATTATAGACCAGTTAGTTTACATCAGTAGTGGGGAAGATGCTCGAGTCAATTATTAAAGATGTTTTAGCAGCACATTTGGAAAGCAGTGACAGGATCGGTCAAAGTCAGCATGGATTTATGAAGGGGAAATCATGCTTGACTAATCATCTGGAATTTTTTGAGGATGGAAGAAGTAGAATGGATAAGGGAGAGCCAGTGGATGAGGTATATGTGGACTTTCAAAAAGCCTTTGACTAGGTCCCACACAAGAGATTAGTGTACAAAATTAGAGCACATGGTAATGGGGGTAGGGTATTGACATGGATAGAAAACTGGTTGGCAGACAGGAAACAAAAAGTAGGAATTAACGGGACATTTTCAGAATGGCAGGCAGTGACAAGTGGGGTGCCGCAAGACTCGATGCTGGCACCCCAGTTATTAACAATATATATTAATTTAGATAAGGGAATTAAATGTGACATCTCCAAGTTTACGGATGACACAAAGCTGGGTGACAGTGTGAGCTTCGAGGAGGATGTATGAGGCTGCAGCGTGACTTGGATAGGTTGGGTGAGTGGGCAGATGCATGGCAGATGCAGTTTAATGTGGATAAATGTGAGGTTTCCACTTTGGAGGCATGAACAGGAAGGCAGATTTTTATCTGAATGGTGTCAGATTAGGAAAAGGGGAGGTGCAGTGAGACCTGGGTGTGCTTGTACATCAGTCATTGAAAGTAAGCATGCAGGTACAGCAGGCAGTGAAGCCTTCATTGCTAGAGGATTTGAGTTTTTGAGCAAGGAGGTCCAACTGCAGTTGTTCAGGGCCCTGGTGAACCCGCACCTGGGGTATTGTGTGCAATTTTTGTCTCCTAATTTGAGGAAGGACATTATTGTTATTGAGGGAGTGCAGCATAGGTTCAGTAGGATGGCGGGACTGACATATGATGAAAGAATGGTCGACTGCTTCTATTCACTGGTATTTAAAAGGATGAGAGGGAATATAGAAATATATTAAAATCTTAAGGGATTGGACAGGCTAGATGTAGGAAAAATGTTCCCGATGTTGGGGCAGTCCAGTACCAGGGGTCATAGTTTAAGAATAAGGGGTAGGCCATTTAGGACTGAGATGAGGAAAATCTTTTTCACCCAGAGAGTTGTGAATCAGTAAAATTCTCTATCACAGAAGGCAGCTAAGGCCAATTCACTGGATGTTTTCAAGAAGGAGTGAGATTTAGCTCTTGATGGTAAAGGCCTCAAGGGATCTGAGGAAAAATCAGGAAAGGGGTACTGATTTTGGATGATCAGCCACGATCATATTGAATGGCGATGCTGGCTCGAAGTGCCGGATGGCCTACTCCTGCCCTATTTTTCTATGTTTTTTCTGGGGGGGTTTTCTATATTACTTTAGGAACTCATTGAGCAAGTGAGTTACCAGATTTCCCTATAATACTAAACTGTAAATGGGAAACAATTTAAGACATTCTAAGATCATGTGATGTGTAATTTGATTGAAAATTCTTTCCTTTTTTCATGATATATCTGAGCTTAGTGCCTTGCACTGTACTGCTGAAGATATTACAACAGCTCTCTTTTCAATCTACATTTACAGACTTCCATTTTATTTTACTATTACACAGCAGTGGCCGTAGAAGAAGACAACGATAAAGTCAGTTTCCCCTTTCCGTGGAACAATGTGCAAGTAAAGTGCACTCATAGTTTCCTTTATTTTCATGACATCCAAACAATGGGATCCATGAAAAGGGAGGAATACTTTTTTGTTGAACACATAGCTTGCAAATATTTGTGTAAGACTTATGTGCTTAGACAAGAGGGTGTTCACATAACATGCATCACTACAAAGGAGAACAAAGTCTGGCATAAAGGGTTGTTGACCAGCTGCAATGTGAATACATGGCACAGGGCACTCGGCACAATTTGTGAAACTTAGCATGGACAGTCCACAAATTACCAATGAGCAATGAAGTAAAATTATGTGCTAAGCAACATCAATATCACTTACGCCAGGGCTGTTAATATCATTGGAATATATCACGTACCATGTTTTATCTCACGACTCTTGATGAATAGATAAAAATAGATAAAAAACGAAGAGGCACAATGAATGTAGAATTAATATCACTGTAGTTCAGGAGACGAGAGTTCTATCAGTTTGTTTCTTTCTTTACCATGGACATCCACGGGGCCTCACACTGGTCTTTTTTTAGAATCTGTAATGATGTTGTTTGATCAGTTTTTCACTGTATCTCAGTACATGTGACAATAATAAATCAATACCAATACCTTTCAAAGGGAATCCACCTACATCCCTGTGCATAAGA
This sequence comes from Leucoraja erinaceus, assembly GCF_028641065.1. Classification (NCBI taxonomy): domain Eukaryota; kingdom Metazoa; phylum Chordata; class Chondrichthyes; order Rajiformes; family Rajidae; genus Leucoraja; species Leucoraja erinaceus. The sequence continues at coordinate 51,121,392 of NC_073379.1, forward strand.
ATTTAACTGTTTTTCTGTTTCACAGGCTGGCCCTTTGGAAACTTTGTTTGCAAGATGAGTGGATTGATTCAAGGAATCTCCGTTTCAGCCTCAGTTTTTACTCTTGTTGCAATAGCAGTGGACAGGTAAGGTGATGAGAACTTATTGCATACATTTCACTAAAACACACATTCCATTAGCACAAGTTAGTACAGGTGCACAACCTTTTATCCGAAAGCCTTGGGACCAGACACCTTTCGTAATTCAGAATTTGTCGGTCTTCGGAATGGAATTTTTTTTGCGTAGATTTTAATGGCTGGCTCAGTGGTAGAGTGCTCGGCTCATATCCGCAAGGTCGCGAGTTTGCGCCTTGATCCCGGCAGAAGAAGTTGGAGCGGGGCTGGGCTGGGCTGCTGCTGGCTGTGGGTCTCTCGGTTCTCCGTGCTTGCGGTGGGCCTGGTGGTCGACGTCCAATTGGTCCTGACGTCTCCGGTGACTGCACAGACCTGCAGCCATCGCCGTCGTGAAGACAGTACAAAGCCCCCGCGCCGGTGCAATGAGCGGGGAGCTGGAGAGGGGAGGGAAGGGGTCACACACATGGCCGGGAAGCAGAGGGGTGTAGGTGGGGTGAAATTGAAGGGAGCGACAATCTGCTGCTGCCTGCACGCTAAGTTTAAAAGTTCCCACGCAAGACTCACGATACACTGTGTATCGTGTCTACCGTGGGAACTTTTTAAACTCAGCGGGCAGGTAGTAGCAGATTGTCAATTATTAACCCTCCCGCGCAATATACTCTCACCTTCTCTTTTATGAATGGAGATTTAGTTCCCCTTTCTTCGAGGACCGACCGGAGGTTCCGCTGTCACCTCTGCGGGCCGCCCTCGGTGAACGTCCTGTCTCCCTGTCCCTGGGATAGTAGGGGGCGATCAAACAGCCCACTCCCCCTCCAACGCGACCCCAAGAACAAGAAGTACCTTCCACACTGTCAGCTTCTGCCCATACACTGCGTGTTCCTCTGAAGTTGGAACGGGGCTGGGCTGGAGTTGCTGATCTGGGATCTCCGTGCTTGCAGTGGGCCTGGGGGTCGGTGTCCCGATGAGAGGGCGCAGCTCGGGCTGTGGGCGAACTGCCACTTGTCGCTGTAGCGGCCCATCGGGGAGCGGCTTCTGGTGGTCCTGACGTCTCCGGCCAGTTTGCAGTTTTCCTCTGGAGTTGGAACGGGGCTGAGCTGCTGCTGGCTGTGGGTCTCTGGGTTCTCCGTGCTTGCGGTGGGCCTGGGGGTCGGTGTCCCGTTGGTCCTGACGTCTCCGGTGACTGCACTGCACTGCTAGAATCGCCGACGTGAAGACAGTGCAAAGCCCCCGCGCCGGTGCAATGAGCGGGGAGCTGGGGAGGGAAGGGGTCACACACATGGCCGGGAAGCAGAGGGGTGTAGGTGGGGTGAAACTGAAGGGAGCGACAATTTGCTGCTGCCTGCACACTAAGTTTAAAAGTTCCCACGCAAGACTCACGATACACTGTGTATCGTGTCTACCGTGGGAACTTTTTAACCCAGCGGGCAGGCAGCAGCATATTGTCAATTATTAACCCTCCCGCGCAATATACCCTCACCTCTTTTATGAATGGGGATTTAGTTCCCCTTTCTTCGAGGACCGACCGGAGGTTCCGCTGTCACCTCTGCGGGCTGCCCTCGGTGAACGTTTTCAAGGACCTTTCTTCAAGGACCGAAAAAATGTCGCTATTCGGAGGTTTTCGTTATTTGGATCGTCGGATAAAAGGTTGTGCACCTGTATTATGATGTTTTTGAGAATAAATTGTGTGATGTAAGTTTGGATGCGAAAGAAAGACACCGTGCATTGAGTTTGCACTTTCTTGGCATCACATGCTCCACAGCTCTTTCCAGCCACTGAAATACATTTTACGTGTGGTCACTATCGTGTCATTGCGATTACATTGTCCCCACAAATCCTCGGCTCCTTTCTGTCAACTTGAGAAAATAAACTGAGCCAAGGTGCCATGTCACACACATATTACGACACCTCAAAGAGTGCACTGTTCAGTCATTGCTGTATTATCTGGGGGGAGGGGGGGGGGGAGGGGGGGGGGGGGGGGGAGAGGGGGGGGAAGGGAGAGAGAGAGGGGGAGGGAGAGAGAGGGAAGGAGGGGGAGAGAGAGGGAGGGAGATAGGGGGGGGAGAGGGAGGGAGAGAGGGGGGGGGGGGAGGGGGGGGCGATGGAGAGGGGGGGGGAGAGGGGGGGAGAGAGGGGGGAGGGGGGAGGGGGGGGAGGGGGGGGGAGAGGGGGAGGAAGGGGGGGGGATTGGGAGAGGAGGGGGAGGGGGGGGAGGGGGGGGGGAGAGGGGGGGGGGGGAGAGGGGGAGAGGGGGGGAGAGAGGGGGGGGGGGGGGGAGGGGGAGGGAGGGGGAGAGAGAGGGGGGGAGAGAGAGGGGGAGAGAGAGGGGGGGAGAGAGAGGGGGGGAGGAGAGGGGGGGGAGAGAGAGAGGGGGGGGGAGAGGGGGGGAAGAGGGGGGCGGAGAGAGAGGAGGGAGAGGGGGGGGGGGAGAGGGGAGGGGGGGGGGAGGAGAAGGAGTGGAGACAACTTTTAAGAAGCCAGATAACTTTTAATAAGCCAGAGATACACAGCTGCGAAATTCGGCTGACAATTAGCATTACCAGTCGGTTATCCTTGGTTCTGAAAACTTCTGCTTACGTTTTTTTCCCCCAATGTAGCAATGTTACAAAATTTTGAGATTTAAAAAATCAAGTCTGTAATTTATCCCATCAGATAAAGCATAAAAAGAAGTTTAATTTGACACCTAATTCACTTTCATATCTCAAGTATTTAAAAAGTTATGGCCATTTTCATACTTGGAAATTAGCATCTTGTTCCCTATTGATTTTCTATGGACAAGACAAAAAAGCTGTGATCGTGTGCTGTCAAAAGGCCATAACCTTCTTAAAAATTAAGAGAACTGAATGAAATTTTCAGTTATCATAGATTGAAGCATTCTGAAACAAATATAAAATAATCTTACTTGGATGACCTGAAATTAAAACATATAATTAGTTAGTTACCCAAGTGTAGCAAATTTCAAACTTCAATTACTAGATCTAAACATCTATCCATTTCTTAATAAATGATTAACATTTTTAAATAGCCCAAGTGTCCAAATAATATTCATAAATAATTCACAATAAAATATGATTTTGAAATCTCATTTACATTAATTTATAGGCCAAATGGAAGGAATTTAGTGTTCATTTGCTGTAAATTAAAGTCCATTTAAATCAGCTTTCTAGTGGGTTCCTGTGAACGCGCTGGTTTAGAACGTTCACATTGTGCTAGATTTGTGCCCCCAAATGCCCAAAAAAATAATGCCCAGAAAAATACAGCCCAAAATTAGCTACTCGCAATAGTAAACTTTGTACAAAGGGTTCTTAAGAAGCCCTTTTTAATGTAAAAATAAGCTACATACCTTCTGTATACAGCTCCATGTGGCCCTGTGGTTGCGTTAGGTCACGGGTTTAGAGAGTGATTTTTAAACTATTATAACTATTATACAAGGCCATAAAAACTAATAAAACCTTTTGCGACGGGGTCTTTCAGCGATTTTTCGTTAATGATTTACTAGGCTGAACATCTTCGATTGGAACAGCCTAGTGAAAATCATGTTTTAAACCCGCCCCCTCCAAACAGCGCCAAAATCACTCACACCCGCAGCGCCAGATTTTCAGCCACGCTTCAGGTAGGCTTTGCAACATACCATGATAGTTATATGGATAGGAAGGGAATGGAGGGTTATGGTCTGAGCGCAGGTATATGGGACTAGGGGAGATTATGTGTTCGGCACGGACTAGAAGGGTCGAGATGGCCTGTTTCCGTGCTGTAATTGTTATATGGTTAGATGGTTATATGGTTATACCTATCCAATGAGCTAATGAAAATGCGATTAACTAAATCTAGTCAGCAAAGGCGATTAACTAAAACTACCTACGACTACCTCGGCTACCCATAACTACATGGCGACCCCACTACAACTGCACCCACGACTACAGGACTCACCATGGCGACCAATTTTTGGCCACAGAAAATATTTCAACATGTTGAAAAATTTGCAGCGACCACACTGAGATCGTGACTAGTTCCCAGAATGCGGGATCTCCTCGCGACCATGAAGGAGACTCTCACCAGAGACCATCAGCGAACATGTGGTGACCATGTGTCGCGTGCAGAGTCTCCTGCGCTCGCCTAAAAAGTCGCCTGTGGGACAGGCCCATTATTATAATTGACATCCAGGGGTTGTTCACCACAGAGGCTGTTCTCCTGGCTCTGAAGTTTACCAGTAAAATATGACTGGATGTACACAAGACTCACAAGCGCAAAAAACATCCCCTTCCTGAATGATGATTGATCACAGCATATCAGCGCAACACATTGGTCTCCAGCAAATTCAATTCACCACTTGTGAGATCAAATAACGGCTGAGGATAGCTACAATAAAGGTTAAACGGCCAGACAACTTCCCAGTACTGACATTCTTTGTTCCAGAAATTGTTCTCTTTGTGAACCAGTTGTGCTTCTTATGAGACGCTTCCAATACATCTACCTACAGGTACCTGACATTGTGTGAAGTTGTCCAGATACAACCTGCTCACAGTAAACAGGACAAATCTACTCTGGCTAATTATCTCCCAATCAGTCTTCTCTCAATCATCATCAACAGGCCATCAATAGGCACTTCTTCACCAATAACCTCCTCACTCATGCTTGGTTCAGGTATCACTCATACCAATCGCTGCTGATCTCATCACAACCTTAGTCCAAACATGGACTTAAGAGCTAAAGTGTACGAACTTGGAGACAACTTGCACAAAGGATGTAGATCAATCATCCCAACCCCAGGCCATCTAATTCTAATTCAAAAATAGCAAATGTCCATTTAGAGGCAGCACAATGTCGTAGCGATAGAATTACTGCCTTACAGCACCGGAGACCCTGGTTCAATCCTGGCTACGGGTGGCGTCTGAATGGAGTTTGTACATTCTCCCCGTGACCATATGGCTTTTCCCCAGGTGCTCCGGTTTCCTCCCACATTCCAAAGACATGAAGGTTAATTGGCTTCATAAACATTTTCCCTAATATGTAGGACAGTGCTAGTGTACGGGGATCGCTGGCTGGAGCGGACTTGGTGAGCCAAAGGGCCTGTTTCTGCACTGCATCTCAAAACCATACCATCTCCTGCGGGACAATATGAAATAAGAAATACATGCCAGACCAGATCCTGAAAATTAACATTTAGGCTGTTTAGCACTCTGAAAGGAAAACATTCTTCACTGAGAGTGGTGAAGCTTTGAAATTCTCCAACCCAGAAGGCCTTGGGATCTCATTCAATAAACTAATTCAAAAGAGATTGAGGGATTTCTGGAATTCAAGTGAAATTGAAAATGAAATCAAGGCTGAAGATTTACCAAGTTCCAGACAACTCCTGCCTTTATTTGTTTTTTTAATGGTTATTCTTATGTCAATCACAGATGCCAATCAATCCTTCAAACAGAAATTGCTTCTTAGGACACAGTGGGTCATGTTCCTTTATTTCTGCGGATGTGTGACTGCCCACAAATTTGCAGCTTGGGGAATAAAACATAACAGCAGGGTGCTATGAGACGTGAGCTTGGGAGTGGGCAAATGTTTTCTTACTCTCCCCATAACCTGATATGATCAGAACGTTCCAATATTGTTATTTCTATTTGCATTCCTTCCCATTTAAAGTGTATACGTCTTTAAATTTAACAGTAGCAAACTTGCGTTGTTGCTATGATCTATGCCCAAATTAAAGCACTTCACGTGGAAGACTGCAATTTTAAAAAGCTTGAATAAGTGATATTAATGGTGAATCCAAACCATCATGTTCTGTGGAATACATCCATCTCAATAAGGCACTTGCAAAAGCCCATAAACTGGCAATGTAAAACCAATTTGAGCAATGCCTTGGAAATTGACCAAGTGTAATGGGTCTGATTTTGGTAAAAATAATTTGTGCATCCTGGACACCAACCTTAGCCAATCTGTCTAATGGCATCAAACCCACATAGCCATCCTAAAACATTCACATATTTGCAAAATTAAATGGCTTGTGAAAAGGCAGTATTGCCTCACTTACTTCTTGAATCTCCTTCTATAATGAGCTTAATTGTTGATGCCAACGTTGTGAGATAAACAGAGCATAATGGGCCAGTTCCACACGCAATTTTTTTTCGGCAACTTGCCGGTACCCGTCATAGTTGCAGCAAGTCGCTGAAAATTTTCAACATGTTGAAAATCCAGCGGCAACCAGAACAAGGTACGACGCTTTGGGCGACTACTCATGACCATGCAGGCTTCACCCCACGACATGTCACCAGGGTGCCACCTGTATGGTCATGAGTCATCTCCTCAGTTGCCCAGAGAGTTCTGTCGCCCATAGTAGTCTCCTCAGTCGCCCAGAGAGTCACTTCCAAGAAGAATGACTATTTTGCACCTGCTGATCGGTACCCAGACGAGGCACCGACAGACAAGAGGCCGAAGGAAAGAAGCCGAAGCCAAAGACCTGAATAGAAACGAGGCCGAAACACCAATGAACCGAAAGAGTCCGAAGACAAAATGCCTACTAACCGAAAGGATGGGAAGCCTAAATGCAAACTAACCGAAAGGGCAGGACGCCTAAACGCCAACGAACCAAAAGACTGCGTCGCCTAAAACCCAACTTACCGAATGGCTGCTCAGTCAAAACGCCACCTACCCGAAAGGCGGCAGCGCCAACAGGCCAAAGGACCGACTGCTGCTCAAGAGAAAAGTCCAATAACGGACTTGGCGTTGCCAGGGGTCAGGACTTGTCAGCGATTGGTCCAGACCCCCGTGTCCATCACATCACGGTGAAGGCATGAACGTTGTCCCAAACCTCCACTCCACCCGACCTGCAGCCAGTTAATTAACCATGTATAAATGTATATCATGTATTACATTTATGAATCGTTCTTACATTCGGGAACATGGTTAATTAACGTGGCATTATTTCCCTGTCCTAACGACCTTTGTTTTAGCCGGTGATTACATCTATTCCATCCCTCCCTCGCAAAGATGTGGGATTTCAATTTAAGCGCACTTGTTTGAATAGATGCAAGCGGCATGTCCAGCTTCTCTCCTGGGCGTGCAATACACAAAGCTGATGAAATGACACAACTGTCACACCAAAGATAGACACAAAATGCTGGAGTAACTCAGCTGAAGAGGCAGCATCTCTGGAGGGAAGAAATGGGTGGCGTTTCGGGTCAAGACCCTTCAAACGCACTCTGAAGAATGGTCTCGGCACAAGACGTCACCCATTCCTTCTCTCCAGAGATGCTGCCTGTTTTGTGTGCGGGAGCTTGTGTGCATTCCGCAAACACCGAGACGGTAATAAATAAACCGCCTGTCTCCGCGGCCGGGGTGAATCACCCGGTGTCGGTCAAAGACCGGGGTTTGGAGGGGGGGGGGGGGGTGTCACCCTGGTGTGGAGGTTGGGGTCCGATGGCAGTGCATCGCGGTCAATGACTGTGGGACACTCCCGTGGGTGGAGACGGGAGGGGAGAGAGAGAGAGAGAGAGAGAGAGAGAGAGAGAGGGAGAGAGAGAGAGGGAGAGAGAGAGAGAGAGAAGGAGACGGGAGTGTGGGGTTCATTTTCCCACACAAGCCATAGGTGACTGGGCAATCTGAACACAAGCACCAAGTTGAAAGCGGCCGAAGGTGCGCATCCCTTGGGACAGCCCCCACTCTCCCACGGCCACCCTCCGCGGGCTGCAGGTCGGGTGGAGTGGAGGTTTGGGACAATGTTCATGCCTTCACAGTGATGTGATGGACGTGGGGGTCTGGACCAATTGCTGATGCCCCGCCCCCCGGCAACGTCAAGTCCGTTATTGGACTTTTCTGTTGAGCGGCAGTCGGTCCTTTGACCTGAAGGCGCTGACGCCTTTCGGGTAGGTGGCATTTTGACTGAGCACCCATTCGGTAAGTTTGCTTTTAGGCGACGCAGCCTTTCGGTTCGTTGCCGTTTAGGCGTCCCGCCCTTTCGGTTAGTTTGCATTTAGGCGTCCCATCCTTTTGGTTAGTAGGCGTTTCGTCTTCGGAAATTTCGGTTCTTTGGCATTTCGGCCTCGTTTCTATTCAGTTCTTTGGCTTCGGCTTATTTGCTTCGGCTTCTTGTCTGTCGGCGCCATGTCCGCACACGGGATGATCTTCTATCAACTATTGAGAATGTGTATGTGCAATAAATGCTAAAGTCTTCACAATTTACAATGATCCATAATGGATTTTATAGTGTGAATCTTCTTAAGTAAGCAAAAGGATGGGACCAATGGAAACGAAGGTTTTGCCATCAAGGTATTAAGCAGTTTTTCCAAAAGAATCACCTGAATCAGTGATAGCATGAGAGGAATTAGGTCACTGCTGATGGTTTGTGGTGATTTGAGCAGCGAGAGATGTTTTTATATTAATTCAGGGATCGTTTGGTGGTTTTGCAATGGAAGACAAGGTATCAGTTGATTTGGTGTTACGTCAATAACCAGTAAGAGGTAAAATAGAATTTCAGCAGATTTATGGATTGAAACCAAACACATGTTTTCCCCAGAACTGGGAACAATGAAAGCAATAGAAACACAAGAAAGCACAGCTCCTGGAATCTTGAACAAAACACAAACTTTGCATTGGGGTAGAAGATCAGCCATGATCTTGATGAATGGTCGAGATGATCGAAGGTCAGAGGACCTGCTCCTGCTTCCATTTCTAATATTCAAGTGTTCTGATCTGCACAAATCAAACATCAGTCAATAGTGTTCAACGACAGTAAAGTCTCCCCTTCATATGAATGTACTGTGCCTCTGCAGCATTGTGTGAGGGTGCCTCACCTTTCCTGAGATCCAGCAATCTGCTAAGTTGCTTTGCCATGACCATATATTCCATATTACTGTAAAACTATTTACTATAAGTGCATGCACTGTATAAGTCTTTTTTTTAATTAAATAAATATTTTCTTTGTATAATTCTTTTGCAGGTTCAGATGCATTGTTTACCCTTTCAAACAGAAACTGAACATGACTGTTGCAGCCATCATCATCTCTGTGATATGGGTTCTCGCTGTTTCAATAATGTGTCCTTCTGCAATCATGCTGCAGGTGACCAAGCTGCCTGACAGTGTCAAGATCATCCAAAGCAGCAAGAATATATACCCTTGCTATCAATGTTATGAGGCATGGCCAAGTCTAGAAATGAGAAAGATTTATACGACGGTTTTATTTTCCAACATTTACTTAGCTCCTTTATCACTTATAGTTATTATGTACACAAGGATGGGGCTGACCCTCCTTAAAACTAGCGTGCCCGTTAGTGAAGTGACTCAGCAAGAAAGTCGCAATGCTGTGACTAAAAGGAAGCGACGAGCCATCAAGATGTTGGGCATTGTTGCTCTGGTGTTCACCTTGTCATGGCTGCCGCTTTGGACTCTGATGATGTTGTCTGACTACGCCAACCTCTCCCACAATAAACTGAGGGTGATCAATTTCTACATCTACCCCTTTGCCCATTGGTTGGCCTTCTGCAACAGCAGCATCAACCCCATCATTTACGGCTATTTCAACAAGAACTTTCGCCGAGGCTTTCAGTCTGTCTTCCGGTTTCATCCATGCTCTTCTAAAGTCAGGCACAGGGAGACCCACACTCACCAAATATCCAACAAATTCATCTTAACTCCACAGAATAAAATTGGGCAAGAACCTGTCACAAGTAACTCTGAGGTAATGGACGATTGCAGCACACGTCAGGCACACAAACACGTTTGTAAACGGAATGAAAACCTCGTTCTTGAAGAGCTTGATAATAGAATAAAGGAAAGTGATCATGACGTTTCATTATAAAGCAATGGTCCACCGATCAAGATTATTATTAAGAAGTTACAATGCTTTTTCCATTACATTCAACAAAGTAAGTCCTGCCAGGCAAAAAATCACACATAAATGAATAATAGTTTATGTCACCGCTAGATTCAGATAGATCTCATTATTACCACAACTGCCGATTTAAAGAAAGTCGTTCATTTCAGGCCTTTTATAAAAACACACAGATGTACATACCTGCTAACTCTCCAAGTTTGACTGGAGATTGTGAAAACAAATAGGATTTCATCGACATCTATTTAACTCTTTTATGTTTTAAAATCAGAAAGCACCGGGAGGCAGTGATCTGTGGCTGCACTAACTCTGGACTATAGCAAGGTAAACACTTGAAATACACTCAAATATATGGAACATATCCTGGGAATAAACCAATCACAAAAGGCTAAGCAAATCTAATCCAGCCATTTACTGCCCAAGCAACAATTGCTCTCCAGTCCTTCGTATTGTTGCTTAGTTTAGCATCGGTGATTGAGCTGAATTGCAGCAGTGAGATGAGAGTGACTGCCCTTGAGATCAAGGTAGTATATGGGTGAGTGCATCACCAATATATTCAAATAAAAGTGAAGACAATGGGAATGAAGAGGTAAATGTTCCACAGACGTGAACAATGATGCTGGCAATTACTGGTCCCTGGACATCACTGCAGGGGTTCCTTGGCCCAATAGTCCAAGGCCTATAGACTTCTCGTCTAAAACATAACATTTTGTCAACCTTTTCCCGTTTCTCTTCATTGAGCTTATTCATAGATTCATGGGATTATACAGCATGGAAACAGCCTTGTGGCTTAACTCACCAATACCAACTAAGATGCCTACTTAAACTAATCCAATTTGCCTGCAATTGACCCACATTACTCTCAACCTTCCCTATTAAAATATCAGTCCAAATGTGTTTTAAATGTTGTAACTGTGCCTGCCTCTACCACCTCCTCTGGCAGCCTGATACATATGCCTCCCACCCTCTATGTGAAAAACTTGCCGGATAGATCCCCTTTTAATCCTTCCCCTCTTCCCTTAAACTTATGCCCTCTACTTTTAGGCTCCCCTATCTTGAGCAAAAAACTGTGACCATGCACTTTATCCATACCCTTGGTGATTGTATATACCTCTATAATGTCACTACTCAGCCTCTTTCACTTCAATAAAAACAGTGCCAGCCTCTCTTGCCTCTCCACATAACACAAGTCCCTGGCCTTGGCAACATCCTTGTGAATTATTTCTAATTTCTCTCTAGCTTAATCACATCCTTCCTATAATAAGGTGACCAGAACTGCACATAACACTAGCAATTGAAGTGTAAACAATGTTTTATACAACTGTAACATGACATCCCAACTCTTGTGCTCAGTGCCACGACCGATGAAGGCAAGTGTGCCAAATATTTTCACTGCCCTTTCTACTTGTGTTGTCACTTTCAGGGAACTGAGTAGTAGCATCCCCCACACTCTCTGTTCAACAATACTCACCAGGGCCCTACCTTTCCCTGTGTGTTTCTTGGCATGGTTTAGCTTCCTAACATACATCAATTCACACTTGTCCGCGTTAAATTCTATGCCATTCCTTTGCCCACTTTTTTAATTGTTGAATATCTTATTGTAGCCTTCTTCTCTGTCCACTGTGCCACCAATTTTGGGATAATCTGCAAAGTCACAAATCATGCCATTTATATTCTATTCCAATATACACATGACAAACAACAGGAGACCCAACACCAATCCCTCCAGCACATCACTGGTCACAATCTGATAAACAATCCTCCACAATCACCATCGATCTATTACCACTAAACTAGCTCATCTGGATTTCATGTGTTCTAATCTTCCACTCTGGCCTATCATGTGGGACCTACATCTAGTGAAATTATAATTTCTTGATTTGCTCAAGTGGAAAACAGTGAATATATCATTTTTTTTTAAATCAACTGGTGTTTACAATCCACCAGCTACAAATAGCCTAATTTCAAATAATTTAAAGATAATTCTGCAGAATCATGTATTAGTTATTACTATGCAGACCAGTTAATTCCTTAACAATTCAAATGCTTTTAATATTTAAAACTTTTGACTGATCTTGCACCTAAATATTCCCGTGTGAAAAGTGAGTTTGCAATTGTATGGGCGGAATGTGAATCGTCTAACCTGCCCAGTTTGGAGGTAAACAAATTCAGAACTGAGCTGATGAGAAATATTGAAATGGCATAGGCGACCTCAACTAAATTAGAGTGAATTAGGCTCAGAAATCCAAGTCTTACAATTTCAGAGCATTTTGGGCAGATGCATGGCAGATGAAGTTTAATGTGGATAAATGTGAGGTTATCCACTTTGGTAGCAAAAACAGGAAGGCAGATTACTATCTAAATGGTGTCAAGTTGGGAAAAGGGGAACTACAACGGGATCTGGGGGGTCCTTGTTCATCAGTCAATGAAAGTAAGCATCAGGTACAACAGGCAGTGGCGACATTTGCAAAGCAGCCCAACAGAAAAGGATTATTTACAGCTTCAATCAACTCACCTGGATCAGGAAAATGGCAGAAACCGGTGCCGTATCGGACAAGCTGCTAGTGCACTTGAATGCACTAGCGATATCGCGATCTCCCGCAGCTGCTATAAACGGTCCCTCGCTCGCTGGAAAACACCCGACCCAACGGAGGAAAATTAAACAGAACTGTACCTGGAAACTACAGGATGACCTCCGGAGCCGATGGGCAGGACCTCCCAGGATCAATGGTGCTGGAGCTGACGACTGCGAGAGAACTCCCGTTCGTAATGGAGCTGAAGCTGCCGACTGTAAAGAAATCCCCGTTCCTGCGCAGGTTCGCAGAAACAGCAGGTACAGTAAGTACAGTACCTGTAAACAACGGGGAGGCCATTGTGTCCGGAAACGTGGCCGACGGGCAGGGCTTCAGGTCAGACTGAAGCGCAGGGGACTTCGACCCCCTCTCCCTACCATCCTTCTGGCCAATTTACAGTCCCTTGAAAATAAGGTGGAGGACTTAAGAGCAAGGCTGCTTTACCAAAGCGAGCTGAGGGAATGCTCTGTGTTCTGTTTCACAGACATGGCTCCCAGCTTCCCAGACTCAGCAGTCCAGCCTGATGGTTTCTCCATCCATCGCATGGAGCGTACACTGGCATCTGGGAAAGGGAGAGGAGGGGGTCAACTCATGGTCAACTCTGCATGGTGCTCAGACGTGGCAGTCCTGTCCAACTCCTGCTCTCCACACCTGGAACACCTGGCTGTGAAGTGCCGTCCCTTCTACCTACCAAGGGAATTCACCTCCATCATCCTGACGGTGGTCTACATCTTACCCCAGGCTGATGTCCATCTGGCACGCCGTGATCAATAAGCACCGGCGGTTTATCCTGAGGCATTTACCACCATAGTCGGGGATTTTAACAAAGCCAACCTTAAGAAATCGCTCCCTACCTTCCACCAACATGTCTCCTGTAGCACCAGAGGACCAAACACCCTCGACCACTGCTACACGACCATCAAGGATGCCTATCGCCCTATCCCTCGAGTGCACCCCCAGAGGTGAGGACCACTGGGCAATGTTCAGGGACTCAGCAACGGACCTGAACGAATACTCCACAATCTTTACAGACTTCATAAAGAAATGTATGGAGGACTGCATCCCAAAAAACCCTTCCGAGTGTTTCCCAATCAGAAGCCTTGGATGAACTGTAAAATCCGCACTCTTCTGAAGACCAGACACTGGGCATTCATGTCTGAAGATACAGTGGTCTACATGGTCCAGATACGACCTTGGTAAGGCAATCAAAAAGGCCAAAGGGGACTTCTGCTCCAAGCTGGACGATGAGATAGATGTTCGGCAGCTGTGGCGGGCCTGAATGCAATCACCTCCTACAAGGCGAAATCAGGAGGCAGCTCAAATGTCAGCGAAGCATCACTCCCTGACGAGCTCATTGCGCAAGCTTTGACAGGGAGAACACTGATGTGCCTTCCCGAGCCCCCATTCGCCGTGATAGTATTTTGGTCACAGTCAGAGGTCGATGTCAGAAAATCATTCAGAGGGGTGAACCATCGAAAAGCACCTGGTTCTGATGGTATACCCGGTCGTGTTCTAAAAACCTGTGCGGACCAACTGGCTGGAGTTTTTACGGACATTTTCAACCTCTCACTTCTGAGGTCTGTGGTCCCCACCTGCTTTAAAAGGGCATCAATAATACCGGTGCCCAAGAAGAGCAAGGTGACGTGCCTCAATGACTATCGACCAGTGGCACTAACGTCTGTGGTGATGAAGTGCTGTGAGAGGCTGATCATGGTGCAAATCAACTCCTACCTCGACAAAACCCTGGACACTCTCCAGTTTGCTTACCTCCACAACAGATCAACGGTGGATGCGTTCTCGCTGGCTCTCCACTCCACTCTGGACCACTTGGACAACAAAAACTCATGTCAGGCTGTTATTCAGTGACTACAGCTCGGCATTTAATACAATCATCCCCTCCAAGCTGGTTACCAAGCTCTCAGAACTGGGTCTCTGCGCATTTGGAAAGTGGTGAAATCATTGGACAAAGTCAGCATGGATTTAAGAAAGGTAAATCATGTCTGACGAATCTTATAGAATTTTTCGAGGATGTAACTAGTAGCGTGGATAGGGGAGAACCAGTGGATGTGGTGTATCTCGACTTCCAGAAGGCTTTCGACAAGGTCCCACATAAGAGATTAGTGTACAAACTTAAAGTACATGGCATTGGGGGTTCAGTATTGATGTGGATAGAGAACTGGCTGGCAAACAGGAAGCAAAGAGTAGGAGTAAACGGGTCCTTTTCACAGTGGCAGGCAGTGGCTAGTGGGGTACCGCAAGGCTCAGTGCTGGGACCCCAGCTATTTACAATATATATTAATGATCTGGATGAGGGAATTGAAGGCAATATCTCCAAGTTTGCAGATGACACTAAGCTGGGGGGCAGTGTTAGCTGTGAGGAGGATGCTAGGAGACTGCAAGGTGACTTGGATAGGCTGGGTGAGTGGGCAAATGTTTGGCAGATGCAGTATAATGTGGATAAATGTGAGGTTATCCATTTTGGTGGCAAAAACAGGAAAGCAGACTATTATCTAAATGGTGGCCGACTAGGAAAAGGGGAGATGCAGCGAGACCTGGGTGTCATGGTACACCAGTCATTGAAAGTAGGCATGCAGGTGCAGCAGGCAGTGAAGAAAGCGAATGGTATGTTAGCTTTCATAGCAAAAGGATTTGAGTATAGGAGCAGGGAGGTTCTACTGCAGTTGTACAGGGTCTTGGTGAGACCACACCTGGAGTATTGCGTACAGTTTTGGTCTCCAAATCTGAGGAAGGACATTATTGCCATAGAGGGAGTGCAGAGAAGGTTCACCAGACTGATTTCTGGGATGTCAGGACTGTCTTATGAAGAAAGACTGGATAGACTTGGTTTATACTCTCTAGAATTTAGGAGATTGAGAGGGGATCTTATAGAAACTTACAAAATTCTTAAGGGGTTGGACAGGCTAGATGCAGGAAGATTGTTCCCGATGTTGGGGAAGTCCAGGACAAGGGATCACAGCTTAAGGATAAGGGGGAAATCCTTTAAAACCGAGATGAGAAGAACTTTTTTCACACAGAGAGTGGTGAGTCTCTGGAACTCTCTGCCACAGAGGGTAGTCGAGGCCAGTTCATTGGCTATATTTAAGAGGGAGTTAGATGTGGCCCTTGTGGCTAAGGGGATCAGAGTGTATGGAGAGAAGGCAGGTACGGGATACTGAGTTGGATGATCAGCCATGATCATATTGAATGGCGGTGCAGGCTCGAAGGGCCGAATGGCCTACTCCTGCACCTAATTTCTATGTTTCTATGTTTCTATCCCTCTGCAATTGGATCCTCGACTTCCTCATTCACAGACCACAGTCTGTTCATGTTGGTGGAAATGTGTCAGCCTCGATAACAATCAGTACGGGAGCACCTCAAGGCTGCGTGCTCAGCCCCCTGCTGTACTCACTCTATACTCATGACTGCGTAGCCAACCATAATGTGAACTCCATCATCAAGTTTGCCGACAACACCACTGTTGTGGGACGTATCACTGATGGAGATGAGTCAGAGAATAGAAGTGAGATCGACCGATTGACCATATGGAGCCAGCACAATAACCTGGCCCTCAACACCAGCAAAACTGAGGAACTGATTGTGGACTGTGAAAGAGGTAGGATGGTAACCCACAATCCCGTTTATATCAACAGGTCGATGGTGGAAAGGGTCAAGAGCTTCAAATTCCTGGGCGTGCATATCTCTGAAGATCTCTCCCGGTCCCAGAACACTGATGCAATTATAAAGAAAGCACATCAGCACCTCTACTTCCTGAGAAGATTGCGGAGAGTCGGTATGTCAATGAGGACTCTCTCTAACTTCTACAGGTGCACAGTAGAGAGCATGCTGACCGGTTGCATTGTGGCTCGATTTGGCAACTTGAGCTCCTAGGAGCAGAAAAGACTGCAAAAAGTAGTAAACACTGCCCAGTCCATCATCAGCTCTGACCTCCCTACCATCGAGGGGATCTATCGCAGTTACTGCCTCAAAATGGCTGGCAGCATCATCAAGAACCCCCACCATCCTGGCCACGCACTCATCTCTCCGCTGCCTTCAGATAGAAGGTACAGGAGCCTGAAATCTGCAACATCCAGGTTCAGGAACAACTTCTTCCCCACAGCCATCAGACTATTGAACTCAACTCAAACAAAATCTTAACTTTAATAGCCTATTGCACTTTATCTGCTTATTTATGTGTGTATGTGTATGTCAATGGTATATGGACACATTGATCTGTTCTGTATTTATTTATGCCTACAATATTTGGTTGTTCCGAAGCAAAGCAAGAATTTCATTGTCCTATCTGGGACACATGACAATAAACTCTTTTGAATCTTGAATCCTGTATAGGAGCAAAGAGGTCCTTCTGCAGATGCATATGGCCCTAGTGAGACCACATGTGGAGTATTGTGTGCAGTTTTGGTCCCCTAATTTGAGGAAGGACATTCTTGCTATTGTGGGAGTGCAGCGTAAGTTTACCAGGTTAATTCCCGGGACGGCGGGACTGTCATATGCTGAGAGAATGGAGCTGCTGGGCTTGTATACTCTGGAGTTTAGAAGGATGAGAGGGTATCTTATTGAAACATATAAGATTATTAAGGGTTTGGACACGCTAGAGGCAGTGAACATGTTCCCGATGTTGGGAAAGTCCAGAACCAGGGGCCACAGTTTAAGAATAAGGGATAAGCCATTTAGATCGGAGATGAGGAAACACTTTTTCACACAGAGAGTTGTGAGTCTGTGGAATTCTCTGCCCCAGCGGGCGGTGGATGCCAGTTCTCTGGATACTTTCAAGAGAGAGCTAGATAGGGCTCTTAAAGATAGCGGAGTCAGGGGATATGGGGAGAAGGCAGGAACGGGGTACTGATTGGGGATGATCAGCCATGATCACATTGAATGGCGGTGCTGGCTTGAAGGGCCGACTGGCCTACTCCTGCACCTATTGTATATTGTCTATTGGTCTGCTCTCTGGGGTTCATGTGCCTGTCTGCCACTTGCCAAACTGGACAGAGAGCTTTAAGATATCATTACTAAAATGAATTTGCATCCATGTTCGGAAAATGGAGAAAAATGGAGCACATTTACTCAAAAGCTAACAGTCACAAGTGCTTAATTGTCATTTATACTGACAACTGATCAATGAAATATTTACTTGCAACCCCATAATAGGCATGTAAACACAATCCACAGACATGATATATAAAAAACAAAATTCAATAAATTAATATCCCTGATACTAGTGCAAAAAACTGAGGATATTCAGCTGAAAGCTAGAAAGACTTTGGTTGATAACAAAACTTAAAAGTAAAACTTTAGTTTGTAAGATCTGCTTACAAGGATGTGCTTTTTTATCATTAATGATAATGATAATATCCAGAACAGGGCAGTTATTTTATCCCGAGCAAAGATAGAAGGTCCAGAGGTGAGGGAGGTGAAACAAGAAATGGGCTCTTTCACTGATATCCTCACTCAACTATTCCCATGTTTTCCTGGCCTGTCCTTCTATTTCTCCCACCCATGATCCTCAGCAGCTGCAAATTATTTTGCCTATTCCTACTGCAAACCATTCTCCTTCCACCCATCACCACTGTGCTTTCTAATCTACAATGGGCTCTTTTCCAGTGTCATGATTTTAAAATTATAACACTCACATTCTTACCTCTCAATAACCTTGCCACTTTCTGAATCTGCAAACTCTTCCAGCCCTACTGCCATCTGAGAACTCTGCATTCTTCTTAATCTGGTCTTCCGTGAATCTTCAAAATCATTCGCCCCATCATTGGCAGAATTTCCTTTATCATCTAGGACCCACCTCCTGCATCTTATATCTTGTTCTTGTCTGTGTCTCAATATCTTATTGTTAATCTTTCTTGTGAAATTTATTGGGATGTCTTTCCACTTCAAAGGTGATCTATAAATACACATGGTCACTGGTGTGTGTGAGTTCCCCTACCATACTTCTTTTTCTCTGCGCTTTTCAAGTGGTAAATGTAAAAAAAATGCTTGAATCTGGAAAAGTGGCTGTAACTTTATTTTGACCTTGGTGTTTAGTAATATTTTCTGTGAGTGCTTGGCAGTATGCAAATGTGTCTATGAATGTTTTACTTGTAATAGCTTTCACTAAGTAAAACAATGGCAATGCATGCAAACAGTGGTAATTGTTAAGTGTTTAAGAAATTATGTTAGTATTTCAAAATATGTACAATGTCAACAATGAGGAGGGAGAATTCCTTGGGGTATTATGTGCAGTGACACGGTATGCAAACAGAATACATGGGGTTATATGGTATCTTGCATGTTGAGAATGGCCCGATACATACAAAAAACGCACAACAAAGATCAAAGGATACTGGATGAAATAATATAGATTCTTAGAGACAGTCATACAGCGTGGAAAGAGGCCCTTTGGCTCAACTTGCCCACACCAACCAAAATGTCCACAACACTAGTCCCACCTGCCTGCTAGGCAATATGATTGGCCCATATCCTTCTAAACCTATCCTATCCATGTACCTGTCCAAATATGTTGTAAATATTACGATTGTACCTGCCTCAATTACCTCCTCTGGCAGCTCATTCCATACACTCACCGCCCTTTGTGTAAAAAAATTACCCCGCAGATTCCTATGAAATCTTTCCCCTCTCAACATAAACCAATGTCCTCTGGTCCTTGATTGCCTTAATCTGGGCAAAAGACTGCGCATTTACCTGATCTATTCCTCTCATGAATTTGTAAGATCACCCCTCATTCTCCTGCGCTCCAAGGAATAGAGTCCAATCCTGCTCAATCTCTCCCTATAGCTCAGGCCTTCGAGTCCCAGCAATATCCTTGTAAATCTTCTGTGCACCCTTTCCAGCTTGACAATATCTTTCCTATAACATGGTGACCAAAACTGAACACAACACTCTAAAGGTGGCCTCAGCAATGTCTTAAGCAACTGCAACATGACCTCCCAACATCTATATTCACCAGACTGATGAAGGCCAATGCACCAAAAGCATTTTCGGCCACCCTATCTATCTGTGACATCACTTTCAAGGAATTATGTATCTGCACTCCTAGATCCTTCTGCTTTACAACACTTAGACTTCCCAAATTGCAACACCTCACATTTCTCTGTATTAAATTCCATCAACCATTCCTCCGCCCACCTGCCCAACCGATCAAGATCCTGCTGCAATTGTTGACAACCATCTTCACTATCTACAATACCACCCACTTTAGTGTCATCTGCAAACTTGCTAATCATGCTATATAAATCATTGATTTAAATGATAAACACCAATGGGCCCAGCACCGAACCCTGAGACACACCACTAGTCACAGGCCTCCAGGCTGAAAAACAACCTTCCACCATCACCTTCTGCTCCTTCCATGAAGCCAATTTTCTATCCATTCAGCCATCTCGCTTTGGATCCCATGTGATCTAACCTTTCAGAGCAGTCTACCATGCGGAAACTTGTTGAATCCCTTTGCGGAAATCCACATACACAATGTCTACAGCTCTGCCCTCATAAACCTTTTTGATCACATCTTCAAAAAAACTCTATCAGATTTGTGAGGCATAAATGTGTGGGTTAGGAAAGGCAAATAAAAAAATGTTTCAATGTGTTGCAGGAAGGTTTAAAGTGGGAGAGAGAAATGGAGAATAGTGGAATGATTTAGGGATAGCTTTCCAGTTAAATGACCCAGCAGTGAGCATTGAAGGAATGCATATTGCTGTATCATAGAACATCGAACAGAGAACACAGAATAGTACAGTACAGGAACAGGTCCTTTGGTCTACAATATTTGTTTCAAACATGTTTCCAAGTTAAACTGATCTCATCTAGCTGTGCATGATACATACCCCTCTATTCTTTGGGTTTCCATGTGCCAATCTAAAAGCCTCTTAAACACAACTATCATATCTATTTCCACCACTACCCCAGGCAATGAATTCCAGGCCCTTATCCCTCCCTTACATTCAACCTTACACCTCACATTTGCTTGGATTAAACTTCATCTGCCATTTCTTCGCCCATTTCTGCAGCTGTTCTACATCCCGCTGTATCTTCTGACAGCCTTCCTCACTGTCTGCAACTCATTCGATTTTGGAATCATCAGCAAACTTAGACACCAACCCATCTAGTTTTTCATCTAGGTCATTTACATATATCACAAACAACAGAGGTTCCAGCACAGATCACTACAGAACTTCACTGGTCACAGACCTCTAGCCAGAATATCTACCTTCCACAACCCTCTATCTTCAATGAATAGGCTTGTTCTGAATTCATACAACCAAATCACTGTAACACTCGTGCATCTTAACCTTGTGGATCAGGCCTACCTGAGGGAGGTCATAAAAAGTCTTACTAAAATCCGTGTACACCCACTACCCTACTTTCATCAATCTCCTTTGTCACCTCCTCAAAAACTCAGTCAAGTTGGTAAGACAAAACCTACCACATACAAAGCCATGCTGGCTATCTCTAATTACCCCATTATCTTCCAAATGGATGCAATTCCTGTCATGAAGAATTCTCTCCAATAGTTTCCCTACCATTGATACGAGGCTGACTGGCCTATAGTTCCCTCGATTCTCTCAACTTCCCTTCTTAAACAAAGGAACAACATTGGTCACTCTTCAGTCCTCCGGGGCCTCGCCTGTGGTTAGAGAAGAAACAAAGATTGTTGTCATGACCCCCGCAATCTTCTCTTGCCTCCCTCAATGACCTAGGATAGATCCCATCAGGTGCTGAGGACTTTATTTTAGAGATGTGGTGTAGAAACAGACCCTTCGACCCACTGAGTCCATGCCAACCATCGATCAACTGTACATTAGTTCCATGTTATCCCACTTTTTGCAACTTACAGACTAGGGCAATTTACAGAAGCCAATTAACCACAAACCTGTACATCTTTGGAATGTGGGAAGAAACTGGAACACCTGGAGAAAATCCATGTAGTCACAGGAAGAACGCACAAACTCCACACAGACAGCACCTGTAGTCAGGATTGAATATGGCACTGTGAGGCAGCAATTATACCCCTGTGCCACTGTGCCGCCCTACTTATCCACCTTCATGCTCTTCAAGTGCCTCAGCACCACCTCCTTATCAATCTCAAAATGCCCTAACATATTTGTATTCTCCAAAGTGATCTTGCTGCCCATCAAGTTCTTCTCCTCAGAGATGCAAGGTATCTTGCACAGTTGCAAGGTACTCATTTAGCACCGCACCTACATCCTCCGACTCCAAGCACAGTTGCCGTCCTTTGTCCTTGGGCAGAACTACCTTCTCCCTGGTCACCCTCTTGTTTTTAACGTGTGCATAAAAAAAACCTTGGGATTTAAATATATTTGTAACATACACATAAAAAACCTTTGGATTATAACCATATAACCATATAACAATTACAGCACGGAAACAGGCCATCTCGACCCTTCTAGTCCGTGCTGAACACGTATTATCCCCTAATCCCATACACCTGCATTCAGACCATAACCCTCCATACCTTTCCCGTCCATATAACTATCCAATTTATTTTTAAATGATAAAAACGAACCTGCCTCCACCACCTTCACTGGAAGCTCATTCCACACAGCCGCCACTCTCTGAGCAAAGAAGTTCCCCCTCATTTCACCCCTAAACTTCTGTCCCTTAATTCTCAAGTCATGTCCCCTTGTTTGAATCTTCCCTACTCTCAGTGGGAAAACCTTATCCACGTCAACTCTGTCTATCCCTCTCATCATTTTAAAGACCTCTATCAAGTCCCCCCTTAACCTTCTGCGCTCCAAAGAATAAAGCCCTAACTTGTTCAACCTTTCTCTGTAACTTAGTTGCTGAAACCCAGGCAACATTCTAGTAAATTTCCTCTGTACTGCCTCTATTTTGTTGACATCCTTCCTATAACTAGGCAACCAAAATTGTACACCATACTCCAAAATTGGCCTCACCAATGCCTTGTACAATTTTAACATTACATCCCAACTTCTATACTCAATGCTCTGATTTATAAAGGCCAGCATACCAAAAGCTTTCTTTACCACCCTATCTACATGAGATTCCACTTTCAGGGAACTGTGCACAGTTATTCCCAGATCCCTCTGTTCACCTGCATTCTTCAATTCCCTACCATTTACCATGTACGTCCTATTTTGATTTGTCCTGCCAAGATGTAGCACCTCACACTTATCAGCATTAAACTCCATCTGCCATCTTTCAGCCCACTCTTCCAACTGGCATAAATCTCTCTGTAGACTTTGAAAATCTACTTCATTATCCACAACCCCACCTATCTTAGTATCATCTGCATACTTACTAATCCAATTTACCACACCATCATCCAGATCATTGATGTACATGACAAACAACAGTGGACCCAACACAGATCCCTGTGGCACCCCACTAGTCACTGGCCTCCAACCTGACAAACAACCATCCACCATTACTCTCTGGCATCTCCCATTCAGACACTGTTGAATCCATCTTGCTACTCCTCCATTAATCCCCAACCATTGAACCTTTTTAACCAACCTTCCGTGAGGAACCTTGTCAAAGGCCTTACTGAAGTCCATATATACAACATCCACTGCTTTACCCTCATCAATTTCCCGAGTAACCTCTTCAAAAAATTCAAGAAGATTAGTCAAACATGACCTTCCAGGCACAAATCCATGGTGACTGTTCCTAATCAGACCCTGTTTATCCAGATGCTTATATATATTATCTCTAAGTATCCTTTCCATTAATTTGCCCACCACTGACGTCAAACTAACAGGTCTATAATTGCTAGGTTTACTCTTAGACCCCTTTTTAAACAATGGAACAACATGCGCAGTTCGCCAATCCTCCGGCACTATTCCCGTTTCTAATGACATTTGAAACATTTCTGTCATAGCCCCTGCTATTTCTATACTAACTTCAATGTCCTAGGGAATATCCTGTCCGGACCTGGAGACTTATCCACTTTTATATTTCTCAAAAGTGTCAGTACTTCCTCTTCTTTGATCCTCATAGTTTCCATAGCTATTCTACTTGTTTCCCTTACCTCACATAATTAAATATCCTTTTCCTTGGTGAATACCGAAGAAAATAAATTGTTCAATATCTCCCCCATCTCTTTTGGCTCTGCAGATAGCTGTCCACTCTGACTTTCTAATGGACCAACTTTATCCCTCATTATCGTTTTGCTATTAATATAGCTGTAGAAACCCTTTGGATTTACTTTCACCTTACTTGCCAAAGCAACCTCATATCTTCTTTTAGCTTTTCTTATTTCTTTCTTGAGATTCTTTTTACATTCTTTATACTCCTCAAGCACCTCATTTACTCCATGCTGGCTATAATTATTGTAGGTCTCTCTCTTTTTCCGAACCAAGTGTCCAATTTCCCTTGAAAACCATGGCTCTTTCCAATTTTTACTATTTCCTTTCAACCGAACAGGGACATAAAGATTATGTACTCTTAAAATTTCACCTTTAAATATCCTCCATTTCTCTTCCACATCTTTCCCATAAAACATACTGTCCCAATTTACTCCTTTTAAATCCTTTCGCATCTCATCAAAGTTAGCCTTTCTCCAATCAAAAATCTCAACCCTAGGTCCAGTTCTGACCCTCTCCGTCATTATATTGAAACTAATGGTATTGTGATCACTGGTCCCGAACTGTTCCCCAACGCATACCTCTGCCACCTGACCCGTCTCATTTCCTAACAGGAGGTCCAGCACTGCCCCTTCTGTAGTAGGTACTTCTATGTATTGCTGCAAAAATCTATCCTGCACACATTTTACAAACTCCAACCCATCCAGCCCATTTACAGAATGTGTTTCCCAGTCTATGTGTGGAAAATTGAAATCTCCCACAATCACTACCTTGTGATTACTACTAATATCAGCAAACTCCTTACATATTTGCTCTTCCATGATAAAGAAAGCTGAGTAGCATAGAGCCAAGTTATTTTCAGCATGCCTTGTGAATAACAAAATGTTTGTAAAGAATGCACTGCACATAATGGGGGAAACCATCTTCCACTTTTCAATGTGATTTCTTGTACATAAGAGTTCATTTGCCATATAATAGAGAGGATTCGGAAATTGAAAATTTTGATGAAATGAAATCTATTTCATCTGAGTGGTACAGCAGCTGAATACATGTGCAAATTGCATTAGCTTTGCTTATTGTGTTGTACTGAGGTGCATTTTTTGAGATAATAAATTTGTCCTAGTTGAATTACATACTGCTGTATTTACTGCAGATTCCAAGGTACAGTGAATAACTTCAAACTGGTTTTGTTTTCTCTTTTAAAGTTGACTTATTTTCGGATTTATTGTGATTTATTTAAGGATTTCCTAAATTATGAAAATGGGATGCCTTTCATTAAGCCCTTGTATTTTTGAAAAGCTGTTAACCTTGAAGATAAGTTATCGTTCAACCTATTGTTGCATGCAATACATTGTATGTGACTGCTGGTCAGTAACGACGATGGCGGGTTGTGCAGTCTCAATTCTGGTGAGTTGTGACATGGCTCACGAGTCCAATTCGTGAACCGTACACTCAAGGGCAGTGGGGGCAGATGAAGGTCATCGGTAGCGGGTTCTGGGCGGCAGCGTTCCTCCTCTCCTTAGCTTTGGTAAGTCGCTCTAAGCGGCGCTCCTCAAAGCTGCTGGCTGCTGTTCAATTGACAGAGAGCCAAATGCACAACTTATTACAGCTTTCAAGTCAAGTCAAGTTTATTCGTCACATACACATATGAGATGTGCAGTGAAATGAAAAGTGGCAATGCTTGCGGATTGTGCAAAAAAACTACAAAACAGAATGGGACAAAATCACATATTCACATATTACATATTTGTGGGAGGAAAAAAAAGAAAAAATAGCAATTTTAAAAAGACACCACACAACAGCAAATCGGTACAGTAAAGTTAGTTAGGAGTTTACAGTCCTAATGGCCTCTGGGAAGAAACTCCTTCTCATCCTCTACATTTTCACAGCGTGGCAACGAAGGCGTTTGCCTGACCATAGCAGCTGGAACAGTCCATTGCTGGGGTGGAAGGGGTCTCCCAAGATCTTGTTGGCTCTAGAGTTGCACCTTCTGATGTATAGTTCCTGCAGGGGGGCAGGTGTAGTTCCCATAGTGTGTTCGGCCGAACGCACTACTCTCTGCAGAGCCTTCTTGTCCTGGGCAGAGCAGTTCCCAAACCAAATCATGATGTTTCCGGACAAGATGCTTTCCACAGCCGCTGAGTAGAAGCACTGGAGGATCCTCAGAGACACTCTGAATTTCCTCAGCCTGAGGTGGTAAAGGCGCTGCCTTGCCTTACTCACCGGTGCTGCAGCATGTGATGTGCATGTCAGATCCTCTGATATGTGGACTCCCACGTATTTAAAGCAGCTCACCCTATCCACAGTATCCCCATTTATCTTCAATGGTGTGTACATCCTCGGATGATTCGGTATATTCAGTATTCAGTATTTACTTTAATGTCATTTTAACTGAGTACTTACATACACAGATGAAATGAAAAAAAATGTTTCTCAATCAGTTCCCGTCAGTGCAGTTAATAAAAACAGAATAAATACATACAGCTTTAAAAGTTAATTACCATATCTAAAATAGGCCTAAAAATTGAAATAAAAACAGACACTCAGACCGAACCTTCGCTCCATAGATGCTGCTGCACCCGCTGAGTTTCTCCAGCATTTTTGTGTACTTTCGATTTTCCAGCATCTGCAGTTCCTTCTTGAACATTCAGACCGAACAGTGGCTTTGCAAACAACCTTTGCTTTTGACAGGTGCCTAGCTGTGATTTGATTTGCCATACAGTCACAACAATAACAAGCAACAGAACACACAAAATACATTTTAACATAAACATCCACCACAGTGACTCCTCCACATTCCTCACTGTGATGGAAGGTGAAAAAAAGTTAAATCTCTCCCTTCTTTGTACTCCAGTGGTCGGGGGCCTCTAACCTTCCGTTGATGGGACGATCTTACTCCCGTAGCCGGTGGCGGGCCTCCTCGTCGGGGCGATCATTCTCCTGCATTGGGCGGAGTCTCAGCTCCCGCGCGCTGCGCTATCTTCCCTGGGTCGAGGCTGGTCGAATGTTGTGCGGCTGTTGGAGCTTCCCGACATTGGTCTCAACCCGAGACTGCGAGCTCCTTGATGTTAAAGTCCTCAGGTCACGGTTGGAGCGTCGATCCCAGGCAAGGAATCGGCTCCGATGGTAAGTCCACTCCCCACAGTGGTGCTCAAATTCAGTCCCGAGCAAGGCCTTCAGCACCACGATGTTAGCCCACAGAGCGACTGGAGATACGCTCTGGAAAACAATCGCATCTCCGGCAAAGTAAGAGATTGAAAAAGTCCCCTGCACCCCCGCCCACTCCCCACATAAAATAAACCAGAAAACATTAACACATACTTTTTAAACACCCTAAAAATAACAAAAAAAATGAAAAGGACAGAAAAACTGTAGGCGAGGCTGCCATCGAAGCGCCACCCGGTGGTTATGAGTGGTGCTTCAATGGCATCCTCGTGAGCAACTGCCCAATAAGAAAACGCTCCTCAATGTTGTCACCATCTATTCTGTCATTACAATACAATACAATACAATTTTATTGTCATTTGAGCCCCAGTGAGGCTCAAACGAAATTCTGTTTCCACAGCCATACAAACAAAGACAATTTCCTAGACATACACACAATTTAATTCACACAAACATCCATCCATGATGGAAGGCAAAGTCTTTTCTCTCCCCTGTTCTCCATGTCTCTCCCGATATCCAAGCCCCAGGTGGGCGATGATAAGTCCCACGGCCATTTTAGTCCGTGCCGGGCGATTTACGGCCCCGCTCCCGGTCTGAATGTCTCAGTGTTGGAGCCCCCGGCAGGCGCTGGAATGTCCCATGGCCATGAAGCCGTGCCGGGCGATGTGTGACCCCGCTCCGGGTCGTTCCAACCCCGCGACACGGGCTGGAGAAGTCGCGTTGCGGGAGCTCCGGGAAGCGGTCTCTCTCTCCCCCCCGGACCCGCGAGCTCCCGATGTCCCAGTCCACCGGACCTGCAGCTGTGTTGCTGGAGCCTCCGAGCCCCAGGAGTCGAGTCGCAGCAGCGAGTCACCACCGCTCCCCACGCTCCGAGGCCGGCCAGCCCCACGATGGTGAGTAGTCCGCAGCTCCGCAGTCTCCCGAGCCCCCGGGTCGTTCAGGTTGGAGGCCGCTCCACGGTGCTAGGCCCCAACGACAATGGAGACCGACAGGGAAGAGGTCGGGTCTCCCGAACAGGGAAGAGATTTTAAACGGTTTCCCCCTCCCCCCCCGCCCCCCCACATATACACATTTAAAACTAGTATTAAAAAACACCAACACTACATTTAACTAGACAAAAAAAAACATTAATTATGTTTTTAGTTAGTAGCTTAGGTATCTCTACACTTAGACATTACTCTTGCAGAGACTGGTGCCAGCAAGATGAATGTTTGTCGCCTCTGGACCTGTTAGAAGAATGAGGGGGGATTTCATTGAAAAGTACAGAATAGTGAAAGGTTTGGAAAGAGTGCATGTGGAGAGGATGCTTCCACTAGTGGGAGAGTCTAGGACTCTTGGGCATAGCCTCAGAGTTACAGGTCGTTCTTCTAGGAAGGGGATGAGGAGGAATTTATTTTGTCAGGTGTTGGTGAATCTGTGGAATTCTTTGCCTCAGATGGCTGTGTCAAAGCAATGGATATATTTAAAATAGATACATTCTAGATTATTACGGGTGTCAGAGGTAAAGGGAGAAGGCAGGAGAATGGTTAGGTGGGAGAGATAGATCAGCCATGGTTGAGTAGACTTGATAAGCGAATGGCCTAATTCGGCTTCTATCACATTATCTTATAATCTCATGAGTACAAAATTTGCATGAATATCTGTGGATTTGCACACTGGCCACAGATGAAAAGCCTCTCCCCTCAAGATTGAAACACCTACTATTGGACGGACAAAAGCCTCTCTGAGATCTTCACTTCACCCTGACCAGTGTCAGTAATTTTACACCAATGAAGTCCATTCCGTAAGTTGACCCAATTGTCAAATTGTCTTATCAATGGGGACTGCTTGAGGACAAAGGAGGGTATCTGTGCTTGGTCGGAGGATGTAGGTGCAGTGCTAAGTAAATACTTTATAAACCATATAACCATATAACAATTACAGCACGGAAACAGCCCATCTCGGCCCTTCTAGTCCGCGCCAAACACTTATTCATCCCTAGTCCCATCTACCTGCACTCAGACCATAACCCTCCATTCATTTCTAGTCCATATACCTATCCAATTTATTTTTAAATGATAAAATCGAACCTGCCTCCACCACTTCTACTGGAAGCTCATTCCATACCGCTACCACTCTCTGAGTAAAGACGTTCCCCCTCGTGTTACTCCTAAACTTCTGTCCCTTAATTCTCAAATCATGTCCTCTTGTTTGGATCTTCCCTACTCTCAAAGGAAAAAGCTTATCCACGTCAACTCTGTCTATCCCTCTCATCATTTTAAAGACCTCTATCAAGTCCCCCCTTAACTTTCTGCGCTCCAAAGAATAAAGACCTAACTTGTTCAACCTTTCTCCGTAACTTAGTTGCTGAAACCCAGGCAACATTCTAGTAAATCTGCTCTGTACTCTCTCTATTTTGTTGACATCCTTCCTATAATTTGGCGACCAAAGTTGTACACCATACTCCAGATTTGGTCTCACCAATGCCTTGTACTGTACAATTTTAACATTACATCCCAACTTCTATACTCAATGCTCTGATTTATAAAGGCCAGCATACCAAAAGCTTTCTTTACCACCCTATCTACATGAGATTCCACCTTCAGGGAACTATGCACAGTTATTCCTAGATCCCTCTGTTCAACTGCATTCCTCAATTCGCTATCATTTACCATCTACGTCCTATTTTGATTTGTCCTGCCAAGATGTAGCACCTCACACTTATCAGCACTAAACTCCATCTGCCATCTTTCAACTCACTCTTCCAAATTATCTAAATGGTGATCAAGTGAAGGATTACATCAGACTTCCTGCTGCAGCCTATTCACTGCAAACCTCTTCAAAAATAGCAACATTTACATTTACGTGCATTAATTCACATAGGTGCATTCTTAATTGTAATTCATATAGGTGCATTCTTAATTGTCTATTTAAAGTATCAAAAATAAATGTAGAAACAAGGAACTGCTGATAGTGGTTTACAAAAAAAAGATACAATGAGTAATTCAGTGGGTAAATCTGCAGCAAAAAGAGAGTCTCAAAGACTGTGTTTGTTTAGTCAGTGCCAGGACATCTCTACTAAATTGGAAAATAACAGTCAAATGTGGGGATCCAATTTTCAAGGTTCACAAAGGCACCAACAACACAAATAGGACTAGGAAAAAGTGTCGGAAGGAACTACTACTGCTGGTTTAAACCAAAGAAAGACACAAATGCAGGAGTAACTCAGCAGGACAGGCCTGCTGGTCTGATGAAGGGTCTCAACCCGAAACGTCATCCATTCCTTCCATCCAAAGATGCTGCGTGTCCCGCTGAGTTACTCCAGCATTTTGTGTAATATCTTCGGACTAGGAAGAAGGTTCTGCCGAGGGATTATCACCAACCTAAGGCAAACTAGCAAAGCAAACTACAAGGATAATCATCTCCAATTTGTCCACGTGCAAATTGATAAGATCAGAGAAATGAACAAGTAGATGAATGATTGGTATGGAAGAAATAGGTTCACAGATTCATTGGGCATTGGATCAGTATTGAGATTGGTTTCATCTGAGCCATGCAGGGCTAATGGTATTGACAAACCTCATAAATAAGAAAGTAGAAAGATTTGAAACAAATTAGAGAAAGGGAGTGTTAGAATGATTGGAAGTTTAAAAAGTTGAAAAAAAATGACAGATGTGTTAAAATGAAAATGAAGGTGTGAGAAGATTACCCTTTTATGAGCAATTAAATTTATATTCTGAGTAGTTTAGAAGAATGAGGGGATGTGCATGAAACATCTAAGGTCCTTGGGAATAACAGGACAGATGTCAATATGTTTCCATTAATGGGACAATGAGGGGGCAAATTTATAACATTAGGGATCAGTGATTTAAAACAAAGGTGCTTGGGATCTTGTGTAAGAAAGAACTGCAGATGCTAGTTTAAATCAAAGGTAGACACAAAATGCTGGAGTAACTCAGCGGGTGAGGCAGCATCTCTGGAGAGAAGGAATGGGCGACGTTTTGGGTCGAGTCCCTTCTTCATACTGATCTTCACCTTGCTTGCTTGGGATCTTCATCTGCAAAGGGTGGTGAATCTGGAATTCTCAACACCAGGAGTGTTCTGGAGGCTGGATCATTAGAGGTAATTAAGGAAGACATTGATCTATTTTGAAGAGAGGGCATTTGAGGGCTGCGAGGAACTGATGGAGAAGAGGTGATGAGGCCTGGGGAGTTCAACCATGATGATATTGAATGGTGGGGCAGGTTTGAGAGTCCAAATGGCCCACTCCTGCTCCCACTTTTCTATGCTATGTTCTTCCACAGATGAGCCAGAACATGCTCGATGGGACAAGCTGATGGGAGCTTGTGAAGCAATATATTCCCCGTCCTTTATGTAGGACCTTTGTGTGCTTCTATTGCATGGCATTGGCCTCTCTATATGACCCCAAATGCTTCTTCAGTTTGAGCAGTCAAGGGCTAAGCATTCTCAGAAGTCAGAGTCAATGTCACATTTTCTCAAGGAGGCTTTAAGCACATCCTTTCTACCTGGTAATGATTCCTGGTAACAGAGTTCAGAGTACAATGTCAGCTACTGGAGTCTGGGGCCCAGCATTCCAACAATGTCATCTGCTCAACATAGACAAATGAGTGCAACTCAGAATGCAGTGCTGGGCATTGCTGGTGCTGGAGAAGACCCAGACATGGGCTTGCTCATCCACTGAATCTGGATTTTGCAGAGACTGCATGGTGGTATATTCCCTGTGTCTTCAATCACCTATTTTAGGAAGTCGAGGCCTCATAACATATAGTAGCGCAGGATCACCACTGCCCTGTAGACCACCAGTTTTTTGATCAGCTGTCTTTTCTTCCCACACACATTATGTGCTTTGGAAATTCTCCAAATATCAGACACACATTTTAATTTCTCCAGAGAAATAAAATACTTGTGCATCAACCAGCAAGGTAGCTGAAGCAGTTTTGACCCAAAATATCAACCGTTCCTCTGCCTCCACAAGTGCTGGCTGACCCGTTGAGTTGCTCCAGCAGTTCATTTGTGCTCTAGTAATATTGTAATTTTCTTCCCTCAGTGATTCATAAAGCTGGAACTGGCCAATACAAAGACTGCAAATAATGAAGCTTAATTACTGCACCGTTGATCTCTATCTTTCTAAATTGTTCATAGATTATTATTTGTTTGGTTAGTGATTTTTCCAATTGTATTGCAAACATAGGTATAGCAGTGATAAATAAAACAAAAATGCCAAAGACGTATAATCAACCTGACTGACATTAAAGTAAAAATACTACACAATGTACTAACAGTGAAACATAACTTTTGGCGTGCTATGGAAACTTGTTTGAAGTTTCAAGTATTGCACTGTATTCCCAACCCTCCTGGGTCTCTGGTGCTGTGAGGCAGCACCTCTACCAGTGTGAAACCATAGCACATATGAAATATTATACAGACTGGCAGTCCCAAAGAGTAGTCTGTGTTTTAAAGAGGATTAATTCAAAACATTCAATATGGAAATTATGTCTTCAGTGAAGATACACACAAAATACTGGAGTAACTCAGCGGATCAGGCAACATCTCTGGAAAAAATGAATAGGTGACGTTTCAGGGCAAGACGCTTCTTCAGTCTGAAGAAGGGTCACGACCTTACAAGGGTCACAACCACTTACAAAGGTAAAACAATTATAATGGGTGACTTCAATCTACATATAGATTGGGTGAATCAAATTGCAAGGGGTGCTGAGGAAGAGGGTTTCTTGGAAGGTATGCGGGATAGTTTTCTAAACCAACATGTAGAGGAACCAACGAGAGAGCAAGCTATTCTAGACTGGGTATTGAGTAATGAGGAAGGATTAGTTAGCAGTCTTGTTGTGCGTGCCCCCTTGGGCAAGAGTGACCATAATATGGTTGAGTTCTTCATTAGAATGGAGAGTGACATTGTTAATTCAGAAGCAACGGTCCTGAACTTAAGAAAGGTGACTTTGAGGGTATGAGACGTGAATTAATAATAATAATAATAATAATAATCTTTATTTATATAGCACTTTTCAACAAAACCAGTATTTGAACCAAAGTGCTTTACAGAGATTAATTAAATTAATTGAACAGATCAAATGTCAATAAATCCATAAAAACAAAAAAAGAGAAAAAAGAAAAAAGACACAGAACAGTACACTATAGAAATCAACAAGAAACGTCCCCCCACAGCAGAATTCACTGTGAGGGAAGGCACTAAAATTATCCAGTTCTCCCCCTCATAGCCCACCCGAGGTCGGGGTCTATATGTGGCCTCCTCAGCCAACTCGATGTTCTCAGGCCCTCTGCCGCGAAGCTGGATCATCGGCGTCGGGTGAACGATTCTTCAGCGGCCTGGACTGAAGCAGCCGCTTCCTCCATGAAGACTGCAATGTCCAAAGTTCTCAGGCCGCGTGTTGGCCGGACCGCTGACACTGGCGAACTCGGACACCCAGCCCCGCGGTGTTGAAATCCAGTGCCGCCCGCCCGCGGCTGGACGCTCTGCAGCCGCAGCTCAGCGATGTTCCCAGTGATTCCGGAGCTTACCCGAAGGCTGGAGGGTAGCTAATGCATCGCCCGCTCCGCGTTGGTGTTGGTGTCCCAGCATCTGCACCGCCGGCGAAGCCCCGCAGTCCCGGCAGGAAACGCCGCTCCAGCGCTGCTCCAGCTCGACGGTAGGCCGCACAGAGAGGACGAAGAAGCGGTTCGGAAGAAAACCGCTTCTCCGACCAGGTAGGACTGGGATTTAAACAGTTTCCCCCTTCCCCCCCCCCCCACCCACCACATAAAAGAAGACTTCCAATTAAAATTTCCCACGGACAGGACTAAAAATAAAAATAAAAAAGGGAGAAAGGACGGACTGCAGGAGGAGCAGCCATACACAACGGCGCATCACCCCCGCAGTCCGCCATCATAGCTTTGGCCAACAATATATACTTATGGCCAAGATAGACTGGCAAATGATTCTTAAAGGGTTGACGGTGGATATGGAATGGAAGGCATTTAAAAACTGCATGGATGATCTACAACAATTGTTCATCCCAGTTTGGCAAAAGAATAAATCAGCGAAGGTAGTGCATCCATGGATAACAAGGGAAATCAAGGATAGTATCAAAACAAAATATGAAGCGTACAAATTAGCCAAAAAAAGCAGCCTACCAGAGGACTGGGAGAAAGTCCAGCAGAGGATGACAAAATGTTTAATTAGGAAAGGAAAAATAGATTATGAAAGAAAACTGGCAGGGAACATTAAAACTGACTGCAAAAGATATGTGAAGAGGAAAAGATTTGTTAAAACAAATGTAGGTCCCTTGCAGTCAAAAACAGGTGAATTGATCATGGGGAACAAGGACATGGCAGACCAATTGAATAACTACTTTGGTTCTGTCTTCTGTCCCAGAGTACTTAAGGAAGTAGCCGCAGAAATAGTGGATGCATTAGTGATAATTTTTCAAAACTCTTTAGATTCTGGAGTAGTTCCTGAGGACTGGAGGGTAGCTAATGTAACCCCACTTTTTAAAAAGGGAGGGAGAGAGAAAATGGGGAATTACAGACCAGTTAGTCTAACACCGTGTGGTGGAGAAAATTCTGGAGTCAGTTATTAAAGATGGGATAGCAGCACATTTGGAAAGTGGAGAATTCATTGGGCAAAGTCAGCATGGATTTATGAAAGGTAAATCATGTCTGACAAATCTTATAAAACATTTCGAAGATGTAACTAGTAGAGTGGATAAGGGAGAACCAGTGGATGTGTCATATCTGGACTTTCAGAAGGCTTTCGACAAGGTCCCACATAAGAGATTAGTATCCAAACTTAAAGCACATGGTATTGGGGGTTCAGTATTGATGTGGATAGAGAACTAGCTGCAGACAGGAAGCAAAGAGTAGGAGTAAACGGGTCCTTTTCAGAATGGCAGGCAGTGACTAGTGGGGTACCGCAAGGCTCAGTGCTGCGACTCCAGCTATTTACAATATATATTAATGTTCTGGATGAGGGAATTGAATGCAACATCTCCAAGTTTGCGGATGACACGAAGCTGGGGAGCAGTGTTAGCTGTGAGGAGGATGCTAGGAGGCTGCAAGGTGACTTGGATAGGTTGGGTGAGTGGGAAAATGCATGGCAGATACTATAACGTGGATAAATGTGAGGTTATCCACTTTGGTGGCAAAAACAGGAAGTAGACTATTATCTGGTTGGTGGCCGATTAGGAAAAGGAGAAATGCAACGAGACCTGGGTGTCATGGTACACCAGTCATTGAAAGTAGGAATGCAGGTGCAGCAGGCAGTGAAGAAAGCAAATGGTATGTTAGCATTCATAGCAAAAGGATTTGAGTATAAGAGCAGGGAGGTTCTACTGCAGTTGTACAGGGTCTTGGTGAGACCACACCTGGAGTATTGCGTACAGTTTTGGTCTCCTAATCTGAGGAAATACATTCTTGCCATAGAGGGAGTACAGGGAAGGTTCACCAGACTGATTCCTGGGATGGCAGGACTTTCATATGAAGAAAGATTGGTTAGACTTGGCTTGTACTCGCTAGAATTTAGAAGATTGAAGAGGGATCTTATAGAAACTTGCAAAATTCTTAAGGGGTTGGACAGGCTAGATGCAGGAAGATTATTCCCGATGTTGTGGAAGTCCAGAGCTAGTGGTCACAGTTTAAGGATAAGAGGGAAGTCTTTTAGGACCGAGATGAGAAAATCATTTTTTACACAGTGAGTGGTGAATCTGTGGAATTCTCAGCCACAGAAGGTAGTTGAGGCCAGTTCATTGGCTATATTTAAGAGGGAGTTAGATGTGGCCCTTGTGGCTAAATGGATCAGGGGGTATGGAGAGAAGGCAGGGATGGGTTACTGAGTTGGATGATCAGCCATGATCATATTGAATGGCGGTGCTGGCTTGAAGGGCCGAATGGCCTACTCCTGCACCTATTTTCCATGTTTCTATGTTTCTATGACCTGAAACATCACCCATTCTTTCTCTCCAGAGATGCTGTCTGTCCTGCTGAGTTACTCCAGCTTTTTGTGTCTATCTTTGGTTCAAATCATCATCTGCAGTTCCTTCCAGCGACTAAATATGGTTTGTTTCAACCTTACTGGAGCTTTTGAATCTTACAACCAGGAAGGAGTGTTGTGCACCTTCGTCAACTGCTGTCAACAGAAATTAATTTCCATCTTCAACTTGCTCTGCAATGGCATATAAGGTGTGACACTAACCAACAGCTCTATATTAGACAAAATCACAATGTAGACCAGTATCAAACAAGGCAAACCAGTATCAAATCAATTGCCCTGACACTTTCTTAATGCTGCTCTTTACCTCATACAAACACCCTGTAAAAGTGGAGCTAATCTTCAGAACTAAAATGAGCCTACATTGACAACATTGCAGAATCAAAGCAATAGAGCATAG
This sequence comes from Leucoraja erinaceus, assembly GCF_028641065.1. Lineage (NCBI taxonomy): Eukaryota > Metazoa > Chordata > Chondrichthyes > Rajiformes > Rajidae > Leucoraja > Leucoraja erinaceus. The sequence continues at coordinate 51,157,549 of NC_073379.1, forward strand.
GTTTAAGATGACAGAAAGGAGTTTTAAATGGGATTTGAGTGGAAAGTATATTTAAAAAAAGGAATGGTTGACACATGGAACTCATGGAACTCATTGCCAGAGGAGGTGGTAGAGATATATGTAATGATTATGTTTAAAAGACAAATAGACAAACATTTAAATAGCCATGGCATAGGAGGATACAGACTTAGCCTAGCCAGATTGGCTTTGTGTCGATGAGCAAAGATGTTGGCATGGAATAATGGGTCGAAGTACTATTAATGTAACTATTAACTATTATAAATGTGCTATACAACTCAATGAACACGGACACATCTGAACCTCAGAAACTGAGCTGTAGCATGCAAATAATTAGTGTTTACGCACATTTGGAGGCGAACATCCAAGGTATTGTTGCCTCTTTATTGAAGCCTACAAGAGGACGAACATTATCTACAAATCAAAAGTTCTCTCCCCACTTGCCCATCTAATAATAAACATACACAGCATGATGCTATATCTCAGTGAAGGCAAATGTCAGTGATGAAATCTGCCTTCACCTTCAGTACATCCATATTACCTTTAGCATATTGAAGGAAAAGGTTGTTTGAAAATCAAGACTTTGAACTTGGCAAACAAAACTATGGTCTACTGGGCCATAGTAACCTCTTCTGACCAATGTGCTTTGAAGAACTGATCAACAACTGGCTGTTCAAAGCACTGAAGAGATATCATTATGGACATCTCTGCAAAATCAACTGGAAGCATAAGCAAAGCAACTAAATGTCCTCTCACAAACCAATATCCCCAGTATTGAAGGCATTGAGTCAGGTCCACTGGGCATGTCATCCAGATGCACAACATCAGACGCCCAAAACAGATGCTCTGTTTCAACGGTTGTTGAGGGAATAGATAACCAAGTGGATAGAGGAAAAGATTCCTGGTATTCTCAAAGATTCCCTGAAAAGATACAACTACCCCATTGACTCCTGGCATTATTCATTCATTTATTTGCGGTATTTGGGCTTCACTGTCACAGTGAGTATTTATTGCTCGTTACTAACTGCACAAGAAGATTGTGGCGAGCTGCTGTCTTGAACCATTGAAGTTCTGTTGGATCTATGAGTGTGATCGATAAAGATGAAGCACGAGCAATATATTTCCAAGTTCATATATTGTTCCAAGTTCCAATGGTGTGCAACATGAGAGTGATGGTCTTCCCATGCTACCGCTGCCTGGTCTTTCATGCTGGTAAAAGTCAAGGGTTTGGGAGGTGGATCAGAATAGTTTTGATGAGTAACCATAGTGCATTTGTAGAAAGTACTAACTACAGCCACTCTGCCCTGGCAATGGAGGGAATGAATACTTAGGGTGGTTAATGAGGTGCCAGTCAATTGGGTTGTTTTATCTTGGACTGTGCTGAGCTACTTGCGAGTTGGGGCTGCAACTATCCAGGTAAGAGAAGAACACTCAAGCACACTCCTGATTTAAACATTGTAGATGGTGGAAAAGTTTTGGGGTGTCATGGACAAAGTGGGCCGAAGGGCCTGTCTATGTGCTATCTTCTTCCATAGCATGGAACCCACTTTGAAAAGTGCAGGATGCTCTTCGTATTATTGATCAATTTAAAACAAAAAGATTTTCTAACCATAATCCTGCTTAGGCGGACCCTTGGGTCTGAGGATGACTTACTTTTATACAGGTTCTGAGGTGACTGATAAGGCCGCAGACTGTGGTGTGTATAGGGCTGGGGATTCAGTATTGTATTCATCATATAAATACATCATATATTTTGTGAGGTGATGGCTGTTTTCCAGGCAGTTGGGGGCTTCAATGTGTTCCCATTGTGTGTGCTCATGGTTGCAATATCATTCTTCCAAAGGTCATAATGTTATAATTTTTGGCAAATTTTTCATGGGCAATGTAGAAACATTTGTGGAATGCATCAGGGATTGCTTCTTTGAGTAGTGTGTATTGGAACTGTTGCATTTTCTCTTTCTGTACACTTCAATCAACATCCCTATCGTTTGCTATAACCAGGTACTTTAAACTTTCGAGGCAAACAAAAAACATGTCAGAAACTGTGCAAATGGTATTCACATACTCACAAATAATACTTAACTTATATTGCAGCTATCTATCTGGCTCCCAAATACTATCATGCTGAGGGCTGATCCTAGGTGTTCTTCACTAGACTCCCACAGTCCAGGGTTATCTGTTCTTAGATACATAGATACATAGAAAATAGGTGCAGGAGTAGGCCATTCAGCCTTCGAGCCTGCACCACCATTCAATATGATCATGGCTGATCATCCAACTCAGTATCCCGTACCTGCCTTCTCTCCATACCCCCCTGATCCCTTTAGCCACAAGGGCCACATCTAACTCCCTCTTAAATATAGCCAATGAACTGGCCACAACTACCTTCTGTGGCAGAGAGTTCCAGAGATTTACCACTCTCTGTGTGAAAAATATTTTTCTCATCTCGGTCTTAAAGGATTTCCCCTCTATCCTTAAGCTGTGACCTCTTGTCCTGGACTTCCCCAACATCGAGAACAAACTTCCTGCATCTTCACAAAGGTTGCTCTCCTTCCTCAAGTAGCAGCGGTGCTGTCTTTACTCTCTTGGATGAAACCCTTCAGACTACCCTATCCCTGGCTTCCGTCCGGCTTCTTTGATGCTGCAAACCCAGGGCAAAGTTATCACTGACCACCAGGCAGAACAATCACTCATCACCATTGTGGAGTTATTGCTGACGATAATCAGGAGGAGGTATCACCCACCACCAGACAGCTTTCACCCACTATCAAGGCGGAGTTATCTCCCACCACCAGATGGAGTTATTGTTTCCATGGTTTGCTGATGGGGGTTGGTCATAACCCTGATGTGTTCTTCCTGAAGCCTCCCTTGGCTTGACCAAATGGATGGCAAGATGTTAAGGTCACGGGCAGTCACTAACATGAGTAATAGTCAGTTTGGGAGAAGCTTTGAATGTAATCCACCCTGTAGATTGGTTATTGCATGTGAACCAATCATAGTAGAATAGCATCACTAACCCCACCTTACTGTATGATTTATACTAACACCCACTTCCGATCCTGGTCAGTCTTGGAAGCGGTAATGATGAACTAACAACTAACGACCTGCTGTACCTCTATAATATGGGTACTGATTAAAAATGATCTTGAACTCCAGATTGTACAGTTTGCTTATTTACACACCCAATGAGGTGAAGGCAGGAAACTGAGGGTTCACTTGAAGCTGCCTCTCTATTGCTTTTCTTTTCCTGGGCGGACATGTATGTTGAAGATTCAATGCCTTAATGAATATTTTGTGTTATGGTTAGTAAATCCCATTGTTCCACCATATCACAAACCTTGTGCTCCGACTAAGGAAACGCTTTGGGGCCAGCAGCAACTGTGGAGCGAATGGACTGATGCTGTTTCGGGTCCGGGCCCTTCTTCAGACTGATGATGCAGAAGGGGAGATAGCTGGTGGAAAGAGATGAAGGAGAGCGGTGGGGCAAGAGGTCATAAATGATGGGCAGATCTAGATAATGGGGGATTGATGGGCAGGTGAAGCATGTGGGGGAGAGATGGATAGAGAAAAAAACCAAGGCTGGAGGAGGAGAAGACAAAATGGTGCAGGTGATGGAATCAGATAAGGAGGGAAGATGGGAAATGAACTGTAGAACCAGAGGGGAGATGATGTTAGAAGGGAACAGGAGGTGGGGAAGATGTAGAGGATGTAGAGGAGAGGAAAGGAACTAGGGCAATGGAAAGAAAGGTGTGGATGTGGGAGGGTGGAGAAAACTGGGTAGACGAGATGGGGAGTGGTGAGAGGATTACCAGAAATTGGAGAATTTAATTTAGTTTAGTTTTGTTTATTATTGTCACATCTGCTGGGGTACAACAGAAGTTTTCGTTTGTGTGCTATCCAATCAAATAAAAGTTTATGCGTGTCAACAATCAAGCCATCCGCAGAGCACAGATAAAGAATAAAGGCTGCAACATTTGGTGCGACAAAGTCCAATAAAGTCCGATTGAAGATAGTTCAAAGGTCTCCAATTAGGTAGATGGAAGGTCAGAACCACATTCTAGCTGATAAGAGAATCATTCAGTTGCCTGATAACTGCTGGGAAGAAACTGTCCCTGAATCTGGAGGCACACATTTTCAAACTTCTGTACCCCTTTGGTTATTTGAGAAGGGAGAAGAAGAGTGCTTTGGTAGGATAGATTAGAGGGCTCGTCTAGGGAGGCTATTTGGGTGGAACTGAGAAATGGAAAAGCTGTAGCAACACTTATACGGGTGTACAATGGGCCACCTAATGGGGAGCGAGAATTGGAAGAGCAAATATGTAAGGAGAGAGCAGATATTAGTAATAAGCACAAGGTAGTGATTGTGGGAGATTTCAATTTTCCACACATAGACTGGGAAACACATTCTGTAAAAGGGCTGGATGGGTTGGAGTTTGTAAAATGTGTGCAGGATCGTTTTTTTGCAGCAATACATAGAGATACCTTCTAGAGAAGGGGCGGTGCTGGACCTCCTGTTAGGAAATGAGACAGGTCAGTTGACGGAGGTTTGTGTTGGGGAGCACTTCGGGTCCAGTGATCACAATACCATTAGTTTCAATATAGTTATGGTGAGGGTCAGAACTGGAACAAGGGTTGAGATTTTTGATTGAAGAAAGGCTAACCTTGAGGAGATGCGAAAGGAATTAAAATGAGTGAATTGGGACATTTTGTTTTATGGAAAGGATGTAGAAGAGAAATGGAGGAATTTAAAAATGAAATTTTAAGAGTACAGAATTTTTATGTCCCTGTTCGGTTGAAAGGAAATGGTAATAATTGGAAAGAGCCATGGTTTTCAAAGGAAATTGGACACTTGGTTCAGATAAAGAGAGAGATCTACAATAATTATAGGCAGCATGGAGTAAATGCGGTCCTTGAGGAGTATAAAGAATGTAAAAAGAATCATAAGAAAGAAATTAGAAAAGTTAAAAGAAGATATGAGGTTGCTTTGGCAAGTAAGGTGAAAGTAAATCCAAAGGGTTTCTACAGCTATATTAATAGCAAAAGGATAATGAGGGATAAAATTGGCCCATTAGAGAGTCAGAGTGGACAGCTATCTGCAGAGCCAAAAGAGATGGGCGAGATATTGAACAGTTTATTTTCTTCGGTATTCACCAAGGAGAAGGATATTGAATTATGTGAGGTAAGGGGAACAAGTAGAGTAGCTATGGAAACTATGAGACTCAAAGAAGAGGAAGTTCTGACACTTTTGAAAAATATAAAAGTGGATAAGTCTCCAGGTCCTGACAGGATATTCCCTAGGACATTGAGGGAAGTTAGTGTAGAAATAGCAGGGGCTATGACAGAAATATTTAAAATGTCATTAGAAATGGGAATGGTGCCAGAGGATTGGCGTACTGCGCATGTTGTTCCATTGTTTAAAAAGGGTTCTAAGAGTAAACCAAGCAATTATAGACCTGTTAGTTTGACGTCAGTGGTGGGCATATTAATGGAAAGGATACTTAGAGATAATATATATATTACCTGGATAAATAGGGTCTGATTAGGAAGGTCTACATGGATTTGTGCCTGTTTGACTAATCTTCTTGACATTTTTGAAGAGGTCACTGGAGAAATTGATGAGGGTAAAGTGGTGGATGTTGTCTATGTGGACTTCAGTAAGGCCTTTGACAAGGTTCCACATGGAAGGTTGGTCAAATGTTCGATATTAATGGTGGAGTAGGAAGATGGATTCATCAGTGGCTGAATGGGAGATATCAGAGAGTAATGGTGGATGGCTGTTGTTCAGGTTGGAGGCCGGTGACTAGTGGGGTGCCTCAGGGATCTGTGTTGGGTCCACTGTTGTTTGTCATATACATCAATGTTCTGGATGATGGTGTGGTAAATTGGATTAGTAAGTATGCAGATGATACCAAGATAGGTGGTGTTGTGGATAATGAAGTAAATGTTCAAAGTCTACAGAGAGATTTAGACCATTTGGAAGAGTGGGCTGAAAGATGCAGATGGAGTTTAATGCTGATAAGTGTGAGGTGCTCCATCTTGACAGGACAAATCAAAATAGGACGTACATGGTAAATGGTAGCGAATTGAGGAATGCAGTTGAACAGAGGGATCTAGGAATAACTGTACATAGTTCCCTGAAGGTGGAATCTCATGTAGATAGGGCGGTAAAGTTGGGTGAGGCCAATTCTGGAGTATGGTGTACAATTTTGGTTGCCAAATTATAGGAAATATGTCAACAAAATAGAGAGAGTACAGAGGAGATTTACTAGAATGTTGCCTGGGTTTCAGCAACTAGGTTACAGAGAAAGGTTGAACAAGTTAGGTCTTTATTCTTTGGAGCGCAGAAGGTTAAGGGGGGACTTGATAGAGGTCTTTAAAATTATGAGAGGGATAGGCAGATTTGACGTGGATAAGCTTTTTCCATTGAGAGTAGGGAAGATTCAAACAAGAGGACATGATTTGAGAATTAAGGGACAGAAGTTTAGGGGTAGCATGAGGGGGAACTTCTTTACTCAGAGAGTGGTAGCTGTGTGGAATGAGCTTCCAGTGGAAGTGGTGGAGGCAGGTTCAATTTTATCATTTAAAAATAAATTGGATAGGAATATGGATGGGAAAGGAATGGAGGGTTATGGTCTGAGTGTAGGTAGATGGGACTAGGTGAGAATAAGTGTTCGGCACGGACTAGAAGGGCCGTGATGGCCTGTTTCCGTGCTGTAATTGGTATATGGTTATTATATGGAGTGGCCAGTGAGACTAGTCAATGATTATGCTGGTGGCCTTGCTGATGCAGTGTAGATGGAGTAAATGGAAGGGAGTTTGGTTTGCACAATGGTCTGGGCTACGTCTACAACTGTCTGCAATTTCTTCATAAAATGATTTCCACAGCACATCTGTAGAAGTTGCTGGAGGTTGTGGTGAAGGGGTTAATACATTTAACTTAACAAAATATTAAGAAATTAATCCATTCGTTTTCTAACAGAAATTTGAGAAGTAGAAACTTTGTAAGTAGTCTCTAGCTCTCTACTAACAACCATGCATATTTTTCGATGAGAAAGCATTGTTTAAAAGAAGATGTTTAAGAAAGAACTGCAGATGCTGGAAAAATTAAAGGTAGACATAAATGCTGGTGAAACTCAGCGGGTGAGGCAGCATCTACAGAGTGAAGGAATAGGTGACGTTTCGGGTCGAGACCCTTCTTCAGCCAGTTGTAGTTTAAAAGAAGATACCAAAATATTCCAAAATATTTCTTCACATACCTATACATAAGGATGGGGGAGCTTTGGCAGTATAAAGCACTGCCTAATGGGCTTACTTCAGCTCCAAGACTATTCACAAAAATATTAAAACCAGCCATGGCAACGTTAAGGAAACTTAACCATATAGTCATGGCATATTTGGACGACATCCTCATAGTTGGGAAAACTATGGAATTGGCTGTAGCAGCAGTATCAGCTACTAAACAGCTCCTAGAGACTCTAGGCTTTGTCTTACATCCAGATAAATCCAGTTAAATCCATCCACAATTATGGACTACCTGGGTTTCACAATTAACTCAGTCCAAATGACTATTACCCTGCCAAGGGGAAAGATGATTGCATTAGTACAATCATGTAATAACTTAAAGATAAACAAAAAAACAACTATTCGACAAGTGGCAGCAGTAATTGGCAAAATGGTAGCAGCATTTCCAGCTATCCAATTTGGACCTTTGCACTATCAAAATTTACAAAGAGCAAAGATAAAGGCACTAAAACAACATAAAGGTCATTATGACCGAGTCATGAGTTTACCCCCTGAAGCAATATCAGAGCTACAGTGGTGGATACAAAATATTTGGCACAGTTATAGTCCTATTGTTATTACTAATGCTACTGTAGTACTCCAAACAGATGCTAGTGCTCAAGGCTGGGGAGCAACTAACTCCATATCCAGCACAGGTGGTAGATGGACTAACTTAGAATCATCATTACTATCTACACTGGGCATTAATTCTTTGGAAATGTTGGGCGCCTTTTATGGTTTAAAAGCATATGTATCCAATATGCATCACTTGCATGTTAGATTACAAATAGATAATACTACGGTGGTGGCTTACATTAACCATATGGGCGGCATAAAATCTTTATCATGCGACAAATTGGTCAATACGATTTGGCAATGGTGTGTCGAAAGACATATTTGGCTTTCAGCTACCTATCTACCAGGTAAGCTAAATACAGTGGCGGACACCAGGTCACGCAAATTCAATGACAACATCGAATGGATGTTAAATCCTAAAACATTAGCTAAAATTGTAAAGCAATATGGGAAGCCAGATATAGATTTATTTGCATCAAGACTGAATCACCAACTACCTATCTATGTCGCGTGGGAACCAGATCCGGAGGCAGCAGCGGTAGATGCATTCACGCTGGATTGGGGAAAGTTTGTTTTCTATGCCTTTCCTCCCTTCTGCCTCATCAGTCGGGTACTTCGAAAAATCCAGATGGATTCAGCATCTGGAATTTTGGTAGTGCCCGACTGGCCTACACAGCCATGGTTCCCAATACTCCATGACATGGTGGTGGAAGCACCTATGGTGTTCCCCAGTCATCCAGGGTTACTGACTCACCCAGTGTCAGGCATCAGCCACCCATGCCATCAAGACATGAATCTCCTGGGTTGCAGATTCTAGACCGACCTTATCTGGACCTGGGATTATCGCAACAAACCATCACCACCATGTCAGCATCCCTGAGAACATCTACAAAGAGGCAGTACCTAACCAACATCAGGAAATGGGAGAGGTACTGCCAGGAATCGGGGACTGCTTACGAAACAGCCACAGTAGCGAATGTTCTAGAGTTCCTGGCCGATTTACATCATCGTGAAGATATGAGCTACAGTGCCATCAACACGGCACGTAGTGCACTCTCCAACTACCTCAAACCTGCAGGACATCAGCCCATGGGGTCCCATCCGCTGGTGGTCAAACTAATGAGGGGCATATTTAACAGCAAGCCCCCCAAGCCTAGATATACTCAAATTTGGGATGTCAGTATTGTGCTCGCATACCTTCGGGACAGACCACCAGCAAGATCTCTCAGTTTAGAGCAATTGACATTAAAAACGCTCATGCTGATGGCTCTAGTATCTGCTCAGAGGGTCCAGTCATTACATAAACTTCGACTGGACAGCATGGAAACTACGTCAGATCAGATAACCTTCACAATACAAGGTCTGATAAAGCAATCCAGGCCAGGAACATCCAACACGCTAGTGGCATTCCGGGCTTACCCACCAGAGCCACGATTGTGTGTGGTGACCCACATAAAAATTTACATTGACACAACCCATAATATCCGAGGAAGTGAGAGAGCCTTATGGGTCAGCCACAAAAAACCACATGGCAGGGTAACGAGCCAGACCATTTCAAGATGGTTAAAACAGGTATTGGAAGCTGCTGGGATAGACATTAATGTATATAAATCTCATTCCACCAGGGCAGCATCCACATCATCGGCAGCAAGGATGGATGTGCCTATTGACATTATCCTCAACAAAGCAGGATGGTCAAGGGAATCCACATTCCGAACATTTTATCACAAGCCGTTGGTGAAACCTGATGTATTTGCAGCCAGAATTTTAGAAACTGCAAATATTTAATTTAAAGCCCGGGGGAGCTATTTTGTTTTTGTTGTTGTTAATAAATACCGTTTTGTTTTCAAAACAGATTCATTGGTTGATTACAATAACACTTCCTTCCTCAAGAGCTTTCGGTAGTGAGTGAGTAAAACTGTTACACGGTTTGAAATCACAGAGCTTTGAAATCTTCACGAAGTCACTCACGTGACTCCGAAGTAAAATAGTAAGATTAAACGAGAACTTACCAGTTTGAAGTTTGATCTGTATTTTATGAGGAGTTACGATGAGGGATTACGTGCCCTCCGCTCCCACCCTCATTACATGGATCAAACTGATAATTGATGTCTCTTTATTCTTTACTATGTTACTTCTAATACGTGTCTGTCTGTTATTCCACACCGCTGCTTGGAAGCATGCCGCGCCTGCGCCCTGAGCGGGCTTATTCACGTAATCCCTCATCGTAACTCCTCATAAAATACAGATCAAACTTCAAACTGGTAAGTTCTCGTTTAATCTTACTATTTTATATGGGACTACAGAACACATAGAATTCAACGAAAGCATTTGTGCAAATCTAAAGAAGTTGGGGGTTTATCATTACCTAACTTTATACATTACTACTGGGCAGTGCATATTAAGAACATAATATACTGGCTGGATAGTTCCACTCAGCAGTTGGAGTGGATAAGAATGGAGAAAGAGGAGTGCTATCCGCACGATATAGGAACGATCCTGCTCTCACCGATAAAATTGAATAGTATAATATATAAGAAGAACCCAATTATTCACAATATAATAAGACTTTGGAAACAAATAAAAGTATCCTTGAAATTAAATAATTTATCAGTACTAACTCCACTATTGAACAACCCCGCATTCAAACCTTCTCTCATTGACAACACATATCAACAATGGGATAGACTGGGGATTAGGAAAGTAGGGGACATGTATGAAGTGGGCAAACTGTTATCATTTCAACAATTAAAATTAAAATTTAAATTGAAGGATAATCAATATTTTAAATATATACAGGTATGTGACTTTATGAAGAAATATACACATAGATTTCAAACTATATTTTTAGATCCTTTAGAAGAAGCAATGAATATTAAGGCTGATTCACAAAAATTAATATCATACTTTTATAATAATATATTAAATAGAGAATCACCCTCAACAGAAGCATTAAGGGAAGATTGGGAACAAGAGTTAATGATAAAGATCTCGAAGGATAGATGGGAAAAGTATTTGATGAATACACATAACTGTTCTATTAATGCAAGACATAATTTAATTCAATTCAAATTATTACATAGACTATATTATTCAAAAACGAGGTTGAATAAATTTTATCCAAACGTCTCTCCCAGATGCGATAAATGTTTGTTTCAAAACGCTAATATAACACACTCATTTGCTGGATGTACAAAGTTGAATACATTTTGGAGTGATATATTTGATATATTTACAAAGATTTTCAAGTCAAGAATAGAACCTAAAACGGAATGGATTATATTTGGAATAATAGGAGAAGATACCAATTTAAATAAAGATCAAAATGTTTTTTTTAATTATGGGTTAATAATTGGAAAGAAATTGATACTTAAATTTTGGAAAAATACAACCACACCAACTGTTAAAATGTGGATTAGGAATATGATGGACATAGCACGCCTTGAAGAAATGAGACTCCGACTAATAGATAAATATGACCAATTCTTAAAGAGTTGGTCTCCTTTCATCGACTTTTTGGAATCATGTGATGCAGCGGTGCCGTAAGGATTGCTGATTTCAGTTCATGACGCGGATAGAGTTACATCTCCGAATACAGATTTGAAAAATTCTCTTTTAAGGGGCCTTCTCTTCTATTTCTACTTTCCACTTTCTCTCTTCCTTTTTTTATTTTTCATATACACACTTCACGTTCTTCTACTCTCTACCATCTATTTTTCCACTTTTTCCCCTTTCTATTGTTTTCTTTTTCTTGTTCTGCTTACTTCCTTCTTATAACATAAAACTAGAGGTTGTACATAGAATGGATTACGGTATTACATAGTTGCCACTGTACTGTTTTGTGCTGTATTAACTTCTTATAAAATAAAATTTTAAAAAAAGAAAAAAAAAAGAAGATACTCGGTGCCTAATCTGTTATTTACTGACAATTTTATGCAACACATTTCTAGAATCAAGGACAGGGCACATAACTCCAGTAATAATGAATCTATGCTAACCATGACACAAAATGAAGTCAACTGTGTTTCTTGGTCTAAAAACTTGGTCAAGAAACTAAAATGAATGCATACAGTAGAACCATGTGCAGATGCCTGAGCCAAGTTTGGAAAATACTGCAGACATTGCAACTTGTTATTGGTTTAGCTTGATATTTCAATCATGCTATATCATACTTGGTAGGTGTGTTTATTGATATGAAATGACTATAACTGTACAAATTTCCTTTGTTCGGAGAGTGTGCGACAGGGAATCTAAGATATACAGCTTCCGGCACACTCCCGCTAGCGAATAGAATAATTTTGCCTTACTTGGTGTTTAACTTGTCTGTGATAAATAATCGAACTTTAACAGTGGAGACCATGCCGATCTTCCTAAGACTCCTAATGAAGGAGAGGCATTGGTGTGCTTTCTTTGCCATAGCTTTGATGTGGCTGGTCCAGATCAAATTGCAAGTGATATTTAATCCTAGGAATTTTAAGCTTTCGACCATCTTTACTTCAGCGCCATCAATCAGGTTTGCAAGTGGCCTCACTCTGACAGTGGAGGAGGCTGAGAACTAACAGCTCAGCAAGGGAATGGGAAGGGGAATTAAAATAGCAAGCAATCAGAAGATGCAGCAGGCCTTGGCAGACATGGGCAGGTGCTTAGGGAAGTGATTGTCTGGTCGGCACTTGGTTTTTGTTAATATAGAGGAGGCCATATCGAGAGCACCAAATGCAATATCCCCACATACCTAGATAATAACTTGCTTATAACCTTACTGTTGGCTGTAAATCTCTGAGAAGCATCTGGAGTGTATGCAAAAGGAAGCATAAAAAGAGACTTTACAAGGTACAGCAGCAACAACTGCAGACATTACCGATTGCAGGGTAGAAGGTGACTTCCACACAGTTTGTTCAGGGTGTCAGAAAAACTCCTCGTCATGAACTATGTGTAGGAAGGAACTGCAGGTGCTGGTTTAAACTGAAGATAGACACAAAACGCTGGAGTAACTCAGTGGGACAGGTAGCATCTCTGGAGAGAAGGAATGGGCGATGTTTAAGGAGGGTCTCGACCCGAAACGTCGCCCATTCCTTCTCTCCAGAGATGCTCCCTGTGCCGCTGAGTTAATCCAACTTTTTGTGTCTATTTTCGTCATGAACTAAGTCAGTTCACAAGTATGCAAGTATAACCCCAGCTCAGTGAAAGTTATCAAATGGTACATGTTGTTAGTGTACCCTTCTCATCCTCTTTTCATCCTTCTAAATTCCAGTGAAGACAAGCCCAGCCTTTCCAATCTTTCCTCATATGGCAGTCCCGCCATCCCGGGGATTAACCTCATGAACCTACACTGCACTCCATCAATAGCAAGGGTTTCCTTCCCCAAATTAGGAGACCAAAACTGCATACAATACTCCAGATGTGGTCTCACGTGGACTCTTACAACTGCAGAAGGATCTCTTTACTCCTATACTCAAATCCTTTTGTTATGAAGGCCAACATGCCATTAGCTCTCTGCACTTTACTTTCAGTGACTGTTTACTTTCAGTGACTGATGTACAAGGACACCTAGGTCTCGTTGCACTTCCCTTTTTCCTAATCTGACACCATTGAGATACTAATCTCCCTCCTTGATCTTGCCGCCAAAGTGGATAACCTCACATTTATCTACATTATACTGCATCTGCCATGCATCTGCCCACTACCTCAACCTGTCCAAGTCACCCTGCAACCTAGCATCCTCTTCGCAATTCACACTGCCACCCAGCTTTGTGTCATCTGCAAATTTGCTCGTGTTACTTTTAATTCCATCATCCAAATCATTAATATATATTGTAAAAAGTTGCAGCCCCAGCACTGAGCCTTGTGGCATTCCACTTGCCACTACCTGCTATTCTGACAGGGACCCATTTATTCCTACTCTTTGTTTCCTGTCTGCCAACCAATTCTCTATCCATGTCAATACCCTTCCCCAATACCATGCGCTCTAATTTTGCCCACTAATTTCCTGTGTGGGACCTTATCAAAGGCTTTCTGAAAGTCCAGATACATTACATCCACTGGCTCTCCTTCATCCATTTTACTTGTCACATCCTCAAAAAATTCCAGAAGATTAGTCAAGCAGGATTTCCCCATCATAAATCCATGCTGACTTGGACCAATCCTTTTACTGCTATCTAAATGCGCCGTTATTACTACTTTAATAATTGACTCCAGCATCTATCTCACCACCAATGTCAGGCTAACTGGTCTATAATTCCCTGTTTTTTACCCTCGCTCCTTTCTTGAAAAGTGGGATAACATTAGCTACCCTCCAATCCACAGGCACTTATCTTGAATCTATAGAACATTGGAAAATGATCACCAATGCGTCCACAATTTCAAGAGCTACATCCTTGAGTACTCTGGGATGCAGACTATCAGGCTCTGGGAATTTATCTGCCTTCAGTCCCATCAGTCTATCCAATACTATTTCTCACCTAATGCAAATTTCTTTCAGTTCCTCTGTCTCCCTAGATCCTCTGTCCTCTAGTACATCTGGGAGATTGTTTGTGTCTTCCTTAGTGAAGACAGATCCAAAGTACCTGTGCAACCTTTCTGCCATTTCCTTGTTCCCCATAATAATTTCACCTGTTTCTGCCTTCAGGGGGGCCACATTTGTCTTTACTAATCCTTTTCTCTTAACATACAAATTTTTACTATCCTTTTCTATATTCTTGGCCAGCTTAACCTCGTACTTCATCTTTTCCGCCAGTATAGCCCTTTTTTGGTACCTGATGTCCTTTGAAAGTTTCCAAATCCTCTGGCTTCCTGCTACTCTTTGCTATGTTATACATCTTTTCTTTTAGTTTTATACTGTCCCTAAATTCCCTTGTCAGCCACGGTTGCCTCTTACTCCCCTTAGAATGTTTCTTCCTCTTTGTAATGAAATTATCCTGCACCTTCTGGATTATGCCCATAATGTCAGAGAAGTAAAAGAAAGCAAGGCATGAACATCTTTTTGCAGCATCTTTTGCAGCGAGTTAAGAATGTAGAACAATGGAACATAGAACAGTACAGCACAGGAACCGACAGTTTGTCCTACAATATCTGTGACATTAATAATACCAATATACACTGGTCTCATCTGCCTGCACATGATCCATATCCTCTTATTCCCCGTATATCCATGTGCCTATCCAAAAGCCTCTTAAACACCACTATCGTATCTGCCTCCACTACTACCCCTGGCAATGCATTCCAGGTATCCACCACCCACTGTGTAAAAAACTTGCCACACTAAACTTTGCCCTTCCCACTTGAAAGCTATGCCTTCCACTCTTTGACAATTCCACACAGGGAAAAAAGGTTCTGACTGTCTACCCTATCTATGCCAATCCTAACTATTTTGTGCTTGTGTAATACAGTTATGGATATAATATTTTATGAAGCAAGGACCCCAAATTTAATGTCGAGATCAAGTCTAAAATATAAGGTTTAGCATGAAAATTAAGGGAAATTGGTCAGGAATAGATGCTGCTTTTATCCCTTTGTGCCTGCCATCCTGTTAGAAGACAGTCTGTGCTTGGTTCCACAGCACAACTGAAAGTTCAATGATGCCTCTAAATGCCAGGTAGAATTTGTACTAAAGTCACAAGAGGGAGAATTGAACCCACAACTCAATGCAAACTGCTACAGTGAGCATTGACTGGCATTCTCCCTTCATTACATGCATGATTTCTCTCTCACAAATCATGCTGACTCGCTTTCCTTAATTGATACTTGTCCAACTGCTCAGTCACTGGTGATAGATTCCAGTAACTTCCGCACAATTTAATTTTGAGCTGTCAAGTCTGGTTGCTCATTTTATCCCCTTGCTCCCTTCCTTAGATAATGGAGAGACAGTTATGTTATGTCGAATGTTTTCTGCCAGAAGTTGTTATTCAGCTCACTGATTCAATGCATACTTCCCAGTGAACACTATTTTATACTCTACTAGACCAAGGGGGACCCGTTGGGTCTCGTCCCCTCAACATTCGTTTGCGGGGGGGGGGGGGGGGGGGGGGGGGGGGGCAGTATTCAGCGTCACACACACACTAACCTTCCCCACACACACACACACATTAGCCCCCCCCCCCCAATTATTATTATTCACTCCTTTCTACCCTATCCCCCCGCTCTATCCACTCATACAAAACCCCAACTGCGCAGGCCTGGCTGGGGGGGGGGGTGGAGAGGGAGGGGAGGGGGGTAGAGAGGGAGAGGGAGGGGGTGGAGATTGAGGGGTTGGGTGGGCGTAGCATCACAGGGGAGGTCCCAATATTCACCACTCCCTAGAGAGGGAAGGGGGGGCAGAGAGGGAGGGGGGCAGAGATGGAAGGGAGGGCAGAGAGGGAAGAGGGGAAGGGGGCACAGTGAGGGAGGGGGGACAGAGAGGTGGGGTGGGCGAGAGCAGGGGAGGCAGAGAGGGAGGGCCCCCTCCCCTTCCCCCCCCTCCCCCCTCCCTCCCCCCTCTATTCCCCTTCTCCTCTACCCCCCTCCCTCTCCTCCCCCCCTCCCCTTCCCCTCTCCCCAACCCCTCTCCTCCCCCCGTCTCCCCCCCCCCCTTCACCCCCTATCCCCCCTCTCCCCCTCTCCACCCCTTAGTCCTCCCTCCCAGGGGGGCTCCCCCCTCACCCCCCCCCTCTCTTTTTCTCTGCCCCAAGGGGGGCACAGGGGTTATTGGCAGCACTTACCCAGGTCACAGAGGAATCTCTCCCCACCAGGTGCTGGGCCTGAGCTAGGCTGCGGCAGGCGTGGACCAGAGCGAGGCCCAGGGCGATCTGAGGACAGTGAAAAGCAGCGGAGGGCCGGCCGATCGTGGAGAGCGGGGGGGCCCACCTACCAGCGTGACAGTAGATGATCCCGGGGGGCCCCGCTGTGATGGGGGGTCATGGGGTTTTGGGACCCGCTTGTCCTCCTCGCAGAGGGAGGCCCCCTTCAAGGAGCCCAGCAGAGCGCGCAGAATGACTTAAGCACCCTGGAGGGGGGGGGGGAGTTTCCTCTCCCCTCCCCCTCCCCCCTGACCCCCCCTCTGGTCCCCTCTCCTCCCGCGCTCCTTTCCTCCCCCGGAGACCCTTCCCCTCTCCCCAACCCCTCTCCTCCCCCCGTCTCCACACCCCCCTTCACCCCCCTATCCACTCCCTCTCCCTCCCTCCGTTCACACCAAATCTCCCCCCCTCTCTCTCTCCCCCTCACCCCCCCCCTCTCTTTTTCTCTGCCCCAGGGTGGGGTTCGAGTAGAGAGGGTGGGGAAGGGGTTATTGGCAGCACTTACCCAGGTCACAGAGCAGAATCCTCCCCACCAGGTGCTGGGCCTGCAGCCAGCGTGGACCAGAGCGAGGCCCGGAGCGATCTGACGATGGTCAAAAGCAGCGGAGGGCCGGCCGATCGTGGCTTCCGCGAGGGGATGCCTATCCACCCGCATGACAGATGATCGGGCGGGGGAGACAGAGAGGAGGTCGTCCGCTGTGATGGCCGTCATGGCCACTTTCCCACCACGCTTGTCCTCGTCTGTGCTGCGATAATGACCGCCGTCATGTTGTACAACTTCAAGGA
This sequence comes from Leucoraja erinaceus, assembly GCF_028641065.1. Lineage (NCBI taxonomy): Eukaryota > Metazoa > Chordata > Chondrichthyes > Rajiformes > Rajidae > Leucoraja > Leucoraja erinaceus. The sequence continues at coordinate 51,174,977 of NC_073379.1, forward strand.
GCCCAGCAGAGCGCGCAGCATGACTTAAGCACGTGTTTAGCAGCTTCAATCCAGAGCCCTGGGGGGGGGGGGGGGGGGGGGGGGGGGGGGGGGGGGGGGCAGGGTGGTAAACAGTATCCAGTGGCTGCTCATTGAAAATTCTGCGCAGCTGGCGACGAGGAGCGGAGACATTGTGACGTCATCTAGCTCGCTTCAGCTCATTAACTTCAAAAAAGATCGCAGATTGGTGAACAATTTTAGTAAAAAACTTGGGAAATAATTAATGAAATCTCCACCGGAATATGTAAACATTTCATCGTTAGCGCGTCGGGTTTTCGAGGAGATGTGAATCGTAGACAAACATATACACACACAAATAAAGACATCCACAACCAAGATCAGCATTTTATATTATAACTAGACCAAGTGCAGACCCGTTGGGTCTGCTCCCCCAATGCAGCCGTTCCCTACCCGTAGCCCCCACGGGAGACGTGGTCCTCCAACTCAAGCCATTCCTGAACATAAGATTCCAGCACTCAGCAGTGTGGCTGTTTTTAAATGGCGTCTTTGAGGTGAGAGGTGGGCGCCAGCAGCCGTTATGGTCGCTGGCCAGCAGAAGGCAACAAAATGAGTGAGTGGGGGGGGGAGAGAAGGATTTGATTAAAAATGTGTACATAAAGACGACGAAATTCCACATCCAAGATCTGCTTTTTATATTATAACTAGACCAAGTGCAGACTCATTGGGTCTACTCCCCCAACGCAGCCGTTCCCTATCCGTAGCCCCCACGCGAGACGTGGTCCTCCAACTCAAGCCATTCCCGAACATAAGATTCCAGCACTCAGCAGTGCGGCTGTTTTTAAATGGCGTCTTTGAGGTGAGAGGCGGGCGCCAGCAGCCGTTATGATCGCTGGCCAGCAGGAGGCGACAAAATGAGTGAGTTGCGGGGGGGGGGGGGGGAGAAGGATTTTATTAAAAATGTGTACATAAAGATGATGAAATTTAATGAGGAGTGGTTACTTGGAATGAAAAGTGAAATCTCTACCGAAATGGAAAAAATCTCGGCGGTTCTGGGTCTGGTGTTGGTGTAGCAACGAATCAAAGGCTGGCACCCACAAGTCAGGCAGAAACACACATACACACACAGCCAGCCACAAAGTTTTAATATTATATAGATATTGATAGATAGATAGGTAATGACCTCCATGGAACGATGTGAGGCACGGTTTCAAACTTTGCAGAGGATATAACATTTAAAAAACTTTAGTCATGAGGATAAACAGCCTTTAGGGATTATTTAGTTTGGAGATACAGCACAGAAACAGACCGTTAGGCCCACCAAGTCCGCACTGACCAGCAATCCCCGCACAATAAAACTATGCTGCCCACACTAGGAACAATTTACACGTATACCAAGCCAATTAACCTACAAACATGTTTGGCTTCAGACTGTGGGAGGAAACTGAAAATGTGGGCAGAAACCGTAGAAAACCCACATTTAAGGCAGCAACTCAACTGGTGTGCTACTGTGTTATTAATGGATGAAATGGATGAACATGACAATTACAATTTAGAGCCGCGAGGAGTTGCATTTTGAGGGGAAGAAAACTAAGGTGCTACAAAACCACCAATAACCAGTCTAATTTTTGAAAGAGTGCATAAAAATAAAGATATGGTAATGAACTTAAACATTTCTAGTAGTTGCCAATGAATATTAGAAGTTATAGTCATAGAGACATAAGCAAGGAAACAGGCCCTTCTGCCCAACCCATTCATGCCGACGAAGATACCCCTTCTAGATGCCCTAAGTTTGGCCCATTCCATATACCCACCACCTTCTGCACGGAAAGGTTGCCCTTCATGTTCTTAATAAATCTTTTCCTCGCAATACAAACCTATGCCCTCCAGTTTCTCCTAACCTAGGAAAAAGACTTTGAGGATTTACCCTATCCACTCTTCTTATGATTTTATACCCCTATCTAAGTTCAGCTGGAGTGCGGTCCGGACCTCCCATCTACTTCAATGGAGATCTTTGAACCATCTTTAATCAGAATTTATCAGATTTCAATGTTATATCTTCCTCTAAATGTAGTAACCCTTTATCCTTGTCCCTAGTATGTGCAGGATAGTGTTGATGTGCTCTGGAAACTTATTCATTGAGTTGATTCTGAACACAGATCGATAGATTTCTGAATATTCAGGGCACTAAAGGATACAAGAATAATGTAGGAATATGGCATTGAGGTGGAAAATCAGCTCCGATCTTGAAGACACGTGGAGCAGACTCAGAGGCCGGTGGTCAACACCTATCTCGGGTTCTCATGTAAATCAAGCTGATTTACGAGCTTCAGCAATAATCAAAGTGCTGGCATCACAGATTGATAGGGTGGTGAAAAAGGCTTTTGACGCATTGGCCTTCACCAGTCAGGAACAGTTCACTATCCTCTCCAAACTTGAAAGTGTGTGTAATCCTACAACAGCAACTCCACCAGACTCCTTGTTGTTAAATATCAGCCAGCCCACCCAGAATGAGAGCCTGCTATTCTTCTGCACTATTTTTAACTTCCTTTTCTAAAAGTGGGTCGTCCTCCTCCAAGCATGCTGTATTCTCCAAGCTATGATTCACACAGATCAGTACAACAAACAAATGCTTTCATTCTTCCACTCACGTCCCTCCACAGCCTCTTGCTCAGTCCCCAACCACATCGGTAAATGGGCTCGATGGTTTGGAGTTTGTAAAATGTGTGCAGGATAGTTTTTTGCAGCAATACATAGAGGTACCTACTAGAGGAGGGGCAGTGTTGGACCTCCTGTTAGGAAATTAGATGGGACAGGTGGCGGAGGTATGCGTTGGGGAGCACTTCGGGTCCAGTGATCACAAAACCATTAGTTTCAAAATAATTATGGAGAGGGTCAGAACTGGACCTAGGGTTGAGATTTTTGATTGGAGAAAGGCTAACTTTGATGAGATGCGAAATGATTTAAAAGGAGTGAACTGGGACAGTTTGTTTTATGGGAAGGATGTAGAAGAGAAATGGAGGACATTTAAAGGGGAAATTTTAAGAGTACAGAATCATTATGTTCCTGTTCGGTTGAAAGGAAACAGTAAAAAGTGGAAAGAGCCCTGGTTTTCAAGGGAAATTGGACATCTTGTTCGGAAAAAAGAGGGAGATCTACAATAATTATAGGCAGCATGAAGTAAATGAGGTGCTTGAGGAGTATAAGGAATGTAAAAAGAATCTTAAGAAAGAAATTAGAAAAGCTAAAAGAAGACATGAGGTTGCTTTGGCAAGTAAGGTGAAAGTAAATCAAAAGGGTTTCTACAGCTATATTAATAGCAAAAAGATAACGAGGGATAAAATTGGTCCATTGGAGAGACAGAGTGGACAGCTATCTGCAGAGCCAAAAGAGATGGGGGAGATATTGAACAATTTATTTTCTTCGGTATTCACCAAGGAGAAGGATATTGAATTATGTGAGGTAAGGGAAACTAGTAGAGTAGCTATGGATACTATGAGTTTCAAAGTAAAAGAAGTACTGACACTTTTGAAAAATATAAAAGTGGATAAGTCTCCAGGTCCTGAGGATGTTGTGGATAATGTAGAGGATTTCCAAAATCTACAGAGTGATTTAGGCCATTTGGAAGAATGGGCTAAAAGATGGCAGATGGAGTTTAATGCTGATAAATGTGAGGTGCTACACCTTGGCAGGACAAATCAAAATAGGACGTACATGGTAAATGGTAGGGAATTGAAGAATACAGTTGAACAGAGGGATCTGGGAATAACCGTGCATAGTTCCTTGAAGGTGGAATCTCATATAGATAGGGTGGTAAAGAAAGCTTTTGGTATGCTAGCCTTTATATATCAGAGCATTGAGTATAGAAGCTGGGATGTAATGTTAAAATTGTACAAGGCATTGGTGAGACCAAATCTGGAGTATGGTGTACAATTTTGGTCGCCCAATTAAAGGAAGGATGTCAACAAAATAGAGAGAGTACAGAGGAGATTTACTACAATGTTGCCTGGGTTTCAACAACTAAGTTACAGAGAAAGGTTGAATAAGTTAGGTCTTTATTCTCTGGAGCGCAGAAGGTTAAGGGGGGACTTGATAAAGGTCTTTTAAAGTGATGAGAGGGATAGACATAGTTGATGTGGATCAGCTTTTTCCTTTGAGAACAGGGAAGATTCAAACAAGAGGACATGACTTCAGAATTAAGGGACAGAAGTTTAGGGGTAACATGAGGGGGAACTTCTTCACTCAGGGAGTGGTAGCGGTGTGGAATGAGCGTCCAGTGGAAGTGTTGAAGGCAGGTTCGTTGGTATCATTTAAAAATAAATTGGATAGGCATATGGATGAGAAGGGAATGGAGGGTTATGGTATGAGTGCAGGCAGGTGGGACTAAGGGAAAAAAGTTGTTTGGCACGGACTTGTAGCGCCGAGATGGCCTGTTTCCGTGCTGTAATTGTTATATGGTCATATGGTTAACTGGACAGTGGGCTTGCATTCCCTCCATATGCCATGCCCAGCCCCAACATGTAGAGAAGAATATCTTCCAACCTGCTTGAAGTTGAACAATTCCAGAAAACACAGAAGTAGTTAGTAGACACTTATATAATTTGAAACGTTATTGAATGTGTAAGTATGATTTAGAATATTCTGGAATGATCCTGCGTTTTCGAATTTTGGTGGAGTAAATATCGAGATAATTATTAATAAAGCAGAAAATGCAGGAACAGCAGTTCAGATAGAATTTGCTGAGAGGGAAAACAGAATTTACATCACGTACTATCTGAAAAGTGGGGGGGGGTTGTGGGGGAGGGGTGGGGGGGGGAGGGGGTTGTGGGGGAGGGGATGGTGTGTGGGGGGAGGGGAGTGTGGGGGCAGGGGGGGTGTGGGGGAGGGGATACGTGGATGGGGGGATGGGGGGTTCGTGGGGTAGTGGGGGGGGGATGTGGGAGTGGGGTGGGGTGGGTGTGGGGAGAGGGGGGTGTGGGTGGGTGGGGGGGGGGTGGGGGGGTGTGGGGGGTGTGTGGGGTGGGGGGGGGGGGGGGGGGGTGTGTGGTGGGGGGTTGTGGGGGGGGGAGGGGTGTGGGTGTGGGGGGTGGGGGGGGGGGGGGGGGGTGGGGGGGGGCTGGGGGGGAGGGGGGGGGGGGTGTGTGGGGGGGGGGTTGTGGGGGGGGGGGGTGTGTGGGTGGGGGGGGGGGTTGTGGGGGGAGGGGTGTATGTGGGCAGGGGGGTGTTGCGAGGGGGAGAGGGGTGCATGGGTGGGAGGGAGGGGGGAAGGGGGGAGTGAGCTCAGAGAAAAGATGAGGAGAGCCATGGGGGAGAGTGGGGTATCAAGACGGAGGGGGGGTAGGAGCCAGCGAGGGGGCCCAGACGGGTAGCGGCTGGAGCTGGCGGTGCGACGGGGACTCTCAGCAGGCACTGACCGCTGGACGTTCTCCTCTGCTGGGATCAAAGTCTCCGCTTTCCATTTGGCGACATCGGTGACATCTCCGACTCCAGGCTGGGCTGGGACTCCGACTGGGCTGGGCTGGGCTGAGCTGGATCACGAGTCTGAGCTGGGTCTCCGACGCTGGGCTGGTTCAGGCTGGGCTGTTTCGGGCTGGGCTGGTTCAGGCTGGGTTGGTTCAGACTGGACTGGTTCGGGCTGGGCTGATTTGGGTCGCTTCGGGTCCTTCCGAAAATTGTGTCATGTTGGAGACCTCCGCCGGCCATCCTCAGCTCCAGTAAAGACGTGAGGGCGCAGGAAGGGGTGGACTGTACCGGGGAGTGACAGGAGAAGAGACAAATCCGCGCAGCGCTGACTGGCAAGAGAAGAGATCGATCTGCGCACGCGCGGTTTTTAAGATTTTTTAAACCTCGCTAACTTTGACAACATTCAACCGATTGGAACGAAATTTGGTGCACTCGCTGGAGAAAAATCATAGCGCTATCGAGTACCGTTTTTGCGCAAATAGATAGACACCGCAAACCGGAAAATAACAAGATCAGAGTTTTAGTTATGTATGATATAATATGTATAATATAATATATATATAATATAACCACTAGGGGTGCCGCATTGAAGGCAGCCTCTGCCTACAGTCTGTCCATTTTGTTCTAACTTTTTTAAATTTTAGTTTGTCTTAAAGGGTGTTTTGGAGTTTCTTTACTTTTTCTGTGTGGGGGAGGGGGGTGGGGTAAGGGGCAAGTGGCAAACAGCTTCTCAGTCACTTTCTGGCGAGAACGTGACTATTCTCTGAGTAGTGTCCTCGTCCCCCCTCCTCGCGGCCTACCATCTGGATTGGAGGACCAGACCAAAGCTTCAGCAGCGGACCGGACCAAAGCTTCAGCAGCGGAATCGCAGCACTGGAATCACCGCAGGGCAGAGCGATGCCTACCTGGATCACGGAGCTGAGGTTTGAAGAGCTCCCAACATGGGCGGCGCTGACCTCAACATCGCGGAATCCCTGGGACCCTTTGCCAAGGGCCGCCAGCGTAAATCTCTGCCTGGTGCTGCCTGTGGACTCCGGGAGCCGTGGCCTCAGATAGGAAGCGGCCGATTCGGAGGTCCAAGCCATGGAGGTTGTTCTCCCGTTTCGACATCGCAGTTCCATCATACCGGCGAGCGGGCCTAAATATCGGGCCACCCATAGGTGGACTGCGGAGGGCCAGGGAGGCCCCGACAATGGGTGAACATTAAGAACAACAGAGGAAGGGGACTGACTTTGGTGCCTTCCCTTACAGTGGGAAACTTTGATTCTGCTGTGTGGGAATGTTTTTTGTTGGACGCTATCGTCTGTTGTGTTATTTATTTCATTTGTATGGCTGTATGGTGACCACACATTTCACTGTGCCAACTGGCACATGTGACAAATAAATGTATCTTGTATCTTGTCTCTCTCTTGTAATAATATAGAGAAGGGATAGATAGATAGGTAGGTAGGTAGGTAGATAGATAGATAGATAGATAGATAGATAGATAGATAGATAGATAGATAGATAGATAGATAGATAGATAGATAGATAGATAGATAGATAGATAGATAGATAGATAGATAGATAGATAGATAGATAGATAGATAGATAGATAGATAGATAGATAGATAGATAGATAGATAGATAGATAGATCTCCAGAGATACTGGCTGATTTGCTAAGTTACTCCAACATTTTGTGTCCTTGTCTGAGCATTATAGCCTATAATCTAGCCTATAATGTTGCATTTTACTTCGGAGTCACATGAGTGAATCCGTGAAGAACCCGTTCAGCACGCATGCGCAGCATTACGTCCAGCAGAACAACAGCAGCACAGCGGGAGTCGGGCTCTCCCGCTATGGAGGTGAAAGAACGGACCGTCAGGTAAGCTGACGTCGGTTTCCTTCACAGGGAGCCTTCTGCTGTCCGGCAGAGAAGAAAGGCTCTGCAACAACCTGTCCCCCGCTCGACTCCACGGAGGAGCGTCCATCTGGGAGGGCAGCAACAGAACAGACCTGTCCCCTCTCAACTACACGGAGGAGCTTTTCCATCGCGGGGGTAGCAACGGAACAGACCTGTCCCCCGCTCGACTCCACGGAGGAGCGTTTCCATCGCGGGGGCAGCAACAAGGTGGTAGGACCGCTTACCCGGCGCTCCGCTATCCCGACACCGCGCCGAGCCCAGCCCCGCTAGCGCCTCAGCAGCGGGCTGGAAGTAACGCCACGGAGGCGTCCGGTCGGTGGCTCCGACTTATCGGACGGGACGTCTTTCCACCCGCACGGGAGGAAAGACAGCCGCCTGCACAAACCTGCCCCCCCCGCTCGACTCCACGGAGGAGCGGTTTCATCTCGCGGGGGCAGCAACAAGGCGGTAGGACCGCTTACCGGGCGGTCCGCTACCCCGACACCGCGACCGAGCCCAGCCCTGCTAGCGCCTGAGCAGTGGGCTGGATGTAAAAGCCAAGGAAGAGGCGTTCCGGCCGGTGGCTCCGACTTATCGGACGGGGACGTCTCTCCACCCAGGCGGGGGAGAGACCAGCCGCCTGAGCCGCATGGAGCGGCTCTTGGAGCAGGAGCTCCAGCGAGGTGCACCCCAGGAGGGGCGCTCTCGCAGAGGGGGTCAGGCTCTCCCTCCACAGTGCCTTGTGCACTGTCCATTGCTTCCTCCTTTCCAGAGGATAGCTTTGGTGACCAGGACTGGGCTGGTCAAGAACAGGGGCAATGGCTGAAGATCTCGGGAGTATGCGAGGGGTGCAGGAACAGGAAGAGCTGCTAGGTGTGGTGGACAGCTGGTGGACAGCTACATGTAGGAGGCATTAAAAGCCTGACGACAGCCATCACATTGTTTTTTCCTCGTTCCATGGACAAATACAGAGAGACCACAATCTTCGTAAACAAGTCATAAGACCCCAGCCACTGAGCCAGACCCACTGCTCTGTGGCAAAAACCTCACAAAGTACATGAAGGACATGCAAGAGGTTTTACAAAACTTTTGGCTCATGAGGGCAGGGCCAGGGCGAGTAACCAAAAATAGTAATTGCTACGCAGCAGCACCCTATCGCATCCATCAGTCAACGTCTATCATATCGGACTGATGAAAGCTCGGGGTCCGCATCTATCACCGAACGTCTTCTTTAGACCAGGGCCCAGAGGGGACCCCATGGAAAATGTGCCGCCCCCCAACGTCACCGCCACGTCAGACGACGTGCAACACTCGTTGGACCGGCAGGAAACAGAAGAATACCCATAACCATGGAGGTAGGTGGGTCTGGTTCCTACCAGTATATAGAGCATACTAACACATGGGAGTCTATCACGAATGATCAGTATATACTCAATGGCATTAGTGAATACAATTCATAATAGAAAAATTGCCACCAGGTCAACATTCACCCCAGAGGGTATTTTTCCTCTCTCCGTTAAAGAAACAAGAGGGACAAGCTGAACTGGTGAGAATAATTACAAAGGGCATCATGGGGAAACCTGAACCCTTGCAATCCGTATCAAATATATTCACTAAACCCTAAAAAGATGGCGGATGTCCCATCATCATTGGCTTAACTTCACTAAATATGTTTGCTAAGTATATACATTTCAAAATGGAACCGGTTGTTACTGCCAAACAACTAAATTCCAAAGGATACTTCATGGCAAGCATTCATCTTAAAGATGTTTACCATTTAGTACCATTCACAAGGATCATCGCAGATACCTGAAATTTAACTGGATGGGGCAGCTATAGCAGTTTAAAGCGTTACTCAATGGGCTCACATCAGCCCAAGAGTGTCACCCAGACACTAAAACCAGCTCTGGCAATATTCAGAAGACAAAAACATATTGTCATGGCATATCTTGATGATATCCTAAATGGTAGGCAAGACCATGAATTTGACTATGTTAGCTGTTCAGCTACCAAACCATTATTCGAAACCCTGGGGTTGTCTTACATCCAGATAAATCTAAGTTGAAGCCATCCTCTATCATGGACTTCTTGGGCTCCACAATTAATTCAGTCTACGTGTGTCGGCACGGACAACTTGTAGGACCGAGATGGCCTGTTTCCGTGCTGTAATTGTTATACGTGACTGTAACATTGCCAAGAGACAACATAGTTGAATTGGCACAATCGTACAACAATTTAATGGTCAACAAACTACCAACTACTCGACAAGTAACAGAGTAATTGGGATAATGGTAGCAGCATTTCCAGCTACATAATTCGGACCTTTGTACCAAAAACGGCATACAGGTCATTATGATCATTTCATGAAGTTACCCACTGAAGTAATATCAGAACTATAGTGGTGGGCAAAAAACGTTTGACATAGTTTCAGCCTATTATCATCACTAACCCTACGTCAGTTATCCAAACAGATGCCAGCTCAAGACTGGGGAGCACCTAATTCTATATCCAGCACAAGTAGTAGATGGACTAACCCAGAATCATCGTTACCACTTACACTGGGCATTAATTATCTAGAGATGTTTGGGTGACTTTTTATGGTTTAAAAGCATATGCATGTACGGTTATAAATAGATAATACTACGGTGGTGGCCTACATTAACCATATGGGCGGCATAAAATCGGTATCATGCGACAAGTTGGTCAATACAATTTGGCAATGGTGTGTCCAAAGACATATTTGGCTATCAGTCACTTACCTACCAGGTAAGCTAAATACAGTGGCAGACACCAGATCACGTAAATTTAATGACAACATCGAATGGATGTTAAAACCCCAAAAATATATATTTTTCACAAAAGTTATCAAGCAATATGGCACGCTAGATATCGACTTATTTGCATCTAGACTAAATCACCAGGTACCTACGTATGTCGCTAGGGAACCAGACCCTGAGGCAGCAGCGGTAGATGCGTTCGCGCTGGATTGGGGACATTTTTCTTCTATTCATTTCCTCCCTTCTGCCTCATCAGTCGGGGGCTACGCACAGTACAAATGGACTCTGCTTCAGGTATTTTGATAGTACCCGACTGGCCTACACAGCCATGGTTCCCAATGACATGGTTGTTGGAACTCCGATGGTATTCCCCAGTGACCCAGAGTTATAAACACCCAGTGTTGGGCACAAGCCACCCGTGCCATGAGAAAATCAAACTCCTGGGTTGCAGATGCTGCACAAACTACTTCTGGGACTGGGATTATCATAACAAACCATCGACACCATGTCAGCATCCCTCTGAACATCCACTAAAAAACAGCTCTTGTCCAGCATCAAAAAATGGGAGAAGTACTGCTTGGATACAGGGACCACCTACTCAATCGCTACAGTTACCAACGTACTGGAATTCCTGGCGAACCTTCACCACGATGAAGGACTTCAGCTACAGAGCCATCAACACAGCTAGAATTGCCCTGCCTGTCTATTTAAAACCAGCTCCAGGACAACAGGCCATGGGGTCCCACCAGCTGGTGGTCAAACTAATGAAGGGTATTTACAACTCTAATCCCTAGACCAAGGTACACCCATATATGGGATGTCAGTGTGGTCCTGACATACCTCAGGGGATGCCCACCAGCCAGATTCCTCAACCTGAAACCATCTATGCTCAAAACACTCATGTTGATGGCACTTGTAGCTGCACAGAGGGTCCAGTCACTACACCTATTGCGACTGGACACCATACTCACAGCTCCAGACCAGATCTCTGTCGTTATCCAGGGAATGATCAAACAGAGCAGACCAGGAACACCTAATCCAGTCGTTGAATTCCGGGCTTACCCGCCAGAAACACGGTTATGTGCCATGACCCTATTATCCTACATAGACACAACCAAAATATTCGAGGGAGATGAAAAGCCTTGTGGGTCAGTCATAAAAAACCTTATGGTCGGGTGTCGAGCCATTTCGAGATGGCTCAAGCAGGTGCTAAAAGCTGCTGGGATAAAAACTAACATGTACAAAGTTCATTCCACCAGGGCAACATCCATGTCGACGGCTAAAAGAATGGACGTGTCTATAAACCACATCCTGGCTGCAGCAGGATGGTGGGGGGAAAGACCGTTCAGAAATTTTATAATAAGCCATTGGCAAAACCTGTTTTATTTGCAGGAAAGATTTTACAGACTGCAAATATTTAATTTAAGCCCAGGGGAACAATTTAATTTCTTTGGTGTTATTGTTAAAAAATACCATTGTGTTTTTCTACAAACAGATTCATTGGTTGATTACGATAACACACTTCCTCCCTCAAAGACTTCGGCAGTGATGTAGTAATAACTGTTACACGGTTTGAAATCACAGAGCTTTGAAATCTTCACGTGACTCCGAAGTAAAATAGTAAGATTAAACGAGAACTTACCAGTTTGAAGTTTGATCTGTATTTTATGAGGAGTTACGATGGGGGATTACGTGCCCTCCGCTCCCATCCTCAATAATATGGGTCAAATTCATAAAATGATGTCTCCTTATCTTTACTATGTTTACTTCAATAACCGTGTCTATCTGTGAATCTGTGATTCCACACCGCTGCTTTGAAGTATGCCACGCATGCGTGCTGAATGGGTTCTTCACGTAATCCCTCATCGTAACTCCTCATAAAATACAGATCAAACTTCAAACTGGTAAGTTCTCGTTTAATCTTACTATTTTACTTCGGAGTCACGTGAGTGACTACGTGTAGATTTCAAAGCTCTGTGATTTCATGCCATGGAAATGAGTTTAATCTTACTATTATAGCCTATAATATTATAGCCTATGTCTTTTAATTTTAGTTTTGTTTTTTTTAATCACAAATATTTATTCAAATATTAAAATAGTATTTACAATACAATGAAACAAAACACCACCATAATACAAGACGAACAAATATGCTAAGCAACTGCTAAACAACTTTATTGCAATCCTTAGGTACACAAAAATGCTGGAGAAACTCAGCGGGTGCAGCAGCATCTATGGAGCGAAGGAAATAGGCGACGTTTCGGGCAGAAACCCTTCTTCAGACTGATGGGGGGTGGGGGGGAGCAGGAAGGAAAAAGGGAGGAGGAGGAGCCCGAGGACGGGGGGATGGGAGGAGACAGCTTGAGGGTTAAGGAAGGGGAGGAGACAGCAAGGGCTAGCAAAACTGGAAGAATAGTAAGATTAAACGAGAACTTACCAGTTCGAAGTTTGATCGTTATTTTATGAGGAGTACGTTGAGGGAATACGTGAAGAACCCCGCCAGGACGCATGCGTGTCATTCTTCAAAACAGCGGTGTGAAATCACAGATAACTGTAATGACTGAACATAGTAAGATTAGAGAAGAAAATACCAGTTGAGTATATGATCAAGGGTGGGAGCGGAGGGCCCTCAACGTACTATTTTACTTCGGAGTCACGTGAGTGACTACGTGTAGATTTCAAAGCTCTGTGATTTCATGCCATGGAAACGAGTCCATGCATCACATCTGCCTTAATTGACTGTGGGAGGAATTGTGTTAACATGTTTAGACATGAATCCAACATTGAAATCCATGATAAATTGTTACCAACAAAATATAGCCCCTATTTATGGGGTGAAATTGTATTACAGAACTTAAAATTGGCTCTGCAAAGTTCCAGTTTAACTACTGGTTTGTGGTAGAATAGTTGGAACATTTTCCCCTGATCCATCCTGCTCTCTCGAGGATTTGGTTCATTGGTACATCCAACTCCATAGCTGCCGATGTAGTTGCAGCCCTGGTGGAATAAGATTTGAATATGTTAGTATCCACCCCAGCTGTTGTTAAAACCTGTTTCAGCCATCTGGAAATAGTTTGAACCGACACTTTTTGTGAGTTTGTTTGTGGCTGATTAGTAGTGCCATCTAGAGATTATCTACTGCATCCGCTGCTCTAGATGTCAGCTGATTTACATCGGGGAGACTAAGCGGAGGTTGGGCGATCGTTTCGCCGAACACCTCCGCTCAGTCCACAATAACCTACCTTTACTCCCGGTGGCTCAGCACTTCAACTGCCCCTCCCATTCCCAATCCGACCTCTCTGTCCTGGGTCTCCTCCATTGCCAGAGTAAGCATCACCGGAAATTGGAGGAACAGCACCTCATATTCCGCCTGGGTTGCTTGCGTCCGGATGGCATGAACGTTGAATTCTCCCAGTTTTGCTAGCCCTTGCTGTCTCCTCCCCTTCCTTAACCCTCGAGCTGTCTCCTCCCATCCCCCCGCCCTCGGGCTCCTCCTCCTCCCTTTTTCCTTCCTTCTCCCCCCCACCCCCCATCAGTCTGAAGAAGGGTTTTGGCCTGAAACGTCGCCTATTTCCTTCGCTCCATAGATGCTGCTGCACCCGCTGAGTTTCTCCAGCATTTTTGTGTACCTTCGATCTTCCAGCATCTGCAGTTCCTTCTTGAACGCTTATTGCAATCCTTGTCCAGGTCACATTCAACCCACTCGGTGCCCAGCGGTCGCGGAACTCCCTCAGGGTGCCCACAGACAGAGCGTATTCCCTTTCTATCCACACCTGGGCACGGACGTATCCCCAGAAAAGGGGCAGGCATCCGGCTCGGGTAGAGCCCTCCACCGTCTGGCGCCTTGACTCGCGGATGGCCAGCTTGGCCAGGCCCAGGAGCAACCCAACCAGGACATCTTCAGCCCTACCCTCTCCCCTACGCACAGGGTGTCCAAAGATGAGGATGGTGGGTGAAAAATGCAGCCAGAAAGCAAGGAGCAGCCCCTTTAGATATTCAAACAGTGGCTGCAGCCTCACACACTCCATGTACACGTGGTACACAGACTCTTCCAGTCCGCAAAAGCCGGAGGCGGCTGGCGAGTCTGTGAACCGTGAGAGAAACAGGTTGCAGGGAACTCCTCGGTGCAATACCCTCCACCCCAGGTCCCCAATGTAGAGGGGGAGAATCCCTGCGTAGAGGGACCCCCACCGGGGGCCCCCCTCGCGACCGGAAGGCAACACCGACCGCCACTTGATGTCTGGACGGTGGACCAGGACGAGGAAGTGCAGGGTTTGGAGGAGGAGCCTGTACAGGACACGCCTCCCTGCCTCTCGGAGGGAGACGAAGGGCTGTCGAGGAAAGGCGGCTCAAATTGTGTGGGACCAGCTCCCGGGATGGATTACGGCGCATGGGTCCGATGAGTACTTCCGGCTGAGTGGGGGCTTGCTAGCCTATGTCTGTTGGCAGCATGAACATGCTTATGGTTGGGCCTTTGGCCTTAGCCAACCACACAGCAAAATTCACTTTTGTTCACTGTGACTAAATATATCTGGAACCACTGCCAATTAATGAACTATAATTGGAGGGAATCAGAGTAATTGAATCACACAGGCCACCAGTCCAGCACAGTCATCAGGAACTATTCTTCACTCATTCCCATCGAATCTCCCAAACTTCTATCACTGACCTCCATATCAGGTGAAATTTAGTGGCCAACAAACCTACAAATATTTTGGGATGTCAGAGAACACCAGAGCACCCATAGAAAACTGGGGAGATCAAATGGAGAATCTGCAAACTCTACACAGACAGCACCCAAGGTCAGATGGAACCCAATTTGCTGCAGATGTAAAGCACTAGCACTACTCACTGTATGACTGCGCTGAGGTGAATATAAGTGAAGGCCTCGACATTTTCATTACATTTTCAACGTGTAGGGTTTCCTAGAGGTGACCCCAATTGGAAATGATTATTGTAGCCTGTTCAGCTAGTTGCAATGATTAGAATAATAATCCTACCCAATATTACTCTCTCAATCAAAAAGATTAACTTGCTTCTTCACCCACAGTGAGCTTACTGACCTGATGAATATTCTCAGCATTTTCAGTTTTGGTTTGCAGATTTCTAACAATGGCATTTTGCTTTATGGACTGGTAAATAAAATGGAAGGAGTGTGTGGGTGGCAGATGGCATACAATCTGCAAAAAATTGGAGGCATTTACTTTAGTGGAGGAAATAGAAACACATCAACGATGGGCAATTGAGAACTGTTGATGGTTACATTGATTGAAAGATACACCATGGAAACAGGCCCATTGGCTCACTGAGTCCACAATGACCATCTGTTCACACTAGTTCTATGTTATTCCACTTTTGCATCCATTCACTAGATATTTGGAGACATTTACAGAGGCCAATTAACCTACAAAGTTGGATGTCTTTGGGATGTGCGAGAAAACACTGGAGGAAACCCACACTTGGAGGAAACCCGCATGGTCAGATGGAGAGCGGGCAAATTCCACATTGACAGCGCCCAAGATCAGGATCAAACCCGGGCCTCTGGTACTGTGAGGCACCAGCTCTATCAGTTACATCACTGTGCCACACAGTTGGTGTTCAAAATAGCCCTCCACCCCAAGCTATTGTGAGAGGTAAATGGTTTGTGGCCTTATGGCACTTCAGGACATTGAATGTAAGAGGAAGGGATAAGGTTGATGGCAAGACCCTTTACACCTTTGATGCACAGAGAGATCATGGAGTCCATGTCCATAAGTCAACAAAAGTAGCCACACAAATAGAGAGAGTGGTAATGAAGGTGTAAGCTATGCTCACTTTCAGTGGTCTGGGCAATGAATATAAGAGTCAGGAAGTCATGCTGCTGCTGTAGGGGGCGCAGCTCTGCTCTGGCAGCAGCCATGTCAGCAGCGCGTCAGTTTTTTCAACTTTTTTTATTTTTTAGTATGTTTTAAAGTATGTATTTAATGTTCCTTCGTGTGTTTTGTGTGGGGGGTGGTGTGGGGGGGTAAGGGGGAAACCGCTTTGGTCGCCTCCTCCATGGAGAGGCGACTTTTTCCAGGTCGCCTCCCCCGTGGCCTAACATCAAGGATAGGCGCGGCCTTTCCCGGAGACACGCCCGGGGCTTCAGCGGCGGGCGCAGCGTGGACTCTCGTTGTGGAGCGGGTAAGCCCTCGCTGGAGGGGAGCGCTCTGTTTTGCTGGCCCGGGGCTGCCGGCAGCCTGAAGCCACGGTCTGCAGAGTTCCAGCTGGCGCGGCGTCTACAGCACGGGATCCCTCGTGGGGGACCCGGGGGAAGAAGAAGCCATCACTGCCGGCCCGCGGCCAACTTCTACCGCGGATCCGGCATGGACTCACCATCACCCCTGGAGGGGAGCTTCGACCGCCGGCCCTGCAGTCTACGGTGCTTCTGGCTGCGGCGGAGTCTTTAAATCTCGACCGATCGGCCTACACCATCTTAAAGCCACGGTCTCCGGTGAGGAAGAGCCGATCCTGGACTGATTCTGGACTCTGGTCCTGTCCACGGGGGGGAAATGGAGGAAGACTGGCCAAATTTTGTGCCTTCCACCACAGTGATGAATGCTGTGGTGGATGTTTGTGTTACAGTTTTATTGTGGTTGTGTGTTCTTTATTATTGTACTGCTGCTGACAACCCAAATTTCCACCGACCCTGGTTGTGTGGCAATAAATTATATCTAATTATATCTAATTATAAGACTTTGGTTAGGCCACATTTGGAGTATTGTTCATAATTCTAGTCTCACTATCACAGGAATGATGTGAAGTCTTTGGAGAGTAAAATAGCAGCAAAGTTTAACCAGAATGGTAAAACTAGTTTTTGTTTTAATTGGCGAGTATTAGCTGCAAAGAAAAGTTGGACAAAATTTATTTTTTTCTCTGGATTGCCGGAGGTCGAGGGGACTCCTGTTAGAAGTTTATAATATGAAGAGAGCAAAGATAGGGTAGAGTGTCCAAACCTTTTTTCAACGGTGGAAATGTCAGAGACTAAAGGGCATAGCTTTAATGTGACAGGGTGCACAGTTTAAAGGAGATATGTGGGGCAGGTTTTCTTTACACAGACAATGATATGTGCCTGGAGTGTGCTGCTACAGGCGGTGGTGGAGGCTGATGTGATTAAAGAGACATTTAAATAAGCATATGACAATAAGCAAATAAGATAAACACAACACTTTAGAATTTAACATAAAACATAAAAATCATTTAAAAAACATCCCCCCCACAGCGGAATCAACGTTTCCCATTGTGAGGGAAGGCAACAAAGTTCAGTCCTCTTCCTCTGTTCACCCGTTGCCTATTGAGGCCTCCGCAGTCGCCGCATCGGGGGCCCGATGTTTCAGGCCCTCAAACAGAAGAACATTCTCAGCGGCCCGGAGCCTCCGAATCGGCCGCTTCATACCGGAGACCACGGCTCCCGATGTCCACAGGCTGAGCTGGGCGGAGATTCAATGCTGGCCTGTTTCCGCGCTGTATCTCTAAACTAAATTAAACTAAACTAAAGACAATGCATGGGAATTATGTATGGCCGTGTGATGTACTAGCTCTCCTTGCTGCAACACACTGTGGTGGTGATGAGTAAAACTGGGGGCCTATGCACATCTCCACAGGGAATGGAGAGCACACCTGGTATATTAACCATATATCTAACTTCCCTTTTTGAAGAAGGTCTTACTTGCAATAGACAGAATTCAATGGAGGTTCACCAGGTTGATTCGTGGAATCGCGGGTTTCCCCTACGATCAGACATAAAGCAAAATGGACAATAAAGCATAAAGACAATAGACAATAGGTGCAGTAGGCCATTTGGTCCTTCAAGCCAGCACCGCCATTCAATGTGATCATGGCTTCTTGTTCTTGCTTATGGTGTGCACAGCCTTAAGTTGTAGGACAACTGGTCTATTTGATCTTATTTGATTGTGTACGCCAGGATGATTGCATTCATCATAACAGAGAGGACCACGTGTAGGTCGTAATCTCCCGCCCCTGATCATGGCTGATCATCCACAATTAATACCCCTTTCCTGCCTTCTCCCCATATTCCTTGACTCCGCTATCAATAAGAGCTCTAACTCTCTCTTGAAAGCATCCAGAGAAACGGACTCCACCGCCCTTTGAGGCAGAGAACCACAGGCTGCAAGTCCTGCCTCGATTTGTTATTTCATGTTCTCATAGATTTTCTAGTATAATGCCAAATTGCCCAATTGAAATGCTTCACAAGCAAGACAATTAAAAATAAGTGTAATTGTGTACAGCTAATTATAGAGTGGGCATCTCATGTTAATGATTGCCACTGATGCTGGAAACAGCATACACTATGATAATCTGTGGAAGGCTCTTACTCCATAAGTACTAATAATATTGATTGATGATAACGTGAATGGTGATGGATGAGTGGTGTAATTAATCTAACCTGACATACTGTGAGCAGAGAGAAATAGTAAGATTAAACGAGAACTTACCAGTTTGAAGTTTGATCGTTATTTTATGAGGAGTAACGTTGAGGGATTACGTGAAGAACCCCGCCAGGACGCATGCGTGTCATTCTTCAAAGCAGCGGTGTGAAATCACAGATAACTGTAATGACTAAACATAGTAAGATTAGAGAAGAGATACCAGTTGAGTATATAATCAATGGTGGGAGCGGAGGGCACGTAATCCCTCGGAGTCAACGACTTTGTTAGCTTTTTGCTTCGCTCTACCGCCCGGCCGTGGCTGGTGCGGGAGCGAAGTCGGGCACAGCCGTTCCCATTTCGGGAGATTGGCGTGCCGTTGGCTGCTGCTGCCGACTTCCCACAACTCCGCGGTTCTCCCCCGCCAGCTTTTTCGCAGCCTTCGTGGATCTGGTCCATGTCTCCACCTGTCTCCACCTGTAAGGTAAGTGGAAGGAACGCAGAGTCTCCTTACCTGCCATTCCCGGCTTTCAAATTCTGCCGCTAAGGGGAACGTTGTTCCCCGCTGTGACTCGTTGCAATGCGTGTAGCGATATGACACGCATGTGTCCTGGCGGGATTCTTCACGTAGTCACTCACGTGACTCCGAAGTAAAATCCTACATTTAGTTGAACAGTTACAGCACTCAAACTATAGTTACAAATACAGAACAATTTGGATCTGTCTCTTCCAAAGGAGATTGTCAACCTGCACAGAACTTTTTTCTTTGTAGCTCCTTCCAATTCCAGTAGTAATCACTACATCCTAAAACCGTTATTTGGCAAATGTTGGCCGACTGAGATTAGGCTGGAAAAGAAAAGGTTGATAACTATAAGCCAGTGGTCTGCAACCTACGGCCCACGGGCGGGATCCGGCCCGAAACCTGAGATCATCCAGCCCCCAGGCATGTTTATTTTCAAAGGTGGACAAAAATGCTGGAGAAACTCAGCGGGTGAGGCAGCATCTATGGAGCGAAGGAAATAGGCAACGTTTTGGGCCAAAACTCTTCTTCAGACTGATGCAGGGTGGGGGGGGGTGGGGGAAGAAGAAAGGAAGAGGAGGAGCCAGAGGGCTTAGGGAGAGCTGAGAAGGTGAGGAGACAGCAAGGGCTACCGGAAATTGGAGGTCAATGTTCAGGCCACTGGGGTGCAGACTGCCCAAGCGGAATATGAGGTGCTGCTCCTCCAATTTCCGGTGGCGCTCTGGCAATGGAGGAGGCCCAGGACAGAAAGGTCGAATTTGGAATAGGAGGGGGAGTTGAAGTGCTGAGCCACAGGGAGATCAGGTTGCTTAATGCGGACTGAGCAGAGGTGTTCGGCGAAATGATCACCAAGCCTACGCTTGGTCTCACCGATGTAGAGCAGCTGACATCTAGAGCAGCAGATGCAGTAGATGAGGTTGGAGGGGTGCAGGTGAACCTCTGTCGCACCTGGAACGACTGCTTGTGTCCTTGAATGGAGTAGAGGGGGGAGGTAACGCCGCAAGTGTAACTGTACATGTATAGTGACAATAAATGGCATATATATATATCTCCTGCGGTTGCATGGAAAAGTGGCCGGGGACGGGGTGGTGCGGGTGGGAAGGGAAGAATTGACCAGCGAATTATGGAGGGAGCGGTCTTTGCGGAAAACAGACAGGGGGGGAGATGGGAAGATGTGGCGAGTGGTGGGGTCACATTGGAGGTGGTGAAAATGACGGAGGACTATTTGTTGTATGTCGGATTATAGTGGATGTCGGTCAAAAGTCCACCCCACGAGCCGTCACATACAACAAATAGTCCTCCATCCGTTTTCGCTCATAGTCATTAGTCCTGGCCCCTATGCAGAACAAGGTTGCTGACTCCTGCTCTAAGCTATTCATCAATAAGTAAATATCATTAAAATACAATTATTTGCGGGTTCTACAGTGTTTAAGAGAATTCTGGTTGAAGGAAGAAAGATTAACTACACAAAGCATGTTTCCTAAACTATCTTAATGGACTACATTTACAGTAGGTATTTGATTTTTCCAGCATCTGCAGTTCTTTCTTAAACAGTAGGTATTTTGTCATTTTACTTTTAACTGTTTGGTTGTCAGATATCAAAGTTAGAAATATATGTGCGTCACATTTTTTCTCATGTCATACAGCACAGCAATAAGCCTTTCAGTACACCTTGTCCGTAGAAGTATTCAACTATACTTATCCCAGTTACCAACACTCGATCTTGCCTATGCTTTGACAATTCATGTGCTTGTCAAGATCTGTCTGTCTGTCTGTCTGTCTGTCTGTCTGTCTGTCAGGCTGTCTATCTATCCTAGATCAGAGATGCAGGAAGAGAATGGGAACATCTGCAGAACCTAACAATTAGGTGCAAAATGCATAGAATGGATTGGATGAATGCAAACCAGACATAAACTTTGTAAATTTACTTTGCTGAATGTTGATTGGATTAAGTATTGAGCCTTGTCTGGTTTTCTTGCCCTTTCCTGGGTTAGAGACCCAAAACTTGGTCGTAGTTGGCAGACTGCAGCTGCTTTAACGAGAGCGTGACGCACTTCATTGGGCGAGCGGTGGCCCAAGGTTAGATTTGGTATCCAATTGGTGGGTATTGAAACACAGGTCTGACCTACGTATTGGTCTATCTGTGCCAGGAGCGCTGATTGGAAAGGTGCGCTCTGAAAATCGGCATTGACTGCCAGCATGAAGAGGCTAGGCACTGAACCCTCAATGCCCAGCAGAGAGGGGTGTCTGCGTGAAGGTGTCTGAGTCGCTCCCTGAAGTGACAGACAAGGAAGCTCATAAAGGTACTGGGCTCGGTGGATAGAGTATAGTTTGGCTAAGAATACTCTCATCCATTCGAGAATTTAATTGGGCAATTTTAGTTTGATTCAAGAGCCCGCATATGAGGAGGGATACGCACTAAAACTAGGAGTTCGAGAACAAGTCTACATTTGCAGAATCAAATTTCCAAATACAGAATTTCACATTGAAGTTCTGCCCGTAAGGTAAAATTCGAATTCTTGTAGATAGAACTTTGGAGTTGGTGCATGTCCGTGATCGATTCCAAATAGCAGCTGATCAACAGTGAATAGTAATCCTCTGATCGATTGTTGATTAGTGCCTGATAGCAAAGATTACCTGAGAGATGGGAACCTGTTTACTTGGTGAAAAGTAATCCGAATGCGAAGGATACCCCAAATTCTGTAGAACTTGTGTAAATATTCCGTGTATTTAAATAAATTTAGAGATTAAGATTTAGAAAGTAAGATTTAGAGTGTGTTAAGTTTGCGGACCACTATTTGTATTGCTGCATGTGTGAGTGTTTAAGGATTTAGATACTTGAAGTAAAGTGTGCTCAAATTAAATATTCATAATTGTTTAGATTGTAGTATTGTGAGAATCTGAGTCATGGTTCGATCAAGAATTGAACTCTTTCGATCGCTGTGTCAGGGGAGGAGTCATTCTGCTGACTGATTGCGTCACGAGGAAGATTTATTAGAGTGTGATTTATTGGATACTTGTAGTATATATAGGGGTGTGTTTGGAGTTACTTGTAATCGGGGGGATGCTTTCGTTTTTGATTATAGTTTTATTAGCGTGTTTTGGATTTGTCTGTCTGTGCGAACTTAAAGTGGATTGAATGAAAGAGATTGGTGCGTGGAAGAGACTGTGATTTAGAGTTAGAGTTTGTATTGAGAAACCGGAGATTCTTTGTTTGAAAGTTTAGAGTTGAATGGAGTGATTGTGATCTAACTGATAAGAGAGTTGGGAGAACGATTGAATACGAGTGAGTGGTCTGAATAATTGAATAGGAGCGATTGAGTGAGTGATTGAGTAACGGTCGAAAGGGAATGATTGCGAGTAGATGTGAATCTGAGAGACGACCAGCCATTTGTGTGGGCTCTGGTGAGACCACATCTGGAGTATTGCATACAGTTTTGGTCTCCTAATTTGAGGAAGGACATCCTTGTGATTCAGGCAATGCAGCGTAGGTTCACGAGATTGATCCCTGAGATTGCGGGACTGTCATATGAGGAAAGATTGAAAAGACTAGATTTGTATTCACTGGAGTTTAGAAGGATGAGGAGGTAATCTTATAGAAACATATAAAATTATAAAAGGACTAGACAAGCTAAATACAGGAAAAATGTTCCCAACGTTGGGCGAGCCCAGAACCAGGGGCCACAGTCTTTGAATAAAGGGGAGGCCATTTAAGACTGAGGTGAGAAAAAGCTTTTTCACCCAGAGAGTTATGAATTTGTGGAATTCCCTGCCACAGAGGGCAGTGGAGGCCAAATCACTGGATGGATTTAAGAGGGAGTTAGATAGAGCTCTAGGGGCTAATGGAATCAAGGGATATGGGGAGAAGGCAGGCACGGGTTATTGATTGGGGATGATCAGCCATGATCACAATGAATGGCGGTGCTGGCTCGAAGGGCCAAATGGCCTCCTCCTGCACCTATTTTCTATGTTTCTATGTGTGGGAGAGACTCCATTGACCTTGTAGTCTGGAAGGAAGAAGTGAGTTTGAATAGGTGTTAGTGTCTGTAATTTTATTTTGTATTGTGACAATTGTTCACAGAATGGGGAGTGTCTCAGAGAAGGCCCGATAAGAATAATTTGTGAGAAGCTTCCACACAAAGCAGACACATTAGGAGGATTATCTGGAGAATTAAATGCAGTTTTGAGAAGCGAACTTTGGCCGCTGGGTGGAATAAAATCTGTAATAGGAATAAACTATATAGAAATGATTGTCAAAAAATATCGAAATAGTGAAGAAGGAAATTAGCTAATTGGAATATGGAGAATATTCTTCACTAGAAAGAAAATAAATAAAGAGATTGTTTTACTGTCCACTCTAAGAATGGCGGCATATAAATTAGTGATTAGAGGGGAACAGGAGAGAACTGGTCCTTCTCGGGACATTCCAGAACAGGGACAGGAAGATAGTGGAAGCCAACAGCAGGAGCAGGAGCAGGGGAGAATACCATCTTCTAAAAGGGAAACTACTGAGATGGCTCTTAAAGGGGAGGTGCCGACTAAAATTAAACATTAAATTTGGTAATTTGGTCTTTTTGCACTGGAGACCCGACCTTGCACTGTAGACCCGACCTTGCACTGGAGACCCGACCTTTTTGCACTGGAGACCCGACCTTTTTGCACTGGAGACCCGACCTTTTTGCACTGGAGACCCGACTTTTTTGCACTGGAGACCCGACCTTTTTCTCGTCGGGTTTCCGTTGTCGTTGGGGCCGCAACGAGGAGCGGCCTCCAACAGGAAGAAGCCGGGGACTCTGGTGCTACTCACCGTCGCCGTCGCGGGGCTGGCCGAGTCCGGAGCGGTTGGAGCGGTGGAGGAGCGCTGCTGCTGCTGCTGCCGATGCCGCTGCTGAGTCGGAAGGATCCTCTAGCTCCTATCATTGCTCCACCAGTGGAGGACAGTATAGGAGATCAGGTCACCAGAAGGAAGGTTCCACCAAAATGGAAACCAAAATTAATTAGAAACTCTAGCAGTGGGAAAGTGACAGAACCCTTTCTGAAGTACAGAAAAACGTCATTTTGTTTGGACCTCAAGGGGTCCAAATGACAAATAAATTGAATTGAATTGAATTGAATTGAGACAAAATTAATAGCTTTTCTGAGAGTGAGACAGCAGGAGGGTACGGAGGGGTTGGTCCTGACATTGATAATATTATTATGTCAGAGCAATTTCCTGACGATGAGGGTATAGAACAGATTCCCCGTAGACAGTTTGTTTGTAGAACGCTGCCTACTCCACCTTTGGCATTAAGTCCCGCATTAGGTGTAAATGTCCCCCAGGCCACAGACGTTCAGACTTTAATGCAGCCTGATCCAACGGCAGCTCAGATACCTGTATTAAAGATTCAAAGAAGGGAAATAAGGACGGAGGAAGACAAGGACGAGGAAGTTCTGAAAGCTTGGATAGATCTACCATTATGTGAGCCAACCATTTCGCAGTTTGACTGGAGGGGATATAGGGTTGTCCAACCAGACCAGTGCAACAACTGTGGGGAATTGGGACAGTGAAGTCGGTCGTGTACTGTGAGGGCATATTACCAAGAAGGAAGGGGGCAAAGAAGAGGGCCACGGGGTTTCAGAAAACAGAGGATTCTGAGAGGTTACCAGGATACGTGAGACCCTGAGGGTAGAGGACACTGGCAAGGAGATCAGGTGGCAGGGACATTTTGGCAATCAAACCCATTTCTTTAGCCCTAACTTGCCCATTATTACCACCTATTAAATTTGAAGGCGTCCTCACATGGCCCAAAAACAGCAATAAAAACCAGAAAGAACATCACCCCTTTCCCAGTTCTAGGAGGAGACACAAAGGATCTAATTCTCGAGAAAACCTCACTGAAAGGAGGATGTAAGAAACATAGTAGCTGGTGTGAGAAGGAATGGTAACTAAGGAGAAGAAATGGCACTAGGTAGAGAAGAAAACCTACCCTAGTGCCCAACTGTAACATCATCTAGCTTTGAAGCCAGAAAAGAAAGAAAAATAAAGGACATTATCTAATCTTCCCAAAGGAAACATCACCGACAACCTGTGACGACTATTGGGACGTTCCTCTTTAAAGAACTGAATTTGAAAAATTATTCCTCTGTCGTTTGGGTAAAAATCTAATTTGCATTTAAATTATGATTATTAGAAATAAATTTATAAAATTTTGGATTCGGACTCGAAATTGTGTGGTGATGAATTAGAGGTACTTTAAAATTTTGAGAGTTGGAACAGACTTGCGAGATTTGGCTTAGGAATATTTGGAGTGATTATTAATTGAAATTGTTATTGTTTCATCCCCAGACAGTCAGCCAGAGATGGGAAGGATTATTCAGAGAACATCAGGATGGATGGAACTTGGGAGGGTCTGCTAACATGAAAATTATTCAGGGGATAAGAGAGTTGGAATTAAAATTGGAATTAAAGTTGGAATTAAAATTGTAATTAAAATTGGATTTGGAGTTGGAATTGAAAATGGTCATAAAAGGAACTGTGAACACAGCAGGACTTCATTTAAGAGACTGGACTAGGAAATTACTCAGTAATAATTAAAAAACGAATATAAGCGAGAAACCCGAGACTGGGAGCAGAGCCAACATAGTAAGGAAGAAGTACTGGAGTAGAAATCTATTGAATTAGAAGGAGAAACTTGAATGGCTGTAGGAATAGCAGAGCATGGCCATCCGAAGGGAGAGCGGGGGGTGGGGGGGGGGGGGGGGGGTGCGTTGGGTGCGACCCCAGAGTAAGAGAAAATCCTGAGAAAAAAAAAAATCGGAGCGCAATCAGCGTTTCCACTTTGACGGAAATCGCCCGAAATTCTGGTTCCGGCCCACTGGATGATTTGGGAGAAGAAAATGCGACCAGCGCAGTTGGGGAAGCGACGCAAATTGACGCCGTCTCTCTGCATGTGCGCAGTAGGCCCGGGCGGGATCAGACTGCCATTTGCACTGCACACATTCAGCTCGATGCCTCGTGTCTACTCCAGGTAAGTAGTGCAATATTGCGCAGCAGGAGGGGGAGTCTGTTTTTTATCCTCGATGCCCGCGGGATGATTTAGAAACAAAAGAGAGTACCCATTTCTTCGGGCCCGGGGGGGGATGGTGCATGCAGTGTCTGCGCGCCCGGTCCAATGTCTCCATCCGCGGCTGTATAAAAACAGCGTGGGCCAGGCCGCAGCTGCCGCCGCCCCAGCTCCGAGGCCAGGGCCGCCGCTGTCGCTGTCGCTGTCCCTGCTCCATGGCCAGGCCGCCGCTGTCGCTGCCCCTGCCGGCATCCCAGCCGCCGCCGCCACCCCAGCCGCTGCCACCGCCCCAACCGCCGCCGCCGCCGTCCCAGCTCTGATGCCGGGTGACCGCTGCCGCTGTCCCAGCTCCGAGGCCAGGCCGCCACTGTCGCTGTCCCCGCTCCGAGGCCAGGCAGCCACCACCGCAGCTCCGTGGCCAGGCTGCCGCTGTCGCTGCTGCTGCCACCGTCCCAGCCGCTGCCGCCGCCCCAGCCGCTGCCGCCGCCGCCGTCCAAGCTCTGATGCGGGGCGGTCGCTGCGCCACCCCAGCTCCGAGGCGAGGCCGCTGCTGTCGCTGCTGCTGCCGCTGTCACAGCCGCTGCCGCCGTCCCAGCCGCTGCCGCCGTCGTCCCAGCTCTGATGCCGGGCGGCCGCTGCCGCTGTCCCCGCTCCGAGGCCAAGCCGCCGCTGCGCCGCGCACCAGCTCCGAGGCCAGGCCGCCACCGTCGCTGCTGCTGCCGCCGTCCCAGCCGCTGCCGCCGTCCCAGCCGCTGCCGCGCGCCCCAGCCGCTGCCGCCGCCGCCGCCGCCCCAGCTCCGAGGCCAGGCCGCCGCTGTCACTGCTGCTGCCGCCATCCCAGCTGCTGCCGCCGTCCTGGCTCCGAGGCCAGGCCGCCGCTGTCGCTGTCTCCGCTCCGAGTTCTGGTCGCCGCTGCCGCTGTCCCAGCCACTGCTGCCTCTGCCCCAGCTCTGAGGCCGCCAGCTCTGCCATTAGGCCTCGGCGCAGGCGGGAGGGAGACGGGTGATACGACAAAAAGAAGTCGCATCCCCTGAAGGAAGAGATCAAAAACGTGTTCCTTCCCCTTCCCCCCTTCCCCCCTTCCCCCCTTCCCCCCTTCCCCCCCTTCCCCCCCCCTCCCCCCTTCCCCTTCTCCCCCCCCCCCCCCCCCCCGCTAATGAGGAGGCGCAAAACTTTAAACTGCCCTGGGCGCTCAAAACCCACCCTACACCACTGGCCTGTATGTGTGAGGGTGTTGAGAGAGTGTGTGCCAGGGTGTGTGTCAGTCTGTGTGTCAGTCTGTGTTAGGTTGTGTGTGAGAGTGTGTGTCAGTGAAGCGGCGACAACAACCGGAGTGAGCAGATATTCGGAGAATTGGCGATGTCCGGGGAATGTTTCTCTCTCTTCCCTCCACCCCCCTCCCCCGGGAATGCGGGCCGACCCAGGTGCTCTGTGTCCAGCTGGGGTCAGGGAGGGAGAGGCGAGGGTCAGTGATCCAGGGGTCATGCATCGAGCGGACCCTAGCCTGAGATTCATCCCCGCGGTTCCGGAGGTGGCACCAATGCCTCCACTCACCCGGTCCGCTCCTCCGGGCCGGGGTTAAAACTCCTAAGGGATGTGGACAGAACGGCCGATGGACAGAAAGCCGCCGGAGATGAGGGTGCGAGGTGTGAGTGGTGCTTCAGGGCTAGGACCATCGCCGTTTCACCTATCATACCATCTGCGTAGTTTAGTTTAGACTTTTTTCCCCCCAAATCATCCCGCGGGCCGGATTGTAACTTTTGCTTTATTTTGAATTTCCAGCACCTGCAGATTTTGGTTCCATGAATGTCAAATGAATCATCAGTTACATTGTCATTTTAAATCGTGTGCGATGGGCTTAGACAATCAAATTGCTTGTTCTTTATGGGAAACCCGCTGACAGAAAATTATTCTCATTGGTGAGTGTGAAGGAGATCTGGAAGCCTTGGGCAAATTAAATAGTTCGTGATGTAGCGGACGCGGAGTTGTCCGTTAAAGAATGGGGCAGACACGAAGTTTGTCTGAAATACTGGTTCTTTATTCTACACTAACTCTCCTCACTCACCAACACTGTGCACGCGCGATAAACCCTTAAATACTCCCCAGGGGCATCCGTGACCAAACCGTGACCCACATATCTCGTCGCCGGGACACGTGACCCCCCAATAGCTGAAGATTATGTACAGTGCGTGGCCCATCACCCAGTGCCGGCACAGTGACTTTATTCTGGACTACACTTCTTCTCACACTGCTTCCTGTAAGGACTCCATCCCCTACTCCCAATTCCTCCGTCTACGCCGCATCTGCACCCAGGATGAGGTGTTCCACACCAGGGCATCGGAGATGTCCTCATTCTTCAGGGAACGGGGGTTCCCCTTTTCCACTATAGGTGAGGCTCTCACCGGGGTCTCTTCTATACCCCGTGACTCTGCTCTCACTCCCCATTCCCCCACTCATAACAAGGGCAGAGTCGTCCTCACCTTCCACCCTACCATCCGTCACATACAACAAACAATCCTCCGACATTTTCGCCACCTCCAATGTGATCCCACCACTTGCCACATCTTCCCATCTCCTCCCCTGTCTGCTTTCCGCAGAGACCGCTCCCTCCATAATTCCCGGGTCAATTCGTCCCTTCCCACTCGCACCACCCCCTCTCCGGGCACTTTCCCATGCAACTGCAGGAAATGCTATACTTGTCGCTTTACCTCCCCCCTTGACTCCATTCAAGGATCCAAGCAGTCTTCCCAGGTGCAGCAGAGGTTCACCTGCACATCCTCCAGCCTCATCTATTGCATCCGCTGCTCTAGGTGTCAGCTGCTCTACATCGGTGAGACCAAGCGTAGGCTTGGTGATCGCTTCGCCCAACACCTCCGCTCGGTTCGCAGTAACCAAAATGATCTCCCGATGGCTCAGCACTTCAACTCCCCCTCCCATTCTGAATCCGACCTTTGTACCCTGGGCTTCCTCCATGGCCAGAGTGAGAACCAGAGTTGGAGGAGCAGCACCTCATATTTCACTTAGGCAGTTTGTACCCCAGCAGTATGAACATTGATTTTTCTAATTTCAGGTAGTCCCTACACTCTCTCCCCTTCTCAGCTCTCCCTCAGCCCACTGGCTCCACCTCTTCCTTTCTTCTTCACGCTCCCCCCCACCCTCACATCAGTCTGAAGAAGGGTTTCGACCCGAAACATTGCCTATTTCCTTCGCTCCATAGATGCTGCTTCACCCGCTGAGTTTCTCCAGCATTTTTGTGTACTTTCGATTCCAGCATCTACAGTTCCTTCTTAAATGTAAAGAATTTTTTTTTATTTTTTTTTTAATATTATTATTATTTGAGTGTGAGGAATTCTGTGATCAGCGAGAGAGCGCGAGAATTTTGTGAATGCGTGAGTCTCACGCTCAATGCGTGAGAGTTGGCAACCCTGATGAAGTGCAGGCCTAGGTTGACAGCGTCATCCACTGTTCTATTGGCCCGGTTGCAAACTGCAGAGGTGATATTTTTCAGCTGCACCAGCATAAGTCTTTCAAGGGCCTTCATGACTACAGTGCGACAGGACTGTAATCAGTAAGATCAGTAATCCTTGTCTTTTTGGGTTCAGGGACGATAGTGGAGGCTTTGAAGCAGGCAGGGCCAGTACAGGCTTACAGGGACTGGTTGAAAATGTCTGTGTAATCCGGTGCCAGTTGTTTGGCACAGAGCTTAGAGCTTGTTCGGCACAGAGCACAGGGTAGAGGGGGAAACATAGTACGGTCTTGGAGATTTCCGGCTTTTCTGTCTTCTGAATAGCCTCTCCACCTCCTCAATTTCTATTATTGGTGATTGAGAAGTGGCCAGACTGATGTTGGGCAGCAAGGTGGTGGATGAGGGCCCAGTCTTTGCAGACTGGAGTCAGGCTGTAAGTGGGTGTTAAGTGGTGTTTGGAGAGTGGTGGGTGGGAAAGGGCCCTGTCTTTGCAGGTATGAAGTGGTGTTTGGGGAGGGAGGGGAGGGGGTACCAGGGTTATGTTCCTGTTTATCAAACCGACTGTAGAACTCGTTCAGGTCATTGGTCAGCTGACGATTGTCCAAGGAGCGGGGGGTTACCTCTTGTAGCTGGTGATTTCTTGTAAGCCTTACCAAACTGAAGACGAGTCATTAGCTGAGAACTTGCTCCACAACTTCTCATAGTACCTTTCCTTGGCAGCTCTGATTCCACTTCTCAGCTTGTACTTGGCCTGAGAGTAGAGGTCTGCATCTCCACTCCTTTAGGCCTCATCTTTAGACTGGCTGTTCTGACAGAGTTCTGCTGTAAACCAGGGCGTGTCGTGGTTGAACCAGATCTGGGTCCTAATGGGAATGCATTGCTGTTAGCTCATCCACTCCCACATCTTCTGCACATGGATTTGTCAATTGCACATTTCCCTCTCACTCCATTTATTTATGGGTTAATTGCTAATTTGATATTTTGTAAGGCCACAGGTGTGATTATTTAACAGTACTTGTAGGTATGTTACAAAACTTACCTTCAGCGGCGCTGCAGTTCTGTCACTGGCCGTGTGCGCGACTTTGGCGCCTTTGAGAGGGGGGCGGGTTTAAAATGCCGTTTTTCTCCAGCCTGTTGAAATCGATCTTTGTCAGGCTTAGCTGCTGAAGAATAATTGCTCCAACATCCATTTTATCAAGTTTATTAAAAATAGCGCTGGATAATTTAATAGCAGGAATAAAATATAAATCGTCTTCTAAAGCCGTCAACACCGACGACGGGACGGATCTCACGTACAGGACAAAGCAAGGTGCGCCGTTTATTTTTACATATAAACGTGCATCTTAGGGTACCCTTAATCAAAATTTCACGTGGCGAAAAGGTGATTTAGGCCCCATACGAACCGGCAGTGTCTGTCCTGACGATATGGGGTTTAAATTCACCACAAATGCAACGTTCCAATCGATCGCGTTCCACAAAATCTTACTCGCAAGATGATTTAAATGGCCATTAATTTACGGGAATTAAACATTAAATTCCTTCCATTTGACATATAAATTCATGACAATGAGATTTAAAAATCATGTTATATTGTGAATTCTTGTGTGAATGTTATCTGGACATTTAGGCTATTTAAAAATGTTAACTTTTCTTAAGAAATGGATAGATGTTTAGATCTAGTAATTCAATTTTGTAATCAGCTACAATTAGGTAACTAACTAATTATATGCTTTAATTTCTGGTCATCCAAGTAAGATTGTTTCATATTTGTTTCAGAATGCTTCAATCTATAATAACTGAAAATTGTATTCAGTTCTCTTAATTTTTAAGAAAGTTATGGGCTTTTGACTGACCTGGATCACAGCTTTTGTGTTAAGTCAATGGAAAAGCAATAGCGAACAAGATGCTAATTTTCGAGTATGTAAATGGCCATACTCCTTTTTTAATTTCTTTTTATGCTTTATCTGATGGGATAAATTGCAGACTTGATTTTTTAAATCTCAAAATGTTGTAACATTGCTAGTACTTGGGTGAAAAAATCTCCAAACTGAAAAGCCATAGGAATGTGAACATCAGCAAGGGTCTATTGTTCATGGTGCTTACAATGGTGCTGAGAGAATGGAGCTGCTGGGCTTAGATACTCTGTAATTTAGAAGGATGAGAGGATATCTTATTGAAATATATAAGATTATTAAGGGTTTGGACACGCTAAAGGCAGAAAACATGTTCTCGATGTTGGAGGAGTCCAGAACCAGGGGCCACAGTTTAAGAATAAGGGGCAAGCCATTTAGAACGGAGACGAGGAAACACTTTTTCTCACAGAGAGTTGTGAGTCTCTGGAATTCTCTGCCTCAGAGGGCAGTGGAAGCCGGTTCTCTGGAAACTTTCAAGAGAGAGTTTGATAGGGTACTTGAAGATAGCAGGGGAGTCAGGGGATATGGGGGCAGGAACTGGTTACTGATTGTGGATGATCAGCCATGATCACATTGAATGGCAGTAGTAATAATAATAATAATAATAATAATAATAATAATAATAATAATAATAATAATGCATTTTATTTGCTGGCGCCTTTCTGGACACCCAAGGACACCTTACAGGACATAAAATCACAATACATTTATCAATATTAAAATCGAGTTGATTAAAAACAAAAAACAAAAAACAAAAAAACAAAAAATACACAAAACATTTTAAGTCATTAAAATCACAGTGAACATGGTGGCAGTGGTGGCTTGAAGGGCCATATGGCCTACTCCTGCACCTATTTTCTATTGTCTTTTGTAAGTAAGTAAGTTTATTGGCCAAGTATTCACATACAAGGAATTTTCCTTTGTGCTCCGCCCACAAGTAACAACATGACATACAGTGACAGTTACGAATGACTCAGAAAACACTAAACATTAATAATAATAAAACATCAACAATAAAACACCATTGATCAAGTATGTGAACCAACAAAATACCAGATCAAAGAGAGGCTACAGATTTTTGGCTGTTGAGTAGAGCAACTATTCTTGGATTAAAAACTGTTTTTATGTCTGGCTGTGGCAGCTTTGACAATTCAGAGTCACCTTCCAGAGGGAAGTGATTCAAAGAGTTTGTGGCCAGGGTGAGAGGGGTCAGAGATGATCTTGCCCACTCGCTTCCTGGCCCTTGCAGTGTACAGTTCATCAATGGAGGGAAGGTTGCAGCCAATAACCTTCTCTGCTGATCGGATGATTCGCTGCAACCTCCAGGTATCGTGCTTGGTGGCTGAGCCAAACCAGACCATGATGGAGAAGGTGAGAACAGACTCTACGATGGCCATGTAGAATTTGGACCATCATTGCCTGTGTAGATTGTGCTTCCTCAGCTGCCGTACGAAGTACATCATCTGTTGTGCCTTTTTGACTGTGGAGTTTTGTAATTATAGCACAGAAGTTAGAATCTCATTGCCCACCTGGAGCCTCAAGGGATTTGCAATTTCTTATCAGGTGGATGTTGACACAGGCAATAAATAACTGCTTAACAAATAAACTTTACAATATATCTGAAATCCTTCAAATGGGATTAATGAGACTTCTCTGGATATATTTTACGGTTCACAGTTAGGTGACTTGAGTCATAAATTAATTTACAGGAATTCAATAAAAGAATTAGTGCACAGGAAATGTAGGTGTTATGTACTGGAGTGGCAAATTACTTTCATAACTTAAAGATGTTTCAGTATTATATGTTGTCTCATCATTGTGGGATGTGGGGTGTGGGGGAAGGGAGTTGGGGATGAGGGGATGTGCGTGTGTGGAGGAGGGGTGTGGGGGAGAGGGGTGTGTGGGGGAGGGGGTGTGTGTGGGGGGGAGGGGGTTCGGTGGCTTGTGGATGGGCGGCAGCTTGTGGATGGGCAGCTTCTGGACATGCTCACAGTCTCAGTCCCGCCTGCAGGAACTTATTCTCCAGCGAGTGCCAGAAGGGGCATTACCTTCATGGAGACTGACAGGCGAGAAGAACAATCTGCTGATCTCACGATTTATTAAACTTTCATAACTTTTTTATTATTTCACCGATCTGGACAGAACTTGGTGGCTTGGAGCAGAGGAGAACGCTGAGTAAGGTGGCAAAAAAATCTTAGCGATATACAGTAGCCTCTTTGTGCAAATGTAATTACAATCCAGGCCGGAAGTGGTCAAGATGAGAGTTTTAGTAATAGTATAGAAGAAGATAGGTAGGCAGTTAGATAGATATGCAGGACATATAGGATGGTGAATGCCTGGAAAGCACTGCTGGGGATGGTGGTGGGCAGATACAACAATGGCATTTAAGAGACATTTGGATAGGTACATTGATATGCTGGAAATGAAGGGATGATGTGCAGGCAGATAAGAGTTTGTCTTGACATCATGATTTCCTGTTTTATTTCCCCTCTGAACTTCAGCATGGTTCACACCTCTATGAACAACTTGCATCTATCTCATGCTCTTTTCTCCTCACTGTTTTACTTTTGTCATCCATGGAGCTCAAACCTAATGACGTCCCACATTTCTCACTAATGGGAATCTAGCAAACCTATTGCTGAAATATCTCCACATTAAGGGCCTCCTCAGCCCCCTTTGTTCAGTTATGGTTGGTCTCCCAGTTTAGCCATAAATATTAAATATTGCTTGGTGTTCTGGTGCTTTTCACAAATTAATGTAATAATCATACAAACATTTCAAAACAAACTATCGCATGGGGTACTTTGAGTGTGGGAGGTGATGAACAATGAGAATGTATTGAGCAAACACATTTGCAAGCTACGGCTCTGCCAGATCTCTTTCACTTGCTGTCTGACCGAAGATGTCTTTACCTGAGACAGTAAGTCTTATTCCCTTTCCACAGATCCCACCTGACCGGTTGACTGTCTCTTCCATTTGTTTTGCCAGTATACTTAAAATCTCCACACCTCTAACTTTTTTCAAATTCCATTGATAGTTGACTGGCTTGTTCTCTCCACAGATGCTGCCTGACCAGCAAATGTTTCCAGCATGTCCTTTTTTTCATTTCTGATTGTTTATATCAACAGTAAATTACTTTTGTAATAAGTGCTGTCATTAGTTTATTAGTTCCATGGAATTCTTTGCTCCCCCTCTTCTCTGATTCTTACTTTTCTTACTTGACACCTGTAATGAAAACTCTTGTTAATACAGTAACTAAATCTCCTTCCCATACTTCGTCTCATCATTATTTGACATCTGGCCCACAATGGTGGTGTCGTCTGCGAATTTGAAAAATGAATTTGATTTCTACATGGCTGCACAGTCGTGGGTGTACAAGGAGTAAAGAAGTTGGCTGAGAATGCATCCTTATGGAGTACCAGTTTTGAGGATTATTGTAGAGGATGATTTATCTCCTATCCTTACTGATTGAGGTCTGTTGGTCAGGAAATCGAGGATCCAGTTATAGAGATATGTGCTAATTTGTTTCATTTAGTTTGGTTTAGTTTAGTTTCGTTAGTTTAGAGATTCAGCATGGAAACAGGCCCTTTGGCCCACTAAGTCTATGCCGACCATCGATCATCCATTCACACCAGTTTTATGTTATCTCACTTTTGTATCCATTACTTGCACATTAGGGACAATTTACAGAGGCTGATTAACCAAGAAACCAGCACATCTTTAGGAAGTGGGAAGTAACTGGAGCACCCAAAGGAATTTCACATGGTCCCAGGGAGAGTGTGCAAACTACACACAGACAGCATCCTGAAGTGAGGATCGAACCGGGGTCTCTGGCGGTGTGAGGCAAAAGTTCTACCAGCTGCACCACTGTGCCACCCATCAACACTTTTATTTTCTGTTATTTTCAGCACTCAGTCATCAATTCTGCAATCTTATTAAAACAAAAGTGTATAACTTTTCTGGAAGACCATTAAAGCAAAACATTGTGAAGGATAGTAATTCAAAATAAAAAGCAGACAAATGTTGAAAATATTCAACATTTAATCAGAGAAAATGTTTGTGTTTTTGATCAGACAATTTTGGTGAAGGGACATTAACCTGAAATATTACCACCATCTCTCTCTTCACAGTTTGATAACCTGCTGACAATTTCCAGTGTATGTTCTAAAAATTTACCGGTAATCAAACTATGGTTTAGAGGGTCTCACCAAGTCAGTTGAAGCCCACTACATATTTCAGCACATAATCCAGCCAGGTAGATAAGAAAAATGACAAGGGATTATTATTATTATTATTATTATTATTATTATTATTATTATTATTATACAAAGACTATTATTTGAGATGTCATCCCATACAGTTTACATTAAATTAATGCCTTGGTTGCCGTTTGTTCATTCATTCATAAAATGTGAATATTGCTGGTAGACCCAGCACTTATAGCCCATTTCTACTGTTCTTTGAACTGAGGCAAAAGCTATATATGGATAAGGTCAGGCAAGGACATTTTTACAAAAGGACACAAAGTGCTAGAGTAACTCCATGGGTTCAGTAGCATGCCTGGAGAACATGAATATGTGCCAATTTGGGTTGATACTCTTCTCAAGACAGAGTGCAGAGGAGGAGGAGAAAGCTGGAAAAGGGGAGAGGCAGGACCTATGTGGAAGGTAATAGGTCGACATGGGCGAGGGAACATAGGACAAATATAAGAAAGGAAGGAAGGTGTGAGAAAGATTTGGAGAGTTGCGGATTGGGAGGGAGGAGATTGGCATGAGGGTGTGGGGAGGGGAGAGTGGAAAGGAGAATTACAATTACAGGTGGAGCACAGGGGAGGGAAGGGGGGAAGCAAAATAGATGTGGGAGATTTTGGGGGATAACAATTTTATGATTTTTTTGCAGTCATGATCAATGCCTCTGATTCAAGTTTTTAAATCAAAATTAATGTATTTACTTAAATTGAAGATCTCCAGCGACAAGAGTGGAAGTTTCAGCTAAAATGTCTGTGTATTAGACCAAAATCATCACCACTACATTACTGTATCCCTTTCCTGTTGTAAAGCTTTGACATCATTCATCAGCACAGATTCGGATCTGTCTTCACTAAGGAAGACACAAACAATCTCCCAGATGTACTGGAGGACAGAGGATCTAAGAGGGTAGAGGAACTGAAATAAATTTTCATTAGGCAAGAAATAGTATTGGGTAGGCTAATGGGACTGAAGGATGATAAATCCCCTGGGCCTGATGGTCTGCATCCTAGGGTCCTCAGGGAGGTGGCTCTAGAAATAGTGGATGCATTGGTGATTATTTTCCAATGTTCAATAGATTCAGGATCAGTCCTTGTGGATTGGAGGATAGCTAATTTTATTCCACTTTTCAAGAAAGGAGCGAGAGAGAAAACGTGGAATTACAGATCAGTTAGCCTGACCGGTGTTGGGAAAGATGCTGGAGTCAATTATTAAAGAGGTAATAATGGGGCATTTGGATAGCAGTAAAAGGATTAGTCCAAGTTAACATGGATTTATGAAAAGGAAATCATGCTTGACTAATCTTCTGGAATTTTATGTGACAAGTAAAATGGATGAAGGGGGTGCCAGTGGATGTAGCGTATCTAGACTTTCAGAAAGCCTTTGATAAGGTCCCGCACAGGAGACTGGTGACTAAAATTAGAGCACATGGTATTGGGGGTAGGGTGTTGACATGGATAGAAAATTGGTTGGCAGCCGGAAGTAAAGAGTAGGAATGAACGGGTCCTTTTCAGAATGGCAGGCAGTGGCGAGTGGAGTGCCGCAAGGCTCGGTGTTGGGGCCGCAACTGTTTACCATATATATTAATGGTTTGGAAGAGGGAATTAAGAACAACACTAGCAAGTTTGTGGATGAAACAAAGCTGGGTGGCTGTGTGAACTGTGAAGATGATGTTAAGAGGTTGCAGGGTGTCCTGGACAGGTTGAGTTAGTGGGCAGATGCAGTATAATATAGATAAATGTGAGGTTATCCACTTTGGCGGCAAAAACAAGGGGACAGATTATTGTCCCAACGGGGTTAGGTTAGGTAAGGGGGAGGTACAGCGAGACCTGGGTGTCCTTGTACACCGGTCATTGAAAGTTGGCGTGCAGGTACAGCAGGCAGTGAAAAAAGCTAATGGAATGTTGGCCTTCATAACAAGAGGATTTCACTATAGGAGTAAAGAGGTTCTTCTGTAGTTGTATAGGGCTCTGGTGAGACCACATCTGGAGTATTGTGTACAGTTTTGATCTCCTAATTTGAGGAAGGACATCCTTGTGATTGAAGCAGTTCAGCATAGGTTCATGAGATTGATCCCTGGGATGGCGGGACTGTCATATGAGGAAAGATTGAAAAGACTAGGCTTGGATTCACTGGAGTTTAGGATGAGGGGGGAACTTATAGAAACATATAAAATTATAAAAGGACTGGACAAGCTCGATGCAGGAAAAATGATTCCGATGTTGGGCATCCAGAACCAGGTCTTAGAAAAAAGGGGAGGGCATTTAAGTCTTGAGGTTAGAAAAAACTTTTTCTCCCAGAGAGTTGTGAATTTATGGAATTCCCTGCCACAGAGGGCAGTGGAGGCCAAATCACTGGATGGATTTAAGAGAGAGTTAGACAGAGCTCTAGGGGCTAGTGGAGTCAAGGGATATGGGGAGAAGGCAGGCACGGGTTATTGATAGGGGACGATCAGCCATGATCACAATGAATAGCGATGCTGGCTCAAAGGGCCAAATGGCCTCCTCCTGATCCCTCTTTCTATGTTTCTACATTTCTGTGTTTCTACCACAACTCAGCCTTCAATTCTGTAATCTTATAAAAAATATGTGTATATATTTTTTGGATGACCATTAAAGCAAAACACTGTGAATGCTCATAATTCAAAATAAAAAGTAGACAAATGTTGAAAATATTCAACATTTTATCAGAGATAAATTTTTATGTTTTTGATCACTGACAATTTTGGTGAAGGGACATTAACCTGAAATATTAACACCATCTCTCTCTCCACAGTTTGATAACCTGCTAAGAATTTCCAGTGTATGTTCTAAAAAATAAATCAACTGGTTTAGAGTGTCTCACCATGTCAGTTGAAGCCCACAACATGTTTTTTCATCGATTCATAAAATGTGAATATTGCTGATATGCCCAGCACTTATACACCATTCCTAACATTCTTTGAACTGAATAATTTGATAAGGCATTTCAGAGAACATTCTTGAGGGGCAAAAGCTATATATGGATGAGGTCAGGCAAAGACATTTTTACAAACGGACAAAAAGTGCTGGAGTAACTCAATGGATCCAGCAGCATGCTTAGAGAACATGAATAGATTACATTTTGGGTTGAAATATCCTTCAAGCTCGGGAGCGGCAGGAGGGAGTTCGACAATTGACTGTAAGGTAAGCTCTTTGCAAATTGGTTTATTGGTTAAGTGGCAAATTGGCCAATTGATCAGCCAATATAAGCAAGGTTTGCTGTTGGGGAATGACCAGTCGGGGGTGCCTTGTCGAGGGAA
Source organism: Leucoraja erinaceus (assembly GCF_028641065.1). NCBI lineage: Eukaryota > Metazoa > Chordata > Chondrichthyes > Rajiformes > Rajidae > Leucoraja > Leucoraja erinaceus. Next base: position 51,213,971 of record NC_073379.1, read on the forward strand.
GTGCCTTGTGAGAAAAGTGTGAGTCTTTGGCTCAAGAGACTACGCAAAAAGTTGGAGAGGGCAGCATGCAGTGAACACATGAGGGGTAAGATGAGGCAGTGTGATGCTTGCAGAATGTGGGAGGCCAGGGGCACAGATGGAGCCTCTGGCTACCACAACTGTGGCAAGTGTGTCCAGGTTCAGCTCCTGAAGGATTGGGGCACTGGTGAACACCAGGGACCTGCAAGCTCCCGATGTTACTGTCCACCGGGCCTGCCATTCAATATGATCATGGCTGATCATCCAATATCAGTATCCTGTACCTGCTTTCGCTCCATACCCCCTGATCCCTTTAGCCACAAGGGACACATCTAACTCCTTCTTAAATATAGCCAATGAACTAGCCTCAACTACATTATGTGGCAGAGAATTCCAGAGATTCACCACTCTCTGTGTAAAAAATGTTTTTCTCATCTCAGTCCTAAAATATTTCCCCTTTATTCTTAAACTGTGACCCCTTGTTCAGGATGTCCACCACTTTACCCTCATCAATTTCCCTAGTAACCTCTTCAATAAAATCAAGAAGATTAGTCAAACATGACCTTCCAGGCACAAATCCATGTTGACTGTTCCTAATCAGACCCTGTTTATCCAGATGATTATATATATTATCTCTAAGTATCGTTTCCATTAATTTTCCCACCACTGGCGTCAATCTAACAGGTCTATAATTGCTAGGTTTGCTCTTAGATCCCTTTTTAAACAATGGAACAACTTGCGCAGTACGCCTATCTTCTGGCACCATTCCCGTTTCTAATGACATTTGAAATATTTCTGTCATCGCCCCTGCTATTTTTACACTAACTTCCCTCAATGTCCTAGGGAATATCCTGTCAGGACCTGGAGACTTATCCACTTTTATATTTTTCAAAAGTGTCAGTACTTCCTCTTCTTTGATCCTCATAGTTTCCACAGGTACCCTAATTGTTTCCCTTACCTCACATAATACAATATCCTTCTCCTTGATGAATACCGAAGAAAAGAACTTGTTCAATATCTCCCCCATCTCTTTTGGCTCTGCTGTCCACTCTGACTCTCTAATGGACCAATTTTATCCCTCGTTATCCTTTTGCTATTAATATAGCTGCAGAAACCCTTTGGAATTACTTTCAGCTCACTTGCCAAAGCAACCTCATATCTTCTTTTAGCTTTTCTAATTCCTTTCTTACGATTCTTTTTACATTCTTTATACTCCTCAAGCACCTCATTTACTCCATGCTGCCTATAATTATTGTAAATCTCTCTCTTTTTCCAAACCAAGTATCAAATTTCTCTTGAAAACCATGGCTCGTTCCAATTATTACCCTTTCCTTTCAACCGAACAGGGACATAAAGATTCTGTACTCTTAAAATGTCACCTTTAAATGTCCTCCATTTCTCTTCTACATTATTCCCATAAAACAAAATGTCCCAATTCACTCCTTTTAAATCATTTCTCATCTCCTCAAAGTTAGACTTTCTCCAATCAAAAATCTCAACCCTTGGTCTAGTTCTGACCTTCTCCATAATTATATTGAAACTAATGTGTAATGTATTGTGATCACTGGACCCGAAGTGCTCCCCAACACAAACCTCCGTCAACTGACCTGTCTCATTTCCTAACAGGAGGTCCAGCACCGCCCCTTCTCTAGTAGGTACCTCTATGTATTGCTGCAAAAAACGATCCTGCACACATTTTACAAACTCCAAACCATCCAGCCCATTTACAGAATGTGTTTCCCAGTCTATGTGTGGAAAATTGAAATCTCCCACAATCACTACCTTGTGCTTACTACTAATATCTGCTATCTCCTTACATATTTGTTCTTCCAATTCTCACTCCCCATTAGGCGGTCTATAATACACCCCTATAAGTGTTGCTACACCTTTCCCATTTCTCAGTTCCACCCAAATAGCCTCCCTAGACGAGCCCTCTAATCTATCCTGCCAAAGTACTGCTGTAATATCTTCCCTGACAACACCGCCACCTCTTGCCCTTCCAATTCTATCACACCTGAAGCAACGAAATCCTGGAATATTTAGTTCCCAATCACAGCCATCCTGCAATCATGTTTCACTGATCGCCACAACATCATACTTCCAGGTGTCAATCCAGGCTCTAAGCTCATCCACCTTTCTTACAATGCTCCTAGCATTAAAATATACACATTTAAGAAACCCACCACCTCTTATTCTCTGTTTATTATCTTTTTCTACTTTCTCCCCTACATGTTGGGTCTGAGTGCTTCCCTTCTCTGCCTCCTGCCTCACACACTGTCTACTAGCTTTCTCTATTTGAGTCCCTCCCCCGAACCGCTCTAGTTTAAAGTCTCCCCAGTAACTCCTCTCCCTCACATTTCAGGATATCTTGGACACGTTCAGACACATCCCAGACCCTGGCACCAGGGAGGCAAACTACCATCCGGGTCTCCTGACTGCGTCCACAGAATCGCCTATCTGACCCCCTAACTATAGTCCCCTATTACTATTGACCTCCTATTCTTTTCCCTACCCTTCTGAGCAACAGGGTCGGTCTCTGTGCCTGTGGCCCCGCCGCTGTCGCTACCCCCAGGTAGGCTGTCCCCCCCCAACACTACTCAAACAGGAGTACTTATTGCCAAGGTGTACAGCCACCGGGGTACTCTCTAGTCCCTGCCTCTGCCCCTTGCCCCTCCTAACCGTGACCCACTTGTCTGCCCCCCATGGTCTTGGAGTGACCACCTCTCTATGACTCCTCTCTATGACTTCCTCACTCTCCCTGACCAGACAGAGGTCATCGAGCTGCTTCTCCAGGTTCCTAATACGGTCCCTTAGGAGCCCCATCTCGACGCACCTGGCGCAGATGTGGACGTCTGGAAGGCTATCAGACTCCATGACTTCCCACATCTGACATCCAGAACAGTAAACTGCCCTGGCACTTATACCCCCCCCCCCCTTACCTTAATTAAGGGGGAGTGCAGGGAGTGCAAAAAGGAACTGCAGATGCTGAACCCCAGAACAAAATCCAAAGTGCTGGAAGAAATCAGCAGGGCTGGCAGTATCTGGGGTTACTCCCAATCAGCTGCTTCCTCTAGGCCGCTTCCACCAATCAGCAGTTCCTCTAGATCACTTGTTTTGAAGTGTGATGGAACGTTGCAGAGTGGGCAACGTTGCACCAGCCACTCCTGGGCCTCTGTGGAACAAAGCACCGCGCTCTGTTTTTACACTCACCGCCCGGACGCTGAACCAGGCGCTCCAACTGCTCCTGTGCCTCTCCCCCTCTCTCTCCCTTTCTCTCTCTCTCCCTTCTCTCTCTCCCTTCTCTCCTTCTCTTCTCTCTCCCTCTCTTCTCTCTCTCTCTCTTCTTCTCTCCCTCTGCCTTTCTCTCTCTCTCTCTCTTTCCTCTCTCTCTCTCCCCCTCTCTCTTTCCCTACCTCCTCTTCTCTCTCCCCTCTCTCTCTCCCCTCTCTCTCCCCCTCTCTCTCTCTCCCTTCTCTCTCTCCCTTCTCTCTCTCCTTCTCTCTCCTCTCTCTCCTCTCTCTCTCTCTCTCTCTCTCCCCACTCTTCACTCATTGTCTCTCTGTCTTCCTACTCTCCCCCCCCTCTCCCTTCTCTCCCCCCCCCCCCTTCCTCTCTCCCTTCCTTCTCTCTCTCCTCCGTCTCCACCCGCGGGGGCATCCCACAGTCACTGACAGTCGGAGGGAGGAAGGGAGGGAGGGAGGGAGGGAGGGAGGGGAGGGAGGGAGGGAGGGGGGATGAAATCACTGTGGTGTGGAGGTTGGGGTCCGATGGCGGTGCATCACAGTCAGTGACTGGGACACTCCCACGGATGGAGATGGAGGAGAGAGCGAAGAGAGCGAGGGGGAGAAAAGGGGAGAGAGAGAGGGAGGGGGGGGGGGGAGAGAGGAGGGAGAGAGAGAGGAGAGAGAGAAGAGAGGAGAGGGAGAGAGAGAGGAGGGAGATAGAGGAGGAGATAGGCAGAGTGGAGAGAGGGAACGATATAGGAGGAGATAGAGAGAGAGTGGAGAGAGAGAGAGAGAGAGAGAAGAGGGGAGAGAGAAGGGGGAGACGGGAGTGTGGGGTTCATTTTCCCACACAAGCCATAGGTGACTGGGCAATCTGAACCCAAGCACCAAGTTGAAAGCGGCCAAAGGTGTGCATCGCTCGGGACAGCCCCCACTCTCCCACGGCCACCCTCCGGTGGGTGGAGCGGGGGGTGCGACAATGGACCAATCGCTGACACGGGGGTCTGGACCAATCGCCCGCCCGCCCCCCCCCCCCCCCCGCCCCCCGCAACGTCAAGTCCGTTATTGGACTTTTCTGTTGAGCGGCAGTCGGTCCTTTGGTTTGTAGGTGACGCCTTTCAGGTAGGTGGTGTTTCGACAGAGCGGCCATTTGGTAAGTTTACTTTTAGGCAACGCAGCTTTTCGGTTCCTTGAGTTTTAGGCGTCCCGCCTCTTCTAAGGGGAAGGATGTAGATGGTTTATGTATGCAACCAATAATATAGCTACCTCAGTACCACTAACCACGCCTTAGTTATCAAGTATAATAACACTCTCTCTCCCCATATCTCACTCTCTCCAGCACGGTGACAGACTGCGTACAGTTAGTGCTGGATCATGTTTAATTTGTGTGTTTATTAAAGCGTTAAAGTAAAATTACAAGTGTGTCAGATTCACTCCTTTACACCGCCCTTTCGGTTAGTTTGCATTTAGGCGTCCTATCCTTACGGTTAGTAGACGTTTCGGCTTTGGACTCTTTCAGTTTATTGTCGTTTTGGCCTCGTTTCCATTCCGTTCTTTGGCTTCGACTTCTTTGCTTCGGCCTCTTGTCTGTCGGCGTCACGTCCGTACATGGAGGAAACATTTTTTCACACAGAGAGTTGTGAGTCTGTGGAATTCTCTGCGGTGGAGGCCGGTTCTCAGGATACTTTCAAGAGAGAGCTAGATATGGCTCTTAAAGATAGCAAAGTGAGGGGATATGGGGAGAAGGCAGGAACGGGGTACTGATTACGGATTTTCAGACATGATCACATTAAATGGCACTGCTGGCTCGAAGGACCAAAGGGCCTACTCCTGCACCTATTGTCTATTGTCTATTGTCTAGTGTCTATTGTCTATTGAAACTCTTCTTCAGATAGATTTCAGAGGAGGAGAAGAAAATGTTTTTTTCAATTTCAAATTAGACTTTATTCAGGTAATAAATATATACAATACATGAACCGTGCAAAAAAAATCAACCAACATTTTCAGAGGTTATACAAACATTCAATACTGTTTACATACATTGCTCAAATTTCACAAATTTATCCCCCCACCCTTGCCACTCATGTGGCCCACCGGCCTTCCCTTATTTTCAGGGGCCTCTCCACCACGCCCTGTCCCCCATGTCCAGTAGCGGAAGTACCTTAGACTGTGGTCCTCCCCCACCGAGCCTTGGCGTTGGCTGCACCAAGCTTCAATGCACCAATCAGCACGTACTCCTGCAGTCTGCAACGGGCCAATCGGCAACGTTCCCTGACGGACCTCTCACTCTGCTGGGTGGTCAACAACGCTCGGGCAGGCCAAAGAGCGTCTTTCACCGATGTTGAGGACCTTCCAGCAGCACTCGATGTCAGTCTCTGAATGCGTCCCTGGGAACAGTCAGCAAATAACAGAGTCCTCTGTGACGGAGCTGTTCGGAATAAACCATGACAGGGACCCTTGCAAACCTCTCTAGACTCCCTTTGCAAATCCACACTCTACAAAGAGGTGGGCAACTGTCTCCTCTCCATAGCAACCGTCCCGAGGGCAGCGTGCGCTGGTAGTGAGGTTCCGATCGTGCAGGAAGGATCTGACTGGGAGGGCTCCCCTCACCGCCAGCCAAGCCAGGTCTTGGTGCTTGTTGGTGAGTTCTGGCGATGAGGCATTTCGCCAGACAAGCTGGGCAGTCTGCTCTGGGAACCACACCACAGGATCCATGGAGTCATTCCCCTGCAGTACCTGCAGGACGTTCCATGCTGACCACTGCCCGATGGACTTGTGGTCAAAGGTGTTGGTCCAGAAGAACCTTTCCACTAGCGACAGATGATGCGGCAATGTCCAGCTGACTGGCACATTGTGTGACATATGCGCTAGGCCCATCCTTCACAACACCAGGGACAGGAACCTCAGCAGGTAGTGACACTTGGTACCCACGTGCCTTGGCTCTACACTCTGTCTGATGCAGCCACACACGAAGGTGGCCATTAGGGTGAGGGCGACGTTAGGCACGCTTTTACCCCCGTTGTCTGCAGACTTGTACATTGTGGCCCGTCACACCCGGTCTATCCTCAACCCCTAGATGAACTGGAAGACGGCCCGGGTGATTCCTTTGGCGTAGGAGGGAGGGATAGGCCACACTTGCGCCAAGTACAGCAGCCCCGAAATTACCTCACACCAGATGACCAAACTTTTCCCCGTTATAGAGAGCTCTAGTTTCTTCCCCACCTTGGCTATCCGCTCCAGCCACGTTTGTCACATGCCTCAGCCTCCCTGAACCAGATCCCCAGCACCTTCAAGTAGTCAGGCTTGATGGTGAAGGAGATGGAAGAACAAAGAACATGGCCTCGCTCTTCCTGCTGTTCACCTTGGCTCCTGTGGCTGACTCAAACTGGTCGCAGATACTGATCAATCTGCGGACCGACCCTGGATCCGATCAGAAGACGGCGACATCGTCCGTGTACAGGGAAGTTTTGTCCCGAATGCCCCCACTGCCTGGCAATGTCACTCCTCTTATGCTCACGTCCTTCCTGATAGACTCGGCCAAAGATTCAATACAACAGACATACAAGACAGGGGAGAGAGGGCAACCCTGCCTGACTCAAGACCTGACGGGGAAGCTGTCTGATTCCCACCCATTGATTTGGACTGCACTACAGATATCGGTGTAGAGCAGTTGGATCCAATTTCTGTTTCCCTCCCTAAAGCCCATTTTGGAGAGCACGTCCCTCAGGTACGTGTGCGATATCCTGTCGAAAGCCTTCTCCTTGTCCAAGATGACTGGGCAGGCATCCACCCGTCTGTCCTGCACATAGGCAATGGTATCTCTCAGCAGCGCCAGGCTGTATGAGAAAGTGAAGATGCGGGACCTGCTTTTTTTTTTTTTTTTTTTTTTACAACAAAATTTATTCAATTATTAAAAATAATATTTACACTACAATAAAACAAGCCAGAACCCACCACCATAATACAATACAAACATGTATCCATAATAAACTACTATACAACTATGATACAATCCTTATTGAGGATACATTCAATGCCCTGCGGAGCCCAGCGGTCCCGGAACTCCCTCAGGTTGCCCACAGACAGGGCGTATTCCCTTTCTAATCCCACCCGGGCACGGACGTAACCCCGGAAAAGGGGCAGGCAGCCGGCTCGGGTAGAGCCCTCCACCGTCTGGTGCCTTGAATCACAGATGGCCAGCTTGGCCAGGCCCAGGAGCAACCCAACCAGGACATCCTCAGCCCTACCCTCTCCCCTACGCACAGGGTGTCCAAAGATGAGGATGGTAGGTGAAAAATGCAGCCAGGAGCAGCCCCTTTAGATATTCAAACAGTGGCTGCAGCCTCACGCACTCCATGCACACGTGGTACACAGACTCTTCCAGCCCGCAAAAGTGGCAGGCGGCTGGCGAGTCTGTGAACCGCGAGAGAAACAGGTTGCAGGGAACACCTCGGTGCAATACCCTCCACCCCAGGTCCCCAATGTAGAGGGGGAGAATCCCTGCGTAGAGGGACCCCCACCGGGGACCCCCCTCGCAACCGGAAGGCAACACTGACCGCCACTTGGTGTCCGGATGGTGGACCAGGGCGAGGAAGTGCAGGGTGTGGAGGAGGAGCCTGTACAGGACACGCCTCCCTGCGTTTTGGTGGGAGACGCGGGACTTGCTTGGCAGGTAATAGGTCGACATGGACGAGGGAATGTAGGACAAATATAAGAAAGGAAGGAAGGTGTGAGAAAGGTTTGGAGCATTGCGGATTGGTAGATATGCAGGAGGGTGAGGTTAGGGGAGATTGGGGGGGGGGGAGAATTACGTTGGAGTTCAGGTGGAGCACAGAGGAGAGAAGAGGGGGGGGGAGTGAAATAGAAGTGGGAGGTTTTGGGGATAACACTTTTATGATTTTTTGCAGTCATAGTCAATGCTACTGATTTAAATTTTTAAATCAAAATTAATTTATTTACTTAAATTTAAGTCTCCAGCTACCAGAGTGGAAGTTGCAGTGAAAAAGATCTGTATATTAGTCCAAAATCATCACCACTACATTACTGTATCCCTTTCCTGTTGTAAATCTGTGACATCATTTATCACCAGCACTCAGCCTTCAATTCTGTAATCTTATTTTAAAAATGTGTATAATTTATCTGGAAGACCATTAAAGCAAAATAGTGTGAATGCTAGTAATTCTAAATAAACAGAGAAAAATGTTTATTTTTTTGATCTCTGACAATTTTGGTGAAGGGACATTAACCTGAAATATTAACACTATCTCTCTCTCCACAGTTTGATAACCTGCTAAGAATTTCCAGTGTATGTTCTAAAAAATTAATCAAACTATGGTTTAGAGGGTCTCACCATGTCAGTTGAAGCCCACCACATATTTCAGCACATAATCCAGCCAGGTTGATAAGAACAATGAGAAGGGATTGTTATTATTCTTTGAACTGAGGCAAGAGCTATATCTGGATGAAGTCGGGCAAAGACATCTTTACAAAAGGACACAAAGTGCTGGTGTAACTCAATGGGTCCAGCAGCATACCTGGAGAACATGAATAGGTGACATTTTGGGTTGGAAGAAAGCTGGAAAAGGGGAGAGGCAGGACTCCCTCCGCCTGAAGCCGTCCCCCTTCCCCGACTACAGCAAACTCCTGGTCGGTCCCAGCCTGAAGCCGTCCCCCTGCCCCAGCTACAGGATGCTCCCCACCACTCGCCACATGAAGCCGGTGGGGAGCAATGCAGCGGCAGACAGCGGCAGGCAATGGCAGGCACTGGTAGGCCACGGCAGCGGTAGGACACATCAGCCCACCCCCCCACCCCAACAGGCCCCGCCTGAAGCCGTCACCCCCCCCGGCTGCAGAACACAACAAGAGACGCAACAAGAAAGAATGGACTGACTAAATCTCATCTTTCACGTTTCACCCCTCCCCTACACCCTCCCCGCCCACATGTCACCAAATGGAAACGGAGAATCTGATGGCAGCGGAGGAGAACATCCAGTGACCAGCACCCGCTGTGAGTCCCCATCGCACAGCCAACTCCAGCCCCTTCCCCTCTGGTCCCCTTTGCTGGCTCCTGCCCCCCTCCCCCCTGATACCACCCTCTCTCTCTGATCTCTCTCTCCCCTCCCGCCCACACAACCCATCCCCCACTCCCCCACACACCCCCTCTACACCCCACACACACACCCCCGCGCCCCCCTCGTCCCCTCAATCACCCGCAACCCCTCCCACCCCACTTTATGTGCAAGTGACGAATAAAACTGGTTGTGATTGAATGACCATCAGGTTCTTGGTCACCTCCCTGACCAAGGCCCTTCTTCACCGATTGCTCAGTTTGGGCAGGCAACCAGCTCTATGAAGAGTCCTGGTCGTTCCAAAGTTCTTCCAGAGGCCACGGATCTTTGGGACCTGCAATGCTGTTTACAAATTGTTTTATACCCTTCCCCAGATCTGTGTTTTAACACAATCCTGTCTTGGAACAATACAGACATTCCTTCGTCCTTATGGTTTGGTTTTTGCTCTGACGTGCACTGTCAACTGTGGGACCTTAAATATAGACAGATGTGTGCCTTTCCAGATCATGTCCAATCAATTTAATTTACCACTGGTGGACTCCAATCAAGTTGTAGAAACATCTCAAGGATAATGGAAGCAGGATGAACCTAAACTCAGTTTTGAGTGTCATAGCAAAGGGTCTGAATACTTTTTTTTTATTTTTTTTTATTTTATTAGAAGTTAATACAGTACAAAACAGTACAGTGGAACCTAATTTTAGGTGCCAACTATGTCATACCGTAATCCATTCTATGTACAACCTCTAGTTTTATGTTATGAGAAGGAAGTAAGTAAGACAAGAAAAAGAAAACAATAGAAAGAGGAAGAAGTGGAAAAATAGATGGTAGAGAGTAGAAAAACGTGAAGTGTGTATATAAAAAATTAAAAAAAATAAAAAGTGGAAAGTAGAAATAGAAGAGAAGGCCCCTTAAAAGAGAATTTTTCAAATCTGTATTCGGAGATGTATATCTATCCACGTCATGAACTGAAATCAGCAATCTTTACGGTACCGCTGCATCACATGATTCCAAAAAGTCGATGAAAGGAGACCAACTCCTTAAGAATTGGTCATATTTATCTGTTAGTCGGAGTCTCATTTCTTCAAGGCGTGCTATGTCCATCATATTCCTAATCCGCATTTTAACAGTTGGTATGGTTGTATTTTTCCAAAATTTAAGTATCAATTTCTTTCCAATTATTAACCCATAATTAAAAAAAACATTTTGGTCTTTATTCAAATTGGTATCTTCTCCTATTATTCCAAATATAATCCATTCCGTTTTGGGTTCTATTCTTGACTTGAAAAGCTTTGTAAATATATCAAATATATCACTCCAAAATGTATTCAAATTTGTACATCCTACAAATGAATGTGTTATATTAGCGTTTTGAAACAAACATTTATCGCATCTGGGAGAGACGTTTGGATAAAATTTATTCAACCTCGTTTTTGAATAATATAGTCTTGTAATAATTTGAATTGTAAATTATGTCTTCATTAATAGAACAGTTATGTGTATTCATCAAATACTTTTCCCATCTATCCTTCGAGATCTTTATCATTAGCTCATGCTCCCAATCTTCCCTTAGTGCTTCTGTTGAGGGTGATTCTCTATTTAATATATTATTATAAAAGTATGATATTAATTTTTGTGAATCAGCCTTAATATTCATTGCTTCTTCTAAAGGGTCTAAAAATATAGTTTGAAATCTATGTGTATATTTCTTCATAAAGTCACTTACCTGTATATATTTAAAATATTGATTATCCTTCAATTTAAATTTTAATTTTAATTGTTGAAATGATAACAGTTTGCCCAATTCATACATATCCCCTACTTTCCTAATCCCCAGTCTATCCCATTGTTGATATGTGTTGTCGATGAGAGAAGGTTTAAATGCGGGGTTGTTCAATAGTGGGGTTAGTACTGATAAATTATTTAATTTCAAGGATACTTTTATTTGTTTCCAAATTCTTATTATATTGTGAATATTATACCATTCAATTTTATCGGTGAGAGCAGGATCGTTCCTATATCGTGCGGATAGCACTCCTCTTTCTCCATTCTTATCCACTCCAACTGCTGAGTGGAACTATCCAGCCAGTACATTATGTTCTTAATGTGCACTGCCCAGTAATAATACATAAAGTTAGGTAATGATAAACCCCCAACTTCTTTAGATTTGCACAAATGCTTTCGTTGAATTCTATGTGTTCTGTAGTCCCACATAAAATTAGTGATAGTGGAATCTAGTTTTTTGAAAAAATATTTTGTAATATATATTGGGATCGCTTGAAACAAATATATTAATTGTGGTAAGAAAGTCATTTTTATAGCATTAATTCTACCTATCAATGAGAGCAGAAGCGTTTTCCAAAATTTAATCATTCAGTTTATTTAATAGTGGTCTAAAATTGGCACTAAATAATGATTTGTGTCTTCTCGTAATTTGAATACGTAGTTTAACCCATCTAATAAAATTCTCTCCCGTATTAAATTTTTGGAGTACCTTGTATAAATACTGCCATTCTACTTGATCAAATGCCTTCTCTGCATCCAGCGTGACAACTGAAATATCTTCATTGTTCTCATTATGAGAGTACATTATATTGAAAAGCCTTCTCAAATTATTAAATGATTGTCTTTTGGGTATAAATCCCATTTGATCCGTATTTATTAAATTGTTAATATAATTATTTAGCCTTCTAGCTAGAATCTTTGCTAAAATTTTCTGATCTGTATTATAAGTGAAATAGCTCTATAAGAACCCGGTTCATCTAAATCTTTATTTTTTTTTTGGTATAAGCATTATTGTTGCTTCTGCTAGGGTTTTTGGTAGTTTATTTTCAGTATAAGCCTGCGTGTATAAATTGAATAATCTTGGTACAATTGACTCCTGAAATCTTTTATAAAATTCATTACTAAAACCTTCTGGTCCTGGGGTCTTCCCATTTTTCAGTGAGTTTAGTATTTGTTTTATTTCTTCACTAGTAATCCGTGCTCCTAATTGCTCTTGTTCTAAACTATCCAATTTTGGGAGCTTGCAATTATCTAAAAAATTTGTAATTTTACTTACATCTGTATTTATTTTAGATGTATATAAATTATGATAAAATTGGGCAAACCTCTTATTAATATCCTTAGGCAAAGTTAGAAACTCACCCTTATCTGATTTAATTTTAGTAATAGTTTTTTCCTTTTCTCGTTGCTTCAGTTGCCTCGCAAGTAGTTTATGTGGCTTATCCCCAAATTCGAAGTGTGCTTGTTTTGTAATTTGGAATAATCTTATTACTCTAGCCGATAGTATTCTATTGACTTTATATTTCAATAAAGTTATCTTATTATGTTTATTTATGGTTGGGTCAGTTGCATTGTCCAGTTCTAGTAATTTTATTTTCTGTTCTATCCGCTGAAGTTCTCTTTTATTTTCCTTATTTTTAAAACTTTGGTAAGAGATTATGACACCGCGAATATATGCCTTGAAGGTTTCCCATAATAGCGGTGCAGAAATACCCGGCGTGTCATTTATTTCGAAAAAAAGTTTTGTTTGTTCTTTTATATACTCATAACCCTGCGGGTTATTTAATATGTGTGCATTGAATCTCCAAAAAGGTTTTATACTCGTCATTCCCTCAATTTTAAGTATAAAAGTCAATGGTGAATGATCAGAAATAATACTATTATGATATGATGGTTTATTCGTATACGGGATTAATTTTGTGTCCAGTAAGAAATAGTCAATTCGCGAATATGTTTTGTGAACTGATGAATAAAATGAGTATTCCCTACCACTTGGATTTGTTATTCTCCAAACATCAGCTATGTTATTGTTTTTTATATATTTAAAAATTCACAGGTCTTAGTTTTAACAAGACGCTTCCCTAGCTTTATTGATTTATCTAAGTATGGGTCTATAACACAGTTAAAATCTCCCCCCATTATTATATTTTAATAATTATGCTCTGTGATTAAATCTATTATTTTCCTAAAAAATTGTGGGTTATCAAAATTAGGCGCATAGATATTTATTATAGTTAATGGTGTATTGTAAATTTCTCCTGTGACTATAACATATCTTCCCTCTTTATCATATATGGATTTCTTTAATTTAAAAGGTATACCCTTCCGAATTATAATGGCCGTGCCTCTTGCTTTAGAGGTGAATGAGGAGTAATAGGTTTGACCTATCCAATTTGCCCTTAATCTGATCTGAGTTTGTTGTTTCAAATGTGTCTCTTGTAGGAAAGCAATATCCATATTTAATGATTTCAATTGTGCCAGAATTTTACCCCTCTTAATTGGCTCATTCGCACCTCTGATGTTCCAACTACAGAAGGTGAGACCTCCGATATTTATTTGACTATTATCTTGCATTGGCTATTATTACCAGACTGTATGATTCATGTGATGCAGCCAAGTACCTCGGAATCCCGAATCCAGAGTTGTCCTTCATAATTTCTACAGTGGTTTTACATCTCCTGACACTATTAAACATAATTAAGGGAAAGAGAAAAACATAAAATAAAGTGTACATAAAAATTATTAAGTCATACAACACATAATTGTGAATAAACAAAAAAAGTGAATGTAATTTATCAAAAAAGCGATAAATTGCAAAAAAGCCACTTAAGGTAGCTAGATTTGTTTTTAAATTGACCTCCGTCGATGAGATTATGCACTGGGCCTTATCCCCCTATTAGAATTTGACCCAACATTAGTCGGTTCCCTCTAATTGTTACCAAAATTATCATATCAGGTCAATTAATCGCTGAACAGTTTAAAATAGAATAAAATAGAAGGGAAGGTAGAAGATTGGGATTAAAATAAAAGTAATTATGGGTTAAAGTACCTCGTCAATAATTACACTTTTCATTTACCTCTATGATAGTTAATTCATAATTAGTATTTAGTATTTAAAATATATGTCTAACCTCCCCCATCCTTCCTGCTATATAGTTAGTTGTGTTAGTATAGTACATTACGCATTTAACGTTGGTTGAGTTTATTGCACATAAGTGGTTAATTAGTTAGTTATTTATATGTGTAAATAATAGGTCATATAGTGTGGAACAGATGCCTCATATCATGGCCATTTCAAAAGGAGACGGTCTCATAGTTCTCCGTGCTGAAGGGTTTGGTGACGAGCTTGCGACCTTGAGCTTCCATCTGTGCTTTCAGTTCAGAAGTTTAATTCGGCCTCTGTTATTGAACAACACATTCTTGCCAGATAAGCCTGTCTGGTAACCGTCTGAAGCGTTCTAGTGTCTTAATTGAAACCGAAAAAACAAAGTTCCACAGATAAAATGGCTATTATTCTGTTCCTCCTTGAATTTTGTTTAAAATCTCCTGGGCGTATTTGCAAGCAGAGTCCGGGTCCGTGAATGAGCGTTGCTTGCCATTAAACGTGATTAGCATTTTCGCTGGATAGATCACGCCATAACGAACTTCAGAATGTCCATATAAAATACTGCTCGCCCTTTTAAACTCGCGTCTTTTTGCCAGAATTTCCCGAGGATAATCCCTGTAGAATCTTACGATATTATCAGCGAATGTAAGATTTTCTCCATAGGCTATCTTCTTTAATAGAGTTTCCAAAGTTGAAATATCTAGGAACTTTACAATAATTTGCCTTGGTGTAGCATTATCATGTTTTTGTAAGTGACCCACTCGATGAGCCAGATCTATCTTTGGTTTTTCTGGAAGTTTGAAAACATCTTTACGTAGATTAGTAATAAAATCACCCATTTGATGGCCATGTTCAGCACCCACTTTAAATCTTACTATTCATCGATTTTGCCTCCTTGACCTGGCCTCTAAATCTGGACATTTCTCATTTAGTTTATTCGTTAGCTCCCAATTCGTATCGTGTTGTTTTTTCAGACCTGTTATTTCTTTTCCATTTCACCCTCCATCTCTTCCATCAATTTTTCCGTGTCTATTAATTGCTTCAGCAGGGTGTCATGTTTATTGTTATAATCTCTCTGCATACTTTTCAATTCCTTCGCAGTCCTGGACTCCAAATCTTTAAACTGCTGGTTCAGGGCTACATAAAGCTCTTTTACTTCGCCGCAGCTATTATCAATTTTCTCAGAAAGATTGCCCTCTGGAGTGGAGAAGTTGTTCTGAATTGTAGAATTCATTTTGGGTCTGAATACTTATGTAAATGTGATATTTCTGTTGTTTCTTTTCAGTTACTCTACAAAAATTTCTAAACACCTGTTTTCGCTTCTTCCTTCTGGGGTATTGTGTGTGGATTGGTGATAAGAAAAATGATTTTAATCCATTTTAAAATAAGGCTGTAACATAACAAAATGTGGAAAAGGTGAAAGGGTCTGAATGCTTTCCGAATGCACTGTAAGAACAATGACAAGGGTTTATTATTATTATTCAAAGACCATTATTTGAGATGCCATCCCATAGAGTTTACATTAAATTAAGGCCTTGGTTGCTGTTTTTTCATTAATTCATGATATGTGAATATTGCTGGTAGGCTGTACTTATAGCTTATTCCTACTGTTTTTTTAACTGAGTGATTTGATAAGGCATTTCAAAGAACATTCTTAAGAGGCAAGAGCTATATATGGATGAGGCCGGGCAAGGACATTTTTACAAAAGAACACAGTGCTGGAGTAACTCAATGGGTCCAGCAGCATGCTGGGTTATCATCATTTTGGGTTGAAACTCTACTTCAGACAGATTGCAGAGGAGGAGATGTAAGCTGGAAAAGGGGAGAGGCAGGACCATGTGGCAGGTAATAGATCGACATGGGCGAGGGAGCGTAGGAAGGAAGGTGTGAGACAGGTCTGGAGAGTTGCGGTTTGGGAGGGAGGAGATGGTCAGGAGGGTGGAGGGGAGAATTACGTTTATAGGTGGAGCACAGGGGAAGGGAAGGGGGGAGGAGCGAAATACAAGTGGGAGGTTTGGGATTTAACCCTTCTATGATCTTTTAGCAGTCATGGTCAATGCTACTGATTCAAGTTTTTAAATCAAAACTAATTAATTAACTTAAATTTTAGTTCTCTAGCTACCAGAGTGGAAGTTTCAGCTAAAAAGTCTGTATTATTCCAAAATCATCATCACTAAAATAATGTATCCCTTCCTGTTGTAAATCTGTGACATCATTCATCATCACCAGTCTCTTTGTACTCTTTTGAGCTCTCACTATCCACACAAAGAACCATGTAATTCCATTACACAAAATAACTTACTTTATGCTGCAATTATATAAGCTGGTTTGAAATATATCAGAGAAATAAATATCTTAACAAATTAACGAATATTTGTCAGATTGATACCTTGCCATATAATTCTATATATTTGTATCATGTGCGTGTTCCTCCAAAACATCTCTAGAATCATACAGCGTGGAAACATGCCCTTCGGCCCAACTTGCCCATGCCAACCAACATGCCCCATTTATATTCGTCCCAACTGCCTGCGTTTGGCCCATATTCCTCTAAACCTATCCTATTCATGCACTGTACCTGTCTAAATGTTTCTTAAACATTGCGATAGTACGAGCCTCAACTATTTCCTCCAGGAGTTCTGTTCATATACCTATCACGTTTTATGTAAAACACTTGCCCCTCAAGTTCCTATTAAATCTTTCTTTGTACCTATCACTTCACAAACCTTATCACCTTAAACCTATGTCTTCTGCTCTGGATAAAATACTCCCTCATGATCTTGTAAAGTCCTAGCCTGCTCAGCTTCTCTCTTTGGCTCAAACCGTCGTATCCTGGTAACATCCCCATAGACCATTTCTGCGCCCTTTCCAGGTTAACAACATCTTTCCTATAACAGGGTGAACAAAACTGAACATACTACTTTAAATATGGTCTTACCATACAATACCATACAACTGTAACATGGCCTCCCAACTTCAACACCCAGGGAGTAGATATTGTTGTAATTGTTAAGTTACTAATTTTCTCAGATTGATCTTAAGTAAAAAAAAATGTGATTGCAACCCACTTTGATGGAACTTGTTCCAGAACAATGTCAGTTCTGGAAACTTTCAGGTTAGTTTTCTGCAGCAACTTAAGATGTCCCAAGACTTCCATTCTGAAAATTCAAATCTGGCACCATGAATGTGATCTTGAAGCTGGTGGCTTAGAATATGAAGGCAATATTATCATTATCCCTTCTACTCTATGTGTAATAACAGCCCCACAAAAATGCGGTTAACTATTAATTGCCCTCTTCAGTGCAATTGCATCCAGTGTAAATAGCAATGAGGTATAACTGTTTGCCTAGCCACTTGAGCCAATAAATTTCCAGAAGGCTCCTCATTATAAAGACTCCACTCCAAAGACTCCAACCCAAAAGAATTTACACTCCTGGTTTGTAGGTTAATTGGCTTGGTGTATGTGTAAATTGGCCCTCGTGTGTGTAGGGTAGTGTTAGTGTGTGGGGATCGCTGGTCAGTGTGCACTCGGTGGGCTGAGGAGCCTGTTTTTGCCTTGTATCTCTAAACTAAACTAAACTACACTAATAAACGCACTAAAATAAATGAACAGATAAAAAGTAATAGGAGTGAGTTTACAATTTGATTTTTCATGCGCAGGGCGATGGGAGTCAGCATTCCAGAGTGTTTCTACTTCACCAGATGTGCTATTCTGGATAAAGCACTGTCAATATCTGGGCAAGTTGTGTTCCCGTGGAGAATCTATTTTCAACTCTCAGCCACTGTGATGTTTGAGGTTTCAAACATCTCTCAAACTTCTGTTCCCTGCTGCAGTTCATGAAGAGGCTTTACATTCATCTTTTCTGCTTACAATGCTTACAAGAACAGACCCATTGTCCAAAATGATTGGATTTCTGTTAGAAGGAACATTTAAATTAAAATAAATTCAAGTGAAGAGAAGCAATTGAAAAGTTGCTGCATGTTGCTGACAAGATTTCAGTAGACATTTAAAAAGGGCTTCCTTTGTGAGATGAAATGCCCTTGTCAATTCCATAAATCATGGAGCTACAAGACAGATTAATAGTGCCATCCAATTAATAGTGCCATCACAAATATCTCTGAGGATAGGAGCGAGCAACCTTTTTGTCAAACCTGATAGCCATTACTTGACAAAAGGGATTAAGTAATTCTTATAAAAACATATTAGGCCAATCGGCCTCTTAAGTCTGCTGCATCATGTAATAAGATCAGGGACCAAGATCTCATCACTACTTTATGCCCCTCAACTTCCTCACAGATTAATAAAATATTAATATAGATCTGAAAAGAAACTAGGAAAAAAAAAGCCTGTTGCATATCAGACAAGATCCGATCAGCTGTGGAAAACCTTCAAATTGGAAATCTGCAATGCTGTGACTTTACTGATTTAGTTATGCCATGTGTTCCTATGTGTGTGAGGAATTATTGATAACTGAAGTTATCATTGTATGTTTTGGTTAAACAAATTCCTAACAAAAAAGCTGTTGATCCCTATTATATTATGAAAAACGTTTATATTAACAAGTGAGAGCTTAGATTTCCTAACCATGTGGTCAAAGACATGTTTTGTTGGTCATGGTCATTTCACAACGTGAATTGCAATATTCTTACCTCATTAGTACTAATTTATATAATTGTTCTCAGCAGCTGTGAGCAAAGCTATCATACCCTCTAGTGTGTCCAAACCCTTAATAATCTTATATGACTCACATATGACTCACACAAATCATGCACGGGCACTGATGGTCTTACTTAAAAGTAACATTAGCAAATTTGCAGATGACACAAAGCTGGGTGGCAGTGTGAACTGTGAAGAGGATACTATGAGGATGCAGAGTGACTTGGACAGTTTGGGTGAGTGGGCAGATGCATGGCAGATGTGGTTTGATGTGGATAAGTGTGAGGTTATCCACTTTGGTGGCAAAAACAGGAAGGCAGATTATTATCTAAATGGAGTCAAGTTGGGAAAATAGCAAGTGCAACGGGATCTGGGGGTCCTTGTTCATCAGTCAATTAAGGTAACCATGCAGGTACAGCAGGCAGTGAAGAAAGTGAATGGCATGTTGGCCTTCATAACAAGAGGAGTTGAGTAGAGGAAAAAAGAGGATCTTCTGCAGTTGTACAGGGCCTTAGTGAAACCACACCCGCAGTTTTGGTCCCCAATTTGACATTCTTGCTATTGAGGGAGTGCAGTGTAGGTTCACCAAGTTAATTCCCAGGATAGTGGGACTGTCATATGTGGATAGAATGTAGCGGTTGGGCTTGTACACTCAGGAATTTAGAAGGATGAGAGGATATCTTATTGAAACATATAAGATTATTAAGGGTTTGGACACACTAGAGGCAGGAAACACGTTCCTGATGTTGGGGGAGTCCAGAACCAGGGGCCAAAGTTTGAGAATAAGGGGTAAACCATTTAGAACGGAGAAGAGGAAACACTTTTTCACACAGTGAGTTGTGAGTCTGTCGAATTCTATGCCTCAGGGAGCGGTGGAGGCTGGCTCTCTGGATACTTTCAAGAGAGAGCTAGACAGAGCTCTTAAAGATAGCGGAGTCAAGGGATATGGGGAGAAGGCAGGAACGGGGTACTGATTGTGGATGATCAGCCATGATCACATTGAATGGCGGTGCCAGCTAGAAGGGCCGAATCCCAGGGTACTTAGGGAAATGGCTCTAGAAATCGTGGACGTTTTGGTGATAATTTTCCAATGTTCTATAGATTCAGGATCAGTTCCTGTGGATTAGAGGGTAGCTATTGTAATCCAACTTTTTAAGAAAGACGGGAGATAGAAAACGTAATTATAGACCAGTTAGCCTGACATCGGTGGTGCAGAAGATGCTACAGTCAATCATAAAAGATTAAATAGTGACACATTTGGATAGCAGTAACAGGATCGGTCCGAGTCAGCATGGATTTACGAAGGGGAAATCATACTTGACCAATCTTCTGGATTTTTTTGAGGATGTAACTTGGAAAATGGATAAGGGAGAACCTGTGGATGTAGTGTAGCTGGCCTTTCAGAAAGCATTTGATAAGGTCCCACATAGGAGATTAGTGGGCAAAATTAGGGCACATGGTATTGGGGGTAGAGTGCTGTCATACATAGAAAATTGGTTGGCAGACAGGAAACAAAGATTAGGGATTAACAGGTCCCTTTCAGAATGGCAGGCAGTGATAAGTGGAGTACAGCAAGGCTCGGTGCTGGGACTGCAGCTATTTACAATATACATCAATGATTTAGATGAAGGGATTCAAAGTAACATTAGCAAATTTGCAGATGACACAAAGCTGGGTGGCAGAGTGAACTGTGAGGAGGATGCTATGAGAATATTGGGTGGTTGGGGGAGTGGGCAGATGCGTGGCAGATACAGTTTAATGTGGATACATGTGAGGTTATCACTTTGGTAGCAAAAACAGGAAGGCAGATTATTATCTAAATGGTGTCAAATTGGGAAAAGGGAATGTACAACGGGATCTGGAGGTCCTTGTTTATCAGTCAATGAAAGTAAACATGCAGGTGCAGCAGGCAGTGAAGAAAGCGAATGGCATGTTGACCTTCATAACAAGAGGAATTGAGTATAGGACCAAAGAGGTCCTTCTGCAGTTGTACAGGGCCCTAGAGAGACCACACAGAGTATTGTGTGCAGTTTTGGTCCCCTAATTTGAGGAAGGACATTATTGCCATTGAGGGAGTGCAGCGTAGGTTTACAAGGTTAATCCCCGGGATGGCGGGACTGTCATATGCTGAGAGAATGGAACGGCTGGGCTCGTATACTCTGGAGTTTAGATGGATGAGAGGATATCTTATTGAAAAATATAAGATTATTAAGCGGTTTGGACACGCTAGAGGCAGGAAACATGTTCCCGATGTTGGGGGAATCCAGAACCAGGGACCACTGTTTAAGAATAAGGGGTAAGCCATTTAAAACGGAGATGAGGAAAGACTCTTTCACACAGAGAGTTGTGAATCTGTAGAATTCTTTGCCTCAGAGGGTGGTGGAGGCCGGTTCTCTGGATGCTTTCAAGTGAGAGCTAGATAGGGCTCTTAAAGATATCGTTGTCAGGGGATATTAGGAGAAGCCAGGAGCGTGGGGTACTGATTGGGGATGATCAGCTATGATCACATTGAATGGCGGTGCTGGCTTGAAGGGCCGAATGATCTACTCCTACACTACTCCTGTCTATTGTCTATTGAGTGCAGGTGGGGCACAGGGAAGAGTGCTGGGTCTCTCTCATCTCCTACTTAATGACTTCAAGTAAAGGTGTAGCCATTGGCACTCGCATGGGCCCCTGCCTTTCTGTTGGTTACCTCAAATAGTCCTTGGTCCAAGTGTTTGCTGGCACCATGTCCTCTTGTTTGAATCTTCCCTACTATCAATGGAAAAAGCTTATGCACGTCAACTCTGTCTATCCCTCTCATCATTTTAAAGACCTCTATCTAGTTCCTCCTTAACTTTCTGCGCTCCAAAGAATAAAGACCTAACTTGTTCAACCTTTCTCTGTAACTTAGTTGCTGAAACCCAGGCAACATTCTAGTAAATCTCCTCTGTACTCTCTCTATTTTGTTGACATCCTTCCGATAATTAGGCAACCAAAATTTTACACCATACTCCAGAATTGGCCTCACCAATGCCTTGAACATTTTCAACATTACATCCCAACTTCTATACAATGCTCTGATTTATAAAGACCAGCATACCAAAAGCTTTCTTTACCACCCTATCTACATGAGATTCCATCTTCAGGGAACGATGCACAGTTATTCCTAGATCCCTCTGTTCAACTGCATACCTCAGTTCGCTACCATTTACCATGTACGTCCTATTTTGATTTGTCCTGCCAAGATGTAGCACCTCACACTTATCAGCATTAAACTCCATCTGCCATCTTTCAGCCCACTCTTCCAAATGGCCTAAATCTTTCTGTAGACTTTGAAAATCTACTTCATTATCCACAACACCACCTATCTTAGTATCATCTGCATACTTACTAATCCAATTTACCACACCATCATCCAGATCATTGATGTACATGACAAACAACAGTGGACCCAACACAGATCCCTGAGGCACCCCACTAGTCACCGGCCTCCACCCTGACAAACAGCCATTCACCATTACTCTCTGGCATCTCCCATTCAGCCACTGTTGAATCCATCTTGCTACTCTACCATTAATACCCAACAATTGAACCTTCTTAACCAACATTCCATGAGGAACCTTGTCAAAGGCCTTACTGAAGTCCATATTCACAACATCCACTGCTTTACCCTCATCAATTTCCCGAGTAACCTCTTAAAAAAATTCAAGAAGATTAGTCAAACATAACCTTCCAGGCACAAATCCATGTTGACTGTTCCTAATCAGACCCTGTGTATCCCAATGATTACATATATTATCTCTAAGTATCCATTCCATTAATTTTCCCACCACTGACATCAAACTAACAGGTCTATAATTGCTAGGTTTACTCTTAGAACCCTTTTTAAACAATGGAACAACATGCGCAGTATGCCAATCCTCCGGCATTATTCCCGTTTCTAATGACATTTTAAATATTTCTGTCATAGCCCCTGCTATTTCTACACTAACTTCCCTCAATGTCCTAGGGAATATCCTGTCAGGACCTGGAGACTTATCCACTTTTATACTTTTCAAAAGTGTCAGTACTTCCTCTTCTTTGAATCTCATAGTTTCCATAGCTACTCTACTTGTTTCCCTTACCTCACATAATTCAATATCCTTCTCCTTGGTGAATACCGAAGAAAATAAATTGTTCAATATCTCCCCCATCTCTTTTGGCTCTGCAGATAGCTGTGCACTCTGACTCTCTAATGGGCCAATTTTATCCCTTGTTATCCTTTTGCTATTAATATAGCTGTAGAAACCCTTTGGATTTACTTTTACCTTACTTGCCAAAGCAACCTCATATCTTCTTTTAGCTTTTCTAATTTCTTTCTTAAGATTCTTTTTACATTCTTTATACTCCTCAAGCACCTCATTTACTCCATGATGCCTATAATTATTGTAGGTCTCACTCTTTTTTCGAACCTAGTGTCCAATTTCCCTTGAAAACCATGACTCTTTCCACTTTTTACTATTTCCTTTCAATCGAACAGGGACATAGAAACATAGAAACATAGAAAGTAGGTGCGAGAGCAGACCACCAGGTCCATCGAGCCCGCACCGCCATTCGCTCATGGCTGAACACTAAACAGACACACTTACCCACAAACAGTAGACACAAGACACAGAACACAAGACACTACCCTCCCCTTTATACCGCTATCACCCCTCTCCACCCCAAGAACCTCGTGATCTCCTGGGGGAGGCAAAAAACCGGATAAAAACCCAGGTCCAATTCGGGAAAAAAAATCCGGGAAATTCCTCTCCGACCCCAATCTAGGCGATCGACACTTGTCCAGGAGATCACTCAGGTCTTACTATACTAACCATACCTAGGTCCATATCCCTGCCCTCTCCCCGTAGCCCCTTATCCCCTTGGCAGCTAAAAAACCATCTATTTTAGTCTTAAATATATTTAAAGTTTCTGCTTCCACTGCTCCCTGGGGCAGTGAATTCCATAAATTAACCACCCTCTGGGTGAAGAAGTTCTTCCTCATCTCAGTTTTAAAAGAGCCCCCCCTTATTCTGCAACTATGTCCCCTAGTTCTAGTTTCCCCGATCATTGGGAACATCCTCGGTGCATCCACCCGATCAAGGCCCCTCACGATCTTATATGTTTCAATGAGATCGCCTCTCATTCTTCTAAACTCCAAAGAGTAGAGTTCCAGCCTACTTAACCTTTCCTCATATGTCAATCCCCTCATTGCAGGAATTAATCTTGTAAACCTTCGCTGCACTGCCTCCAGGGCTAGTACATCCTTTCTTAAATATGGACCCCAGAACTGTACACAGTATTCCAAATGTGGTCTCACTAATACTGTGTACAGCTGCAGCAAGACCTCCGTGTTTTTATACTCAATCCCCCTAGCAATAAAGGCCAGAACTCCATTGGCCTTCCTGATTGCTTGCTGCACCTGCATACTAACTTTCAGTGATTCATGTACTAATATCCCTAGATCCCTTTGCGTTGCATTACAACGCAGCTCCTCCTCATTTAGAAAATAACTTGCCCTATCATTTTTTTTCCCAAAGTGAATGACTTCACATTTATTAGTATTAAATTTCATCTGCCAAGTTGTTGCCCACTCACCTAGCTTATCTATATCCTTTTGCAGACTCTTCCTATCCTCCTCATCCCCTACTTTTCCTCCCATTTTTGTATCGTCCGCAAATTTTGATATATTACACTTGGTTCCCTCCTCCAAGTCATTTATATAAATTGTGAACAACTGGGGTCCCAGCACCGACCCTTGCGGAACCCCGCTAGTTACCGGTTGCCATCCCGAGTATGAACCATTTATCCCCACTCTCTGCTTCCTATTTGTTAGCCAATCCTCTACCCATGCTAATATATTACCCCCAATCCCATAATTTTTTATTTTTAGCAATAGTCTCTTATGTGGCACCTTGTCAAAAGCCTTTTGGAAGTCCAAGTATACCACATCCACCGGTTCCCCTTTATCCACCCGGGTTGTTACTTCCTCAAAGAATTCGAGCAGATTCGTTAAACAGGACTTCCCCTTCACAAAACCATGTTGGTTCTGTCCGATGAAGTCATGTTTATCCAAGTGCCCCGTTAGTGTTTCTTTAATAATTGTCTCTAACATTTTACCCACCACCGATGTTAGACTAACCGGTCTATAGTTACCCGCCTTCTGTTTACTTCCTTTTTTAAATATAGGTGTTACATTGGCCATTTTCCAATCCACTGGGACCGTTCCTGCCTCCAGGGAGTTTTGGAAAATTATCACCAATGCATCCACAATCCCCACCGCTATCTCCCTCAAGACCCTTGGATGTAATCCATCAGGCCCAGGGGATAATGATTCTGTACTTAAAATTATACCTTTTAATGTCCATTTCTCTTCTACATCCTTCCCATAAAACAAAATGTCCCAATTCACTCCTTTTAAATCCTTTCGCATCTCCTCAAAGTTAGCCGTTCTCCAATCAAAAATCTCAACCCTAGATCCAGTTCTGACCCTCTCCATAATTATATTGAAACTAATGGTATTGTGATCACTGGACCCGAAGTGCTCCCCAACGCATACCTCCGCCACCTGACATGTCTCATTTCCTAACAGGCGGTCCAGCACTGCCCCTTCTCTAGTAGGTACTTCTATGTATTGCTGCAAAAAACTATCCTGCACACATTTTACAAACTCCAAACCATCCAGCCCATTTACAGAATGTGTTTCCCAGTCTATGTGTGGAAAATTGAAATCTCCCACAATGCTTACTACTAACATCTGCAATCTCCTTGCATATTTGCTCTTCCAATTTTCGCTCCCCATCTATAATACACCCCTATAACTGTTGCTACACCTTTCCCATTTCTCAGTTCCACCCAAATAGCCTCCCTAGACAGCCCTCCTGCAACCATAGAAACATAGAAATTAGGTGCAGGAGTAGGCCATTCGGCCCTTCGAGCCTGCACCGCCATTCAATATGATCATGACTGATCGCCACAACATCATACTTCCAGGTGTCAATCCAGGTTCTAAGCTCATCCACCTTTCTTACAATGCTCCTAGCATTAAAATATACACATTTAAGAAACCCACCACCTCTTATTCTCTGTTTATTATCTTTTTCTTCTTTCTCCCCTACATTTTGGGTCTGAGTGCTTCCCTTCTCTACCTCCTGCCTCACACACTGACTACTAGCTTTCCCTATTTGAGTCCCTCCCCCATCCATTCTAGTTTAAAGTCTCCCCAGTAGCCTTTGCAAATCTCCCCGCCAGGATATTGGTCCCCCTCGGGTTCAAGTGCAACCCGTCCTTTCTGTACAGGTCATCTCTTCCCCAAAAGAGGTCCCAATGATCCAGAAACTTGAATCGCTGCCCTCTGCACCAGTCCTTCAGCCACGCATTTATCCTCCACCTCATTCCATTCCTACTCTCACTATCTCGTGGCACAGGCAGTAATCCTGAGATTGTTACTTTTTTGGTCCTTCTCCTTAACTCTCCTCCCAACTCCCTAAATTCTCCTTTCAGGACCTCTTCTCTTTTTCTGCCTATGTCATTGGTACCTATATGTACCACGACCTCAGGCTCCTCTCCCTCCCATTTCATGATAACTTGGACACGTTCAGACACATCCCAGACCCTGGCACCAGGGAGGCAAACTACCAACCGGGTCTCCTGACTGCGTCCACAGAATCGCCTGTTCGACCCCCTAACTATAGAGTCCCCTATTACTATTGCCCTCCTCTTCTTTTCCCTACCCTTCTGATACCCAATATATAGTCCAAAACATAATAGTCCAAAGTTTTGACAGCATGAAACGTCTTCCTCCATGTCCGATCAACTCATGAATGTGTTGTAACAGCAATGTTGAAGTATGAAAATCCTTCAAATCCTTCAACAGGATCTTAAAGTTCACCGTTAAGTTTGATTTAATGTCTGTATCATTAGCAGAGATTTCAGATCCCAGCTCAAG
This sequence comes from Leucoraja erinaceus, assembly GCF_028641065.1. Taxonomy (NCBI): domain Eukaryota; kingdom Metazoa; phylum Chordata; class Chondrichthyes; order Rajiformes; family Rajidae; genus Leucoraja; species Leucoraja erinaceus. Next base: position 51,240,774 of record NC_073379.1, read on the forward strand.
CTGTGGCTACTCTCTGTCTGGCTTGCAGAGAGATTTTAGTCCATTGATCCATCTCTTATCCCTTAAGAAACGGTTCACTGTCAGTTCTCTGGAAACTTCATTCGCTGAATTTTCTTCTATGTCAACATATTTCAGTTGTACAACATGAGTAACTCCCAATGCTCTTTCCATTGGCAAATCGTCTTTGTACAAATCCAACTCTCTGGTTTCTTTGGCTCTATCATCTAGTGGAATGTTTTCACAATTGTCGCTGTTCCACTTAGAAAGTGTGAATCCTCCCTTGTTGCAAAGAGAAGTCAGATGTTCTACTGGAAGAATTGCTCGCTGCTCAGTAAACCTGGATTTTAAGCAATCATCCTTGTAGAAATTATTCTTCAAAGAAATTCTTCTTTCATGAAATTTACTATTCTCACCAAACTTGCGTTTCAAATTCTGGGTATGTTGCTCTGCCATACGATGATTATTCAGCAGATTGACACTTTCTTATTTGAAAGGTAAGTCCGCACAACAGTGTCCGTCAGTTTTCACTGAGTAGTTAATAACATCCATGAACTTCAACTCTTCTTTCAACATCTCTTCAGATTTCTTGCAGGTACTTTCCTTGAAGTCATGATTGTAGGTCTCCATCACCGGCTTTTCTAATTCATCAGTAGACATTTGATTAACAGCAATGGCAGGACAGTTCATCTGATTTTCGTTTTCGTGGTTCCTTTTCAAGGAGCCATAGATAACCCATCCAAGTCGGGTTTTCGTAGCATACGTTCCATCGCCTTGGCTTCTAACAATCTGTATAGGTTCCAAAGCCTTCAAAACATTCATTCCGATAAGTAGATCAACACTGGAATTTATTTCAGATATCTTGACATCCTTCAGGTAAGGCCATTGTTTCAAGTCTTCAAGTCTTGGAATATTTTGACGACCAACAGGCATAGTTCCATGCGTAAACACTTCAAATATTGGTATGAAATTATCTTCATCCAAACTGGATATCTCCATACTCATAATGTAATGACTCATGCTCTCTTTATCTTTATTCATGGTACGTAATCGAAACTTAGTCTCTTATCCTGTGATATTCAATCTTCTCGTCAAGTTTTCTGTTCTAAAGGTAGTCGAACTTCCATGATCCAGAAAACCATATGTTTGCAACACTGTATTCGTCTTGCTGTTCCTTACTTGCACTGGTAAGATAGAAAAATTACAAGCTTCTACCCCGGCCCCAATATGAGCAGTTACTTGAGGCGAGGTGATAGCATCTCTAGTAGTCGGCTTCTCGCCCTGTTCTGCTTGCACCGGTTCTTCTTCTATTTGCTCTAGTAACTCATAGAAACATAGAAATATAGAAAATAGGTGCAGGAGTAGGCCATTCGGCCCTTCGAGCCTGCACCGCCATTCAATATGATCATGGCTGATCATCCAACTCAATATCCTGTACCTACCTTCTCTCCATACCCCCTGATCCCTTTAGCCACAAGGGCCACATCTAACTACCTCTTAAATATAGCCAATGAACTGGCCTCAACTACCTTCTGTGGCAGAGAATTCCACAGATTCACCACTCTGTGTGAAAAATGTTTTTCTCATCTTGGTCCTAAAAGACTTCCCCCATATCCTTAAACTGTGACCCCGTGTTCTGGACTTCCGCAACATCGGGAACAATCTTCCTGCATCTAGCCTGTCCAACCCCTTAAGAATTTTGTAAGTTTCTATAAGATCCCCCCTCAATCTTCTAAATTCTAGCGAGTACAAGCCGAATCTATCCAGTCTATCTTCAGTCCTGCCATCCCAGGAATCAGTCTGGTGAACCTTCTCTGTACTCCCTCTATGGCAAGAATGTCTTTCCTCGGATTAGTACTCCAAAACTGTACACAATACTCCAGGTTTGGTCTCACCAAGGCCCTGTACAACTGCAGTAGAACCTCCCTGCTCCTATACTCAAATCCTTTTGCTATGAATGCTAACATACCACTCGCTTTCTTCACTGCCTGCTGCACCTGCATGCCTACTTTCAATGACTGATGTACCATGACACCCAGGTCTCATTGCATCTCCCCTTTTCCTAATCGGCCACCATTCAGATAATAGTCTACTTTCCTGTTCTTTCCACCAGTGGAAAACCTCACATTTATTCACATTATACTGCATCTGCCAAACATTTGCCCACTCACCCAACCTATCCAAGTCACCTTGCAGCCTCCTAGCATCCTCCTCACAGCAAACACTGTCCCCCAGCTTCATGTCATCCGCAAACGTGGAGATGTTGCATTCAATTCCCTCGTCCAAATCATCAATATATATTGTAAATAGCTGGGGTCCCAGCACTGAGCCTTGCAGTACCCCACTAGTCACTGCCTGCCATTCTGAAAAGGACCCGTTTACTCCTACTCTTTGCTTCCTGTCTGCCCGTCAGTTCTCTATCCACATCAATACTGAACCCTCAATACTTTACGTTTGCATACTAATCCCTTATGTGGGACCTTGTGAAAGTCCAGATATAACACATCCACTGGTTCTCCCTTATCCACTCTACCAGTTACATCCTCAAAAAATTCTATAAGATTCTATAAGATTCTATAAGATTCGTCAGACATGATTTACCGTTCATAAATCCATGCTGACTTTGTCCAATGATTTCACCTTTCCAAATGTGCTGCTATCCCATCTTTAATAACTGACTCTAGCATTTTCCCCACTACCGAACTGAACTGAAATTAATCTTGCCCGTGGGACCTCCAACAGCAACTGGCTTCTGAACCTCCTGACCAGCATACCTTGGTCGGTTAGAATTATACATTACATTTCCTCCACCCTTACACTCAACACTGGCACCTCTCAGGGTTGTCTGTTCAATCCCTTGCTCTACTCCATGTTCAGCTTTGGCTAAGCATGGCGCCAACTCAATCTTTAAGTTTCATTGATGATACCACTGTTGACAAATTAGTTGATTGTTGACCTAAGGAAGTGAGTGGGTGAACATCAATCACCCTGCCTTCATCAACAAAGCTGCAGTAGAGATGGTCAAGAGCTATGTAGTCCTAGATATTTATATCAACAGCAATCTAACCTGCACTTGGATATGATGATCAATAAAGTGCATCAGCGTATTTACTTTCTGAGACACCTGAGAAGATTCTACATGTCCATGAAGATTTTCTCAAATCCCCACATATGTACTGTGAGGAATATTCTAGTGAGATGCAGCTCAGCCTGGTATGGTATGGTATGTTCTGAACCTGCAGAGTAGTGAACACATCCCGTCCATCACAGGTTTGCAACTTCCTTCCATCCAGTCCGTCTTCATGGTGCATTGCATCAGGAATGTTTAAAGCTTCATCAAGGATGCATTTCCACCCTGGCATTGCCTATTCTCTCTTCCATCTTCTGGGAGAAGATGCAGGAATGTGACATCTCAAACATACAGGATTAAGAACATCATCTTTACCAATCACCTCATTCCCGGAGGTACTGTTAATCTTGGCTGAAACCGAGCAGCCATGGTACGAAAATTTAGTAAGGACACATGTATTGGTAGGCCATTTTGGTCAAGTCTGGTGTGCTCTGCAGAAATAAGACAAGCTTCTGAATGGTGCCAGTCTAGGGCCCAGAATAGTGTTGCATATTCAATTGACAGATGGATGGGATTTCTGCTGGGAAATGTAAAATGCATGAAATTAATTGGATAAATGCAAACTAAGTGAATATATTGGAAATAATGTTACGAGACAGTTACCCTGTTAATGTTGATTGGTTGAAATGTTAAGCCCTATCTGGTTTGTTTGAATCCCAGGGTAAATGTTGCATTATTCAAGTTCTGTTAGTTTCTTCTGGAAACTTCTCCTGCAACAATGTAAGGGGAATTCTGTTGTTGGCCTGGGTAACTGTCAATAATGTATTGTAATTTACTATGTTTGATTGGATTGTAAACAGACCACCCTTCTATTGTTCGGCCCCTCAAGGTTTGGGAACCTATAAAAGGCAGCCTCCACGATGTCCTTTGTCGATCTTCTGGAAGAGTGCTTGAGACTGCGTGACCTTTTGGAGTGTTTCTGCTTGCACGACGCTGAAGGGCTTGGCCAGGCAGATTGAACCTGCAGTGGTTTAGGTAACGTATAGGGTGATTGTTTTGTTCTATCCAAATATAAAGTGTAATTGTTCCAATGCTTGAATCAGTGTTTTATTGACTGAACTAGACTGGGGGGGGGGAAGTTTAGAAAGAGCTTATTTACAGTACAACCATGTACTCATACTCTTAACTCTACCTCATTCACATTCCATTATTGTACTTTAATATTCTTTTCCACTACATTTTGCATTACAATCTTGCACTATTCTGCACTTTCTCACCTATTATTGTATTTATTGTTATAGTTATAATTATTGTATATTTAATATTTACTCTATGAGCTTTATATGAACAACGAGTTTAATTGCACACTAGTGTATATCACAATCAACGGAGCTAAACAATCTTTGTTTATTATCCAGGTCATTTTTTAGAAGGACATTTAGAATGGGCATTGGTTTATTGGGTTTATGAGCTTTACTAGGTCACTTTAAAGGTTTACAGAGGAGATGTGAACTAGCTAATTGCTCAGTAATGTGCATTAATTGGTTCTATTCACAACATAGGATGACCATAATTGGGATTGTCTAATCATAATCATAATCATACTTTATTAGCCAAGTATGTTTTGCAACATATGAGGAATTTGATTTGTCATACAGTCATATCAATAAAAAGCAACAGAACACACAAAATACATTTTAACATGAACATCCACCACAGTGACACCTCTGCATTCCTCACAGTGATGGAAGGCTAAAAAAAGTTAAATCTCTCCCTTCTTTGTGCTCCCGCATTCAGGGGCCTCTAAACTTCCGTTGACGGGACGATCTTACTCCCGTAGCCGGCGGCAGGCCTCTTCGGGGCAATCGAGCCCTTGCATCGGGGATAATCTCAGCTCCCCCGCATCAGGTGATCTACCCCGGGTCGGGGCTAGGCGAATGTCGTGCGGCTTTTGGAGCTTCCCGACGTCGGTCTCAACCCGAGACCTCAACCCGTCGGTCTCAACCCGAGACTGCAAGCTCCTTGATGTTAAAGTCAAGGCCTTCAGCTCCACAATGTTAGGCCGCAGAGCGACCAGTGATACGATCCAGAATACAATCGCATCTCCGGCAAGGTAAGAAAAAAAGTTTGATTGAAAAAAACTTTTCATAAAACAAACCAGAGTACATTAACACATACTTTTTAAACACACTAAAAATAACAAAAAAAAAGATGAAAAGGACAGACAGACTGTAGGGGAAGCTGCCATAGAAGTGCCATGTGGTGGTCTAAGAGTAGAGAATTCCAAGACCTCTGAAGCAGATGGCTGCACAAATATTCTGATTCCACCAGCTGCATCTACCAGAGGGGAGGTCACCTGAGGGAAGCCTTCTGTCTATCGTTTGTTAATTACAACTGGAAGTGACAGATTCAACATGATCTTATTTAGCACACAATTGTGATGACGGTTCAGTACATTCAGTACATGGCGGGACTGTCATATACTGAGAGAATGGAGCAATCTGCACACAATACCCCAGAAAGAAGAAGCAAAAACAGGTGTTTATAAATGTTTGCAAAGTAATTAAAAAGAATGAACTGAAATATCACATTTACATAAGTATTCAGATCCTTTGCTATGACACTCAAAATTGCTTTGGTTCATCTTGTTCCCATTGATTATCCTTGAGATGTTTCTACAACTTGATTGGATTCCACCAGTGGTAAATTAAATTGATTGGATATGATTTGGAAAGGCACACACCTGTCTATATGAGGTCCCACAGTTGACAGTGCATGTTAGAGCAAAAACCAAGCCATGAAGACGGAGGAATTGACTGTAGACTTCCGAAACAGAATTGTGTCGAGACACAGATCTGGGGAAGGATATAAAACATTTTCTGCAGCATTGCAGGTCCCGAAGGGCACAGTGGCCTCCATTATTCTTAAATGGAAGAACTTTGGAACCACCAGCTTCATAGAGCTGGCCGCCTGGACAAACTGAGCAATTGGGGGAGAAAGGCCTTGGTCAGGGAGGTGACCAAGAACCCAATGGTCATTCTGACAGAGCTCTAGAGTTCTTCTGTGGAGATGGGAGAACCATCCAGAAGGACAACTATATCTGCAGCACTCCGCCAAACAGGCCTTTATGGTAGAGTGGCCAGACGGAAGCGACCCCATAGTAAAAAGCACATGACAGCCCGCTTGGTGTTTGCCAAAAGGCACCTAAAGACTCTCGGACCACGAAAAACAAGATTCTCTGGTCTGATGAAACCAAGATTGAACTCTTTGGCCTGAAGGAAACAAGGCACCGCTCATCACCTGGCCAATACCATACCTATGGTGAAGCATGATGGTGGCAGCATCATGCTGTGGGGATGTTTGTCAGCGGCAGGAACTGGGAAACTAGTCAGGATTGATGGAAAGCAGAATGGAGCAAAGTACAGAGAGATCCTTGATGTAAACCTGATGTATACGAAATGGGTCTGTAGTTGCTTGGAATGATGGGTTCGAGGTTCGGTTTTTTTCAGGAGGGGCTGGACCACCGCATGATTGAAGCAGGTAGGAACAGTGCCAGTGGCCAGAGAACTGTTGAAGGTGGCGAGGATGCTGGGACCGGCTATTGTAATAACATCCTTTAGAAGGGCAGAGGGGACAGTGTCGAGGGGGCAGGTGGTAGGTTCTGGTTTAAACCAAAGATGGACACAAAAAGCTGGAGTAACTCAGCGGGACAGGCAGCATCTCTGGAGAGAAAGAATGGGTGACATTCCTTGTTGAGACCCTTCTAGCAGTGTGAAGAAGGCAGGCACGGAAATCGCTATCAAAACATGAGGGGGACACAATTTCTTGGCAGCCGCACACACACACACACACACACACACACACACACACACACACACACACACACACACACACACACACACACACACACACACACACACACACACACACACACACACACACACACACACACACACACACACACACACGAGGCTTCTGAGATTTCAGCCTGGGGTCCTGTGGACGGTAATTAGCTCAGGATTCTTCCAGTTTCCAGCCCCGCGACATGGACGCTTCTACTATGGGGCCGTTAGAATGAGTTAATTAGTGCAGATATGTACCACAGATTTAAAATACACTGGACAACATGCTGGACAACATAATACAGGACAGGACACATTCAAGCTGTAGTATGGAAACAAAGTTATTAAAAGCAAGCAATATATAAATGATATGCATTATAGGCAACCTAAAACTTTGTATTCTTGGAAGTATTAAAAAAAAAAATCCCCATTTGCCAGCTGTAAAAATAGAGTCAAGTCGAGTCAAGTCAAGTAATTTTTATTTCTATAGCACATTTAAAAAACAACTCTCGTTGGCCAAAGTGCTTTACATTGGTAGAGGTACTAACGTTATACAACATTGGTTCATAGATATATAAAGACATACAAAGAGCCCCCACTCGGAGGGCGTCAGGAAAGGCTTGAGAGTAAAGATGAGTTTTAAGTCTCGACTTAAAGGAGTAGATGGAGGGGGCAGTTCTGATGGGAAGAGGGATGCTGTTCCACAGTCTAGAAGCTGCAAAGACGCGGTCGCCCCTGAGCTTATGCCTAGACCGCGGGATGTTCCCAAGTCGGCTGATCAGCGGGACCTGGAGGTGGTGTGGTGGGTAAGCAGACTTTTGATGTAGGTGGGGGCAAGCCCGTTAAGGGCTTTGTAGACATAAAGGAGGATCTTGAAATTTATTCGGAACCACACAGGGAGCCAGTGGAGAGAGGCCAGGATCGGGGTGATGTGGTCCCTTGTTCGGGTGCCCGTCAGGAGTCTCACTGTGGCGTTTTGGACCAGTTGCAGGTGGAACAGGGAAGATTGGCTGATGCCAGTGTAGAGGGAGTTGCAGTAATCGAGGCGGGAGGAGATAAATTTGTGGATGATCTTTTCGAGGTCATCAAACTGGAGGAATTGTTATATTTTAGGTATCATCCGAAGCTGGAAGAAGCTGGCTTTTACCACGGCATTGACTTGTTTGTCAAATTTCAATGCTCAGTCAAACATCACGCCAAGGTTTTTGACGTGAGGTTGGTGTAATGGGGTAAGGCTTCCAAGGCTGCCTGCTATCATTTTGATTGAGTCCGAGGGGCCGAGAAGGATGCCCTCAGACTTACTCTCGTTTAGTTGGAGGAAGTTCTGGGCCATCCAACACTTTATATCCTCGAGGCAGTGGATAAGGTTAAGCAGATATCATCGGTTTTCAGGAGGAGATAGAGTTGTGTATCGTCTGCGTAGCAATGGAAGAAAATGCCGTGCCTTTGAATGACTTGGCCTAAGGGGAGCATATACAGGGAGAAGAGAATGGGGCCAAGGATGGAACCTTGTGGAACCCCACAGCAGAGGCTAGCTGGGGAGGAGAAAGAGTTGCCTATGTTAATAGAGAAACTCCTACCTTTGAGGTAGGAGATGAACCAGCTCAGGGCAGTGCCATCAATACCAACCCCGTACCGGAGACGGTCATTTAGGATGGTGTGGTCGACAGTATCAAATGCTGCGCTGAGGTCGAGAAGGAGCAGGATTGCACAGTTGCCGGAGTCAACGGTGAGCAGTAGGTCATTATGTACCTTCAACAAGGCAGACTCTGTGCTGTGGTGGGCCCTGAAACCTGATTGGAAAGTTTCCAAGATAGTATTTTGGTGAAGGTAAGGCATAAGTTGAATAAAAATTACCTTTTCAAGGGCTTTTGACAGGAAAGGAAGTTTTGAAATTTGTCTGTAGTTGATTGGCAATGTGGGGTCGAGGTTAGGTTTTTTTCAGGAGGGGCTGGACCACCGCATGCTTGAAGCAGGTAGGAACAGTGCCAGTGGCCAGAGAACTGTTGAAGATGGCGAGGATGCTGGGACCGGCTATTGTAATAACATCCTTTAGAAGGGCAGAGGGGACAACGTCGAGGGGGCAGGTAGTAGGTTTCAAGAGGGTGTCAATTGGTTAATAAAATTGATTTATAATCTGAAGAAAGCATTTGGTCTCTGTAATATGAAGGGAGAAGTAACATCTACCATCTACAATCTTGATTATTCCATTCACTGTCAATGGCGTTATATTTATGTCAAGTGAAACCTTCCAAATACACGCCGTAGTGTTCTTTTTAGCTCCTTTTCAGATGAAGTATTGTCTGGATGCCTTCTCCTCAAACATCTCCACAATGGACCATCAGACATTTCAAAGTTCACAAAGGGTCTGAAGAAGGGTCTCGACCTGAAACGTCGCCTATTCCTTCTCTGGGAAAATGCCGCATCATCCGCTGAGTTCCTCCAGCATTTGTCTACCTCCAAAGTTCAAATGATAATTGTACCCCCATCAAACAGTTTTAAGAACTTCTCCAGTTAATTTTATTCAAAGGAACGTGTCATACTTGAAGCAAGGTCAGTTTACACAATTATATTTACTAGGGATTAGGTTATGCATGTCGATGTAGCAGTTACCAGTGACAGTAAACATATCGTTTTCGTGAGTCAGAGGAATGAAGTGATGAAAGACTTGAATCGTTCTGCAGTACACTACTCATTAAACCCGACATAATACTTTACAAAGCTTGTAATGAAATGGAATGGATGAGTGTTTATCATTAATAAAGGATGACATTTTCAGAGTATTTGCTTTTCAGAGTCTAATGTTTTCAGTCTGAGCTAGCAGCGCGAGGTTGGATGGGAACTGATTGCAAAATACATGTTTCACAAAACATGGGGGAGGGGGATCATACCCCACCTCTGATAACAGGGGGGGACATGCCCCCCCCAGGATTTCCACCCCTGGAGGAAGGGTCTCGACACGAAACATCACCCATTCCTTCTCTCCAGAGATGCTGCTTGTCCCGCTGAGTTACTCCAGCTTTTTGTGTCTATCTTCATTCTTATGTGATGTCTGGCAAATACAAAATATTTTATTGTAATCTGGTAAAGGATTAAATAGATCACATACTTGATGTCTCTATCAATTCAGTCTATACAAATTAACTCGTCCTACTTTTCCTCATCAAAGGACAAAGGATATTTATTTTCACATACACCAATGGTGCAGCGAAATTTGAGTTACCATGCAGCACACAGATAAGATGAACACAACACTGTAGAATTTAACATAAAACATAAAAACATCCCCACACAGCGGAATCAACGTTTCCCACTGTGAGGGAAGGCAACAAAGTTCAGTCCTCTTCCTCTTGCTCACACCCTATCAGTTCAGGCTCTGACACAACTGGAATGTCTTGGGTTGATTGGCTGATTCTGTGTGTGCTTACAATTGTATCACTACTGTCAGAGACTAACTTTACTTTCTGACTTTAACTGTTTCAGCTTCTCCCCTTTTCATAGACTTATTTCTCCATGACTCTTAACTCTTTGTCCCACAGTCCCTGGTTCAATCTAAGCACTAGCAGTCCAAGAGTCATAAGTAATGTTTTTAAATTGGAAAATTAAGGGTGCCATTAATCAGACTGGCAACTTTCATTCTACGTTCTCCAATCCCTGTTTTAATTCAGTAAAACTATGTGCTCGGATCTAAATAGGCTCCATTACTGCACGTTACTGAGCAATAAACTACGACTTCACATCTCTTACTGTGTCAATAAGGTGGTCCAATAAGACTCAGTGCACAAAGACCCAAGAAACGTACTTACCTGGCAGGGAGAGACCATGATCAAAAAGGCAGCTCTCCCAGGATGAGGATATCCCATTGCACTTCAGGACTCCTGATGCCAGCGATGTCCCCAAATGCGAGATACTCAACTGCAAAATTTGTGGTAGTGGGTACTGCGTTCATGCTCTGAGGGCAGCTTTGTGGCTCAGCGGTAGAGTTGCTGCCTTACAGCACCAAAGACCCAAGTTTGATACTGAATACAGGTGTTTGTCTGTGCAGTTTGTAACCTGCGTGAATTTTCTCCGGATCTCAAGTTTCCTTCCAAACTCCAAAGATGTACACGTTTGTAGATTAATTGGCTTGATATAAATGTAAATTGTCCCTAGTGTGTAGGATAGTGTCAGTGAGCAAGGATCGCTGGTCGGCGTGGACTCAGTGGACCGAAGGGTCTGTTTCCGTGCTGTATCTCTAAACTACGTAGTCCATTCAAACATATCTTCAGAAAATGACTAAATAAAGAATCGCGTTGGAAAATTAATAAGATGTTTACCATTTGTTGCTCACCATTTGTTGCTCACAATGTTTAAGAATGTTTAAGTTTAGTCATATTGTTATGGAAATCAAAATGGTTTTGAATTTGCTTTAAAAGGAGATTAAAACCTATTTCCGTATGACTGACTTGTTTCAGTGATAATAAAGTGCTCTTTCACAGGATTACAGGCACTGGCTCAGAAATGGATTCCTCTCGCATACAGCTAGGTTCTGCATGGTAGGCTGTTTTGAAAGGTTAGATCTCATGGGATCCAAGGAGGGATAGCTGAATTATTAGAAAATTGGCTCGTAGAGGGTGATGCTGGGAGGCTATTTTTCTGACTGGAGGCCAGTGATTAGTGGTGTGCCTCAGGGTTTAGTGCTGGGCCCATTGGGGTTTGTCATCTAAATCAGTGATTTGGTTGAGAACGTACATGGCATGGTTAGCAAATTAGCAGATGACACAAAAGTGGGTAGGTAGTAACATAGAGAGTGAAGATGGTTGTCAAAAACTGCAGCGGGGTTTTGATTGGTTGGGCAGGTGGGCTGAGGATTGGTTGATGGAATTTAATACAGAGAATTGTGAGGTGTTGCATTTTGGGAAGTTTAACATGGGCAGGACCTACACATGGAATAGAGTTATAGGGAGCATTGGAGAGCAGAAGGATCTACAATGTTGAACATAGACTCAAAATGCTGGAGTAAAAGGATTTCTCACGCGATGCTGCCTGAGTTACTCCAGCATTTTGTGCATATCTTCGGTATAAACCAGCATCTGCAGTTCCTTCCTATATATAGTTCTTTGAAAGTGTATCACAGGATGGTCGAAAAGGCTTTTGGCACATTGGCCTTTATAAATCAAGTGTATTGAGTATAGAAGTTGGAATGTCATGTTGAAGTTACATAAGACGTTGGTGAAGCCACATTTATAGTAGTGTGTTCAGTTTTGGACACCATGTTAAAGGAAAGATGTTGTCAAGCTGGAAATGGTGCAGGGAAGATATACGAGGATGTTTCCAGAACCCGGGGGCCTGAGCTGTAAGGAGAAGTTGAGCAGGCTAGGAGTCTAGTCCTTGGAGCGCAGGTGGATGAGAGGTGATCTTATTGAGCTGTACTACAAAACTCACTCCAGCAATTCTCTGCAGATCCCTCCAGTCACTTACAACCAGCGGAATGAACATTGATTTCTCCAATTTTATGTCCCCAGTGACCACCCATTTTTCACTCAAGTACCTTCCGTTAATCCATAGAAGGGTACACCTCGATTCAATTCAATTCAAGTTTATTGGTCACATACTCAATTATACAGGTATAACCAGTAGTGAAATGCTTAAGTGCCTGCCCAGTTGTGCATGATTCCCCACTTACACATAACCCACATAAAACAATACCCACATATAACACATACCCCATAAATATACCACATAACAAGTAGTGCTGTTACAAGCAAAGGGAGGGGGGGGAGGGGCGGCAACACTGGCAGTCCTCGTTCAGCAGTCTCATAGCCTGGGAAAAGAAACTCCTCCTCATTCTCTCCGTGTTGGCCCTGAGCAGCCGGTACCATTTCCCTGCGGGCAGCAGGGAAAACAGACTGTTGTTGGGGTGAGTGTGGTCCTGGATAATCCTCCTGGCTCTTGACCTGCAGCGCTTGGTGTAGATGTCCTGCAGGTTGGGAAGGGTGGTTTTGATGGTCCGCTCAGCTGAGCGAACCACCCTCCTCAGAGCCAGTTGGTCCCTCTTGGTGGTGTCCGCCCTCCAGGTGATGATGCTCCCACTCAGGATGCTCTCCACAGTATGGGTGTAGACGTTCTTGAGCACCCTGAGGGGGAGCTTGAAGTCCCTCAGCCGTCTGAGATGGTAAAGACGCTGGTTGGCCTTCTTTACCAGGCTGCTGAGGTGATGTGACCATGTCAGGTCCTGGGAGATGTGGATGCCGAGGTACCTGAAGCTCTCCACCCTCTCCACCTGCACCCCGTTTATGCTGAGGGGGGGAAAGCTCCTCTGCTGCTTCCTGGAGAAGTCCACTAGGAGCTCCTTGGTCTTGGAGGTGTTCAGCTCCAGGTTATTCTCCCTACACCAGTTTGCCAGGTGGATGATTTCAGAGTGGTAGGCTGCCTCATCATTGTTTGAGATTAGGCCTACCACTGCTGTGTCATCAGCAAACTTGACTAAAGAATGCAGCTTGTCTATACGTTGTGTCACAATGGCTGATTTTCTACCAGCTCCCTACATAGCTGTACACACAACTGAGTAAATGACACATTATGCAGGTGTGAGAAGCTCAGGATACGGCAGGAAGAATTCTGTTGTCTCTCAACTTAGATGATGTGTATGTGAGTCACACTTTCCCCACTTTCGACCCTATGACCAACCTAGTCAGGTCATTAGTGACAATGAATATCTGTTCCCGGGATCATCCTGTTGATAAGGTTAGCATTGCATTCCAAATAGCCGAAGGCTAATTTATACACCAACATTCCCTGGATACCTAAAAGCCACTTGCTTCCCTCATAGTCTCGACCATGAAGAATAAAGGTAAATTATCTCTTACTTCATAGTATTCAGGAACCCTAGGTAAAAAAATGTTATACAAGGAACATTTTGTTTCTCAAAATCTGTACTAAACACCTCCAAGAATTCTACCTGTCAGTCGTATTCTCCGACACATGTACAAGTGCAATTAAGTCAAGATATTTTTCAGTTCAATTGATTTATTTTTTGAAATGTAAGACACGTCTTATATTAAGTATGACAACTTAATTTTATGTTATCCATATTATTTATTGGATGTTTATTCATGTTTTTGTTCTTGACGGGTTTGTGAGGGAGACCTGCCTACCTACCAGGTTTTCAAGGATACAGTGTTCGTCTTCTAGTGGCAGCTGAAGCACTCTATGTGGGCAGTACAACAACCGCAACAAGACTGTTTTAATGGGACAGTTGCAGGTTCCAATCTTGTACCATCAAAGATTGCCTTGCCCCAGTTTAGAATTTTAACTTGTGGACCAGCTCTGTCCTTATCCATAACTATAGCTAATAGAACTGTTGTTGTTGGTCCCATAGTGCTCAGCCACTCACACTTCTGCCAGTTTCTCTGCCCAAAACCTTCAGTGTAGGTCAAGTTTGCCTTCTCCCTTGCAGTGCCTTTACATATTGCCTGAGGAACGTTTCCTGAACACACTTGATAAACTCCAGCCCATCTAAATCAGGCGGCGTGGTGGTGCAGCGGTAGAGTTGCTGTCTTACAGCACCAGAGTAACCTGGTTCGATCCTGACTATGGGTGCAGTCTGAATGGAGTTTGTAAATTCTCCCCTTGACCTGTGTAGATTTTGCTGGTGAAATCCGGTTCCCTTCCACATTCCAAAGACATACAGGTTTATAGGTTAATTGGCTTGGTAAAAATTGTAAATTCCCTAGTAAGTGTAGAATCGTGTTAATTTTCAGGGTCAGGGCGGACTCAGTGGGCTGAAGGGCGTGTTTCTGTGCTGTATCTCTAATATGAATTAAATAAACCAAAACCATTTGGACTTCGGCAGACTGAGTCTATATTGTGGATGATCAGCCATGATCACATTGAATGGCGGTGTTGGCTCGAAGGACCGAATGACCTACTCCTGCACCTATTGTCTATTGTCTATTTCGGCTTGTACACGCTAGAATTCAGAGGATTGAGGGGGGATCTTATAGAAACTTACAAAATTCTTAAGGGGTTGGACAGGCTAGATGCAGGAAGATTATTCCCGATGTTGGGGAAGTCCAGAACTAGGGGTCACAGTTTAAGGATAAGAGGGAAGTCTTTTAGGACCGAGATGAGAAAATCATTTTTTACACGGAGAGTGGTGAATCTGTGGAATTCTCTGCCACAGAAGGTAGTTGAGGCCAGTTCATTGGCTATATTTAAGAGGGAGTTAGATGTGGCCATTGTGGCTAAAGGGATCAGGGGGTATGGAGAGAAGGCAGGGATGAGATACTGAGTTCGATGATCAGCCATGATCATATCGAATGACGGTGCAGGCTCGATTGGCCGAATGGTCTACTCCTGCACCTATTTTCTATGTTTCTATGATTGTCTATTGGGAATGTTAAAATCCCCTACTATGACAACCTTGTTAGTCTTGCAGCTGTCTGCAATCTGCTGGTGTATTAGTTCCTCAAATTCCCATTGACTATTTGGGGGCTTATAGTCCATACCTAACAAGGTGATCATCTCCTTTTTATTTCTCAGCTACAACCACACAGCTTCACTAGATGATCCCACGGCAATATCATCTGGGAATACTTCTGTCACTGGATCTCATTCCCCTGCCAATCTAGCTTAAACCCTCGGTACACAAAATTGCTGGAGAAAATAGGCGACGTTTCGGGCCGAAACCCTCCCCAGTAGCTCTTGCAAACCTGCACGCCAGCATATTGGTTCCCCTCCAGTTTAGGTGTAACCACCCTTCTTGTATTGATCACCACTGCACCAGAAGAGATCCCAATTGCCCAAAAATCTGAATCCCTGACCCCTGCATCAATTCCTCAGCTAATCATTCATCTCTCCTATCTTCCTATTCCTATCCTCGCTAGCATGTAGCACCGAGCAATCCGGAAATTACCACCCTTCAGGTCTAATTTCTGCCTGAATTTTAGATGTGGCCACCTCACTCTATCTCTACTGCTCTCTTTAACCCCAGATGATCCTGAGGTTGGCCAGTGCAGTTCCAGTTCTGGTAGGCACTATAGCCAAGAACACCTACCACAGGTATAGTCCTCAGGAACACTGGTTTCCCTTATCTCCCTCGTCTTGTGGAGGGGCATATCACTGACCTAATTGCCACCCTGACTGCACTAAGAGTACAATGCTTTACTTTCTACCTCCGCTCAGCCTGCATAAGCAACTGGAGAGTCCTAATCAAATCCAAGATGCACAAAGGGCCAAAAGCTAGCGAGAAGCAGTGCAAGGAGGAGAAGCTGGAGAACTTTCAGCTCAAGTGATTAGCTGCAAACATGCAATGGAGGCAAAAGAGAAAATGCTCGGTCTTTAGTAATTCACTTATTGCTGCAATTTGTATAGTCAGAGATCATAATGGGCAGGAGTTCAGAAATCTCATGTCAATTCCATCAATCGTTTTTCTTTATCATAGTACATTTGAAAGCTGTAATAAATAAATTCTTCTCATTCTTACAATTTTTATTTGTTCTTTACATATACCAGGATAAAAAAAATATTTTTGTCACCTGTTATCTCAGAAATGCAGCGTTATTCCATCAGAATGACATTAAATGGTTTAACCTTGGGAAAAAATATAATTTAAACATCAGCAGTTTAGTTGAGTTCTGACCCACTCAGATTAGATAATGAGCAGTTTTACTTTTAATCTGACTGGAGTACTTCTGATTGGTCTTTTATAATATTTCATTGGCAGTATGAATACATAGTGTTTACCTTTTGCTAGTTTTTAATTTTACTTCCAGTGTGCTACTTCTTCCATTTCCAGTTCTTCCTATTCCATCTTAATTCATTCTTATCTTTCTTTTAAATGCATCGAGGTATCAAAGCTCAAGAACAATTTACTGACAACTTAACCTGGTGGAGGTACTGATTTACAATCTTTGGCTCCACTACTCTCTTGCAATCCAATTTAGACAAAAGATTAAACATTTATTGCAGTAATAGTAATAAGGCAACACGGCAGCGCAGCTGGTAGTGCTGCTGCCTCACAGAAATATATAAGCCCCCTGGTTGATCCTGACTTTGGGTGCTGTCCCTGTGGAGTTTGTACATTGTCCCTGTAAGCGTGTGTAATTCCTTCAGATGCTCCAGTTTCCTGCCACATCCCAAAGACGTGTGTAGGTTAATTTGCCTTTATAAAATTGCTCCTCTTGTGCATCGTATCCCGTCAGCAGAAAGAGTATTCAGGATTACAATCAAACCATCTACAGTGTACAGAAACAAAACAAAAACCTCAGAGAATTGCTAAGGACAAACTGCACCCCCTCCACAAACACCTGGATCTCCTGCCATCAGGCAAGAGATATCGCAGCAACAAAGCCTGGACTACAAGACTGCTAAACAACTTCCTGCCACAGACTGTGAGGCTGCTAAACAGTCACTCTGTACTCACAGTCACCTGATTCTGCAGCTTGGCACGGACACTTTAATAACTGGCATTGGCCACTTTAATAACTGGCACTGGCCACTCAAATCAGCTGTCCCGGATCTTTTTATGATTGGTTTTACTGTATTTTAACGTTGTTGTTTTACCTGCTTTTAACTATTTATACTGTTCCATCAGGGACTGGATTGTTTTTAGTGTTATTATGTGTGAAATGTTTTAAATTTCATGTGCGATGCTCCGGTATTCCCTGGGAAACGTCTTTTCATTTTGCACTGTACAACTGTTGCTTGCAAGATGACAATAAAGATTGATTGATTGATTGATTGATTAATAAAGGGAATAATGTTTGGTGGAAGATAATGTCTAGCAAAAGTCCAGTTCACGGTAGGTAGGAAGGAACTGCAGATGCTGGTTTACAAAGTAGACAAAAAATGCTGGAGTAACTCATCAGAACAGGCAGCATCTCTGGAGAGAACAATGGGTGAAGTTTTGGGTCGAGACCATTCTTCAGGTTTGAAACGTCACCCATTCCTTCTTTCCAGAGATGCTGCCTGTCCTGCTGAGATACTCTAGCATTTTGTGTCCAATTAAAGACAGTCCGAGAGTCTCCAATGAGGTAGATGGTAGCTCAGGACCACTCTCTAGTTGGTGATAAGCAGGTTAATTTGCCTGCTAACTGCTGGGAAATTATCCCTAAATCTGTCCGTATGCATTTTGGTGTATAAGAAGGGGGATGAGAAAGCATGCTTGCGGAGCACCAATGTTGGGGATTATTGTAGAGGAGTAATTTGTCATTAATCCTGAATGAATGAATGGATGAATGTATGTATGAATGGATGAATGAATGAATGATTTGAATGAATGAATGAATATTTTATTGTCACATGTAACAAGTCACAGTGATATTCCTTGTTATGCATACCCAAGGTATGCAAAGAGTCGCCACCTAAAGGGAGTCATCAAAGCTGCAAAGTATCCCGCGCCAGCCCTCCTTTATTTTCTCCCTCCTTCCCCCTCACGTTCCATCCTCCTTTGTTCTCGGCGGAATGTCCTCTGGCTCCCACATGGCCCCGGCGCCCTCAATGACTGCTGACCTCTAACTGGCGCCCTCGACGACTGCTGACCATGACCAGTGCCCTCGGCAACCACTGACCTCTATCGCCAGCGCCCTCATCAACTGCCGCACCGACCTCCTCGTCGATTGCCGAACCAACCTCCTTGACGACCGTCGTGGGGTCCACTCATGGCCCCTCTGTGGCGCCGACCCAGAGTGTGGCCGCGGGGCTCCGCCAATGCAGAGACTGGCCACGGGATTCTGCCGACCCAGAGTCTGGCCGCGGGGCTCCGCTGCCTGACTTCTTTGCTCACTGATTGTGGTCCATTGGTCAGGACGTCGAGAATCAAGTTGCAGAGACGAGTGCTGATTCCAAGTTCAATGAGTTTAGGGATGAGCTTGGATGGTACTGAAAGCAGGTCTGGCCGCATTTATAGAGAGAGAAAACCAGTGGAGACAATTTTTTTTTAATGGGCCAAGACGATCAAGGATTTGGAGAACAGATAGAAAATGAGTTGAGATACCAAACATCTGTGACTATAATAAAGAACCCCTTCTCATCCTTCTTGATCTGTGTGCAGTCTTTGGTGTGGTTGACCAAAACATTCTCCCTATAATGTTGCCCCTCAATAAGTCAGGCTTCAATTATGAGAGGCTGTATAACACGGTTTGTTTTCCCTGGAGTGTAAACCATGCAGGGAGATTTATAAAATCATGAGGCAAGTAGATTTAGAGGGGACCTGAACGCCAAGCTTTTCACACAGAGGTGGTGGGCATATGAAACAAGCTGCCAGAGGAAGTCATATATGTAAGTCCAATTACAATAATTCATGAACATTTAGAAAGGTTCATAGAAAGGAAATGTTTGGAGGGATATGGCCCAAATGCAAGGGAATGGGACCAGATCAGATAGACACATGGTTGACATAGACAAGGTGGGCCGTACCGCATGTTTCCATTTTGTGTAATTCTATGATTGTAATATTTCAAGTGGATGGGAGCACACTGGATGGGTTCCAGTCTTATCTGTCAGGCAGGAACTGCAGATGCTGGTTTAAACCGAAGATAGACACAACAATTTAAAGTAATTCAGTGGGTCAGACACCATGTCTGGAGAAACAAAATAGGTGATGTTTCAGGTTGGGAGCCTTCTTCAGGGTCCTTCTTCGTAGGGAACTACAAGTGCAATTGCGTCAAGCACAAAATGTTGGGGCAACTCAGCAGATTAGACAGCACCCTTGTAGGGAATGGACAGGTTACTGTTGTCTGAAGATAGGTACTAACATAGAAATTAGGTGCAGGAAACCTTGCCTGTCCATTCCTTCCACATATGCTTCCTGACCTCATTACTCCGGCACCTTGTTTTTCACAGAATCTTTCATAAAATCTTTCACTTGATTTTATAATAACTTTTCTCATGATTGTCTCCTTTTCTGATGAAAGCTTATTGACTAACATACATTAACTCTCTCCCACTCTACAAAATCAACTTGAGCTATTGAGTGTATCATAATAATCATAATAATCATAATCATACTTTATTAGCCACGTTTTTGCAACATATGAGGAATTTGATTTGCCATACAGTCATACTAATAAAGAACAATAGAACACACAAAATACATTTTAACATAAACATCCACCACAGTGACACCTCCACATTCCTCACTGCGATGGAAGGCAAAAGAAGAGTTAAATCCCTTCCCTTCTTTGTCTTCCAGCGGTCGGGGGGGATCTAACGTTCCATTGACGGGATGATCTCGCTCCCATAGTTGGCGGTAGGTCTCCCCGTTGGGGCGATCAAGCTCCTGCATTGAGGGGGAATCTCAGCTCCCCAGCGCTGGGCGATTGGACCCCGGGTCGGGGCTCGTCAAATGTCGTGCGGCTTTTGGAGCTTCCCGACGTCAGTCTCTTACCCGAGACTGCGTGCTCTTTGATGTTAAAGTACGCAGGCCACAGTTGGATCGCCGATCCCAGGCAAGGAATCGGCTCCGATGGTAAGTCCACGCCCCGTGGTGGGGCTCAAAGTCAGTCCTGAGCAAAGCCTCCAGCTCCACGATGTTAGGCCACAGAGCGACCGGAGATATGACCGGGAAAGCAATCGCATCTCCGGCAAAGTAAGAGATTGAATAAAAGTTTCCCCAACGCCCTCCCCCATCCCCCACATAAAACAAACCAGAGAACATTAACACAGTATTTTTAAACACACTAAAAATAACAAAAAAAGACGAAAAAGACAAACAGACAGACTGTAGGAGAGGCTGCCATCTAAGCGCCACCTGGTGGTGTTTGCTGCTTTTGTTCCAGTTGATTTGTTAATGGCAATCGCAAAATAACAAAAAACCAAGAGAAGTTGAACAAAGAAGCAAGGGCATGCACAAGCTGGCAAATATCACAAGAATAAAGGCTGATTTCTTGTTGCCTACCTCAAAAAACATTATATTACATGGGCCTGAATTACAGATGGGGGTTTTTTTCAGAGGGTAGTGTGGAAACAGGCCCTTCGTCCCACCAGGTCCGTGACAACCAGCGATCCCCGCACATTAACATTACCCTACACACAGTGGGGACAATTTACATATTGAGAATGCCAATTAACCTTGGAGTGTGGGAGGAAACCGAAGATCTCGGAGCAACCCCACGCGGTCACGGGGAGAATTTACAAACTCTGTACAAACAGCGCCCGTAGTCGTGATCAAACCCGGGTCTCTGGCGCAGAAAATGCTGTAAGGCAGCAACTCTGCCTCTGCGCCATCGTACCTGACGTTCCCGAGCCCGTAAGTTTGATTCACAAACATAGACGTTGAACAGAATGAAACAGGAACATTCTGTAATGTTTTGGTTTATAAGATTCAGATTCAGATTCAGATTCAGATTCAGATTCAGATTCAGATTCAATTTTAATTGTCATTGTCAGTGTACAGTACAGAGACAACGAAATGCATTTAGCATCTCCCTGGAAGAGCGACATAGCAAACGATTTGAATAAATAATAATAAGTGTCCGGGGGGGGTGGTGATTGGCAGTCACCGAGGTACGTTGTTGAGTAGAGTGACAGCCGCCGGAAAGAAGCTGTTCCTCGACCTGCTGGTTCGGCAATGGAGAGACCTGTAGCGCCTCCCGGATGGTAGGAGGGTAAACAGTCCATGGTTGGGGTGAGAGCAGTCCTTGGCGATGCTGAGCGCCCTCCGAAGACAGCGCTTGCTTTGGACAGACTCAATGGAGGGGAGCGAGGAACCGGTGATGCATTGGGCAATTTTCACCACCCTCTGCAATGCCTTCCGGTCGGAGACAGAGCAGTTGCCATACCATACTGTGATGCAGTTGGTAAGGATGCTCTCGATGGTGCAGCGGTAGAAGTTCACCAGGATCTGAGGAGACAGATGGACCTTCTTCAGTCTCCTCAGGAAGAAGAGACGCTGATGAGCCTTCTTGATCAGAGTAGAGGTATTGTGGGTCCAAGAGAGGTCATCGGAGATGTTGACTCCCAGGAACCTGAAGCTAGAAACACGTTCCACCTCCGTCCCGTTAATGTGGATGGGGGTGTGCATGCCGCCTCTGGACTTCCTGAAGTCTACAATGAGCTCCTTGGTCTTCTTGGAGTTAAGGGCCAGGTTGTTGTCAGCGCACCATGCTGCTAAGTGCTGGACCTCCTCCCTGTAGGCCAACTCATCGTTGTTGCTGATGAGGCCAATCACCGTTGTATCATCTGCATACTTGATGATGGTGTTAGTACCATGTACAGGTGTGCAGTGATAGGTGAAGAGGGAGTAGAGGAGGGGGCTCAGCACACAGCCCTGTGGAACGCCGGTGTTTAGGGTGAGGGTTGAAGAGGTGTGCTTGTCTAACCTCACAGACTGGGGTCTGTTGGTTAGAAAGTCCAGTATCCAGTTGCAGAGGGAGGGGTCGATGCCCAGGTTACCGAGTTTGGTGATCAATTTTGATGGTATAATGGTGTTGAATGCTGAGCTGTAATCGATGAACAGCATTCTTACGTAAGTGTCTCTGTTGTCGAGGTGGGAGAGGGCGGAGTGAAGTGCCGTTGAGATGGCATCCTCCGTACTCCTGTTCTTGCGGTAGGCAAACTGATAGGGATCCAGTGTGGGGGGTAGGCAGCTTTTGAGGTGTACCAGGACCAGCTTCTCGAAGCACTTGGTGATGATGGGGGTAAGTGCAACTGGGCAGAAGTCGTTGAGGCTTGCCGCAGTGGAGTGTTTTGGCACTGGCACGATGGAGGTGGTTTTAAGGCAAGTGGGAACAACTGCTTGGGCAAGTGACAGGTTGAAGATGTCAGTCCAGACGTCTGTCAGCTGCGCAGCACAGGCCCTGAGCACGCGCCCGGGGATGCCGTCAGGGCCAGCAGCTTTACGTGCATTAGTCCTACTCAGTGCCACGTATACGTCGTAGGGGGTGAGTGTGAGGGGTTGGTGGTCGGCAGGTAGCACAGCCTTGATGGCTGTCTCTAGATTGTCCCTGTCGAAGCGGCCATAGAAGTGATTAAGCTCCTCAAGGAAGGAGGTGTCGCTGGATGTGGGGGTGATGTTGGAGGGTCTGTAGTCCGTGATGGCCTGGATGCCTTGCCACATGCGTCAGGGGTCGGAGTTGTTGTTGAAGTGCTCCTCAATCCTGAGCTTATGGCAGTGCTTGGCCTAACTTTTTAAATGGTTTGTAAATTACTTCCAATTTTTTTTTCAATAGCATCCTTTCATGAACTTTGAAACTGCATTAAATATTTGTGATGTGCAGCAAATGTTATCCTGTTTTGAAGAGCATGATCAGATAATTTATCTTTTCCCAGAGAGTATTGACCCACTGGCTTGTTTTAATAATGATGTTAGCAACCTATGCACAAAGACTTTGATGATTAATAATTCAAGCAGTTTGGTGATAATCAATGAGCTTTCTGCATTTTAAAAAGGTAATCTGTACAAGAGTACACAGATATATGATTATTTTCAAACTAATTATAGCTTTTATCCCTGAGTCATACTGTTGATCAGAGGTCTTAACCCCCTGTCCCATACGAGTTCATTCCAAGAGTTCCCGGGTTTAAAAAAAAAAAACTCATCACGGAGAAACTGCAAGATCGGAGCTCGGCCATCTCTTAGTTAAACCCTGACTCCCATGGTACGGGAGTTCATTTTCCAGAGAGAGTGGAGTGTTCTTCCCAAGGCAAACTCAGGAGAACTCTTGCAATGAATCGTGGGACAGAGGCATTTGAGAAGTAGCAACTAGTTTCTCCTGCAACTAGTTTTCCTATTTCCTATTAGACTTATCGCTGAATGTGAAACCTGTCATCCCAGTTCTGGGCTCATTTAAAAGCAGAAGCTGCTCATCATCTCTCCAGTAAAAATGCTTTGATAATGTTGCCACATACTCTTATTTTTTAACTTGACATCATTCGGTTATTCCATTACTTTACTTTCATTTTCTTTTGCATTACTCATGTGTCAAGAGAGTCAAGAGTGTTTAACCAAAACAGAACAATGAAATCTGTACTTACAGCAGTATAACAGGTTTCTTAACACAGCACTCAATAGATAACATATTAAAACAAACCCAAAAAAAGTTCAATAAATTCAATAAAAAACATTATTAGTACAAAACAAACCAACAGCCCGAAGCCCATAGTGCAACCAAGACTCATTGTAGTTTGGAGCTTAGTTGGTATTTGTAGTTTTCAATGATGGTTGTTGGGAAGCTATTCCCAAACCTGGAGGTCACGGTTTTCAGAATCCAACACCTTCTTCCCGCAAGCAGGAATGAAATGAGAGAGTGGCTAGGATGGTGTGGGTCCTTGATGATGATGGCTGCCATTTTGAGGCGGTATGATGGACAACGCAGTGTCCACCACTTTTTGTAATCTTCGTTGTTCCTGGGCGTTCGAGTTGCTGAACCAGGTCATGATGAAACCAATCAAGAGTCAAGAGAGTGTTTTATTGTCATATGTCCCGGATGGGAGAATGAAATTCTTACTTGCTGCAGCACAACAGAATATGTGAATATGTAAACATTGTACATAATGGGAAAGAAAAAAAAGAAAAAGTTCAATAAATAACAAACATAGCGCAAATAACAAATAATAATATAGTCTTTTGCAGTTCAGAGCTCAGAGCTTATCCGTTGTTGTGTTTAATAGCCTGGTGGCTGTGGGGAAGAAGCTGTTCTTGAACCTGGACATTACAGTTTTCAGGCTCCTGTGCCTTCTTCCTGATGGCAATGGTGAGATCAGTGTGTGGCCAGGATGGTGTGGATCCTTGATGATTTTGGCTGCCTTTTTGAGGCAGCGACTACGATAGATCCCTTCGACGGTCGGGAGGTCAAAGCCGGTGATGGACTGGGCAGTGGTCACAACTTTTTCGCTCCTGGACATTCAAGCTGCCGAACCAGGCCACGATACAAACAGTCAGAATGCTCTCTACCGTGCACCTGTAGAAGTTTAGGAAAATCCTCTTCGACATGCCGAATCTCTGTAATCTTCTCAGGAAGTAGAGTCGCTGATTTACAATTGCATCAGCGTGTTGTGCTCTACAATCTTGTAGCTGTCTGCTGTTTTGCATTCATCATTGTATTAATTATACAATTTTCCATTACTGTAGGTATACTCTTTACTCTGTGAGCTGCATGTGAATGGCATTTCACCGCACTCGGCTGCATATGAAAACAAACTCAACTAATCTAATCCTAATATTATTCTCATTTATTTTATTCTCATTATTTCGCAGCATGTGCACTGCCTTAAGAAACTTCTAGGGGAGTACTGGGTTGCGCTGTTCAATAAGTTGGTTTTACATGACCAAGTTCCAGAGAACAGATGTGAAAAAAACAACCAATTAAAAGATTAAACCTCTGCCAGCCATCTCGCAGTGGATAACATGTGAGTCTGAGGCAGAAGGCTATGGATGTAAAACCTACTACAGAGATTTGAGAAGAGAAAACATAGACAGTACCCCTGTGCATTAGCCAGAGTATGGTACTCTCAGGGGTGTCATGTTTCAGCTGAATCAAGACACTGCTTGCTTTCTCAAATGAGTATAAAGATCTCAATATTCTGCTCAGTATTTCGTCCTTAAACGATATCATTGCAACATGATCTGTGGATAGGTTGCTGTGCCCAGACAGGAGTGGAACCACCATAATTCTCTGTCGAGGAGCCATGTTAATAACTATAATTACAGTGTGGTGATGTTTTTATGTAGCTCCCCTGTGGCAGAAGGGTGTGGGCTGTAGTGTATCTTGTTAGAGGCTTTGTGCTGAAATGTGAGGTTGAGAATAGATGCTCATCTTTTTTATTTAAAGTATGGAATTCAACACTGAGGCTGTGAAGAAAGGACTTCCTCTTTCGGCATCATAGTGTCTCTCTAAAAGTTGCAGCAATTCATTTCATTCTTGTCGCTGTGGCTCAGTGTGCGAGGGAACAAAGCAGGATGAAATCTTTTGTGTTCAAGACTTCTGGTGGCGCCATGAGGCGTTCATTTTAAGCTCCGCTCCAAAAAACGCGTTAAAACGCGTTAAAAAACATGAAAAGAAAAACGGACCGAAGAAGGGTTTCGGCCCGAAACGTTGCCTATTTCCTTCGCTCCATAGATGCTGCTGCACCCGCTGAGTTTCTCTAGCTTTCTTGTGTAACCTCCGAATGAAAATACCTACCGGCAGATGCCCGACGTCGCGTAAGTGACGTCATCAGAAAACGCTGCATACCGACTGGATACTGGCATTTTTAAATGAGTAAATGGTTTCTGCCTTCTCAACCTCAGACCAGACAAAGAACTAGACTGCAGGCTCTGCAAGAGAAAGAAACTTCTGGAGAATCTGCTGGAGAATCTGAGGAAGAAGGACTTATTTCTACCATGTAAAAGAAAATACAAGAATAAGAACAAACTTTAAGACAGGCTATGGCAAAAGACTTTGGAGAAATTCTGACAGAAAAGCTTGGAAAGCTAGAAACAAAACTTGATGGTGGGAATAAAGTAAGTTGCGGAAAAATTGATATTTTACAAGTTCGCCATTGAAGAGGTACAAAGGATACAAATGATACAAAGGACATTTATTATCACATACACCAATTGTAGTGAAATTTGACTTGCCATGCAGCACACTGATAAAGATAAGACTCAACATTTAAGAATTTAACAATAAAAATAAAAACATCCCCCAAGTTCCTTCTTAAACATCTTGTCTTCAACACTGAAGCAAGATATCTCAGTGAGATAAAGCTTAGATAAAAATATTGCCGAATTATCTGCATGTTGTTTCGAAAAGCATTAGCATATCAGAACCCTGCACAACATAAATGATTGCATCAATGTCATGGTCAGTTACATACTTTAATTTCAATTGTCTCCAGCTGTAATTTATTCTTTCTTCATCCATCAGAAAATGCTTTCTGGAAATTGACACTGATAAAGATTTATTAATGGTACCTGGATAATTTCAGTGACGATAATGCGGAAGGCAATAGTTGAAAACTGTAGAGATTGTAGAGATTGGTAAGAATGTAGACGGTGAAATGAATGTTAACTAACGCAGTGATTCAGACAGATTGCAACTGTTGAGATTAAAGCCATACTAGGTTGTAGGAAGAAGATGGAAAGAAGGTAACGACATTAGCTGAATATGGCAGCCCCATTTGCTACAGCAGCCATTAAAGTGGGGGGGAGGGATTGACAAATTGAGAGTATAAAGATGGAGTTGAAGGGGAAGTGAGTACAGGAAATATTACAAAAGATTCTCGAATTAATGGGAAAGAAAGTTTGAGAAGGGATAAAAGAGTAAGGTCAGGGCCAATAGCGAGGTGTGCGAGGGACGTGAATACGGAGGTCAAAGTGTTGTATATGAATGCGCGATGTATAATAAATAAAGTGGACGAGCTTGAGGATCATTTAGAAATTGGCAAGTATGATGTTGTGCGAAATACAGAGACATGGCTGCGAGGGCCAGGGCTGGGAACTGAATATCCAAGGATATACCATCTATCGAAAAGACAGACAGGTGGGCAGAGCGGGTGGGGTTGCTCTGTTGGTGAGGAATGAAATTCAGCCCCTTGCAAGGGGTGGCATTGAAACAGGAGATGTGGAGTCAGTATGGATAGAACTAAGGAATTGTAAGGGTAAAAATACCCTAATGGGACTTATCTACAGGCCCCCAAACAGTAGCCTGGACATAGGGTGCATGTTGAATCAGGAGTTAAAATTGGCATGTAGCAAAGGTAATGCTGTGGTTGTTATAAGAGATTTTAACATGTAGGTAGACTGGGAATATCAGGTTGGTACTGGACCCCAAGAAAGGGACTTTGTAGAGTGCCTACATGATAGATTCTTAAAGCAGCTTGTATTGGAGCCTACCAGGGAGAAGGCAATACTGGATTTAGTGTTATGTAATGAACCAGATTTGATAAAGGAACTTGAGGTTAATGAGCCATTAGGAGGTAGTGAACATAATATGGTCAAGTATAATCTACAATTGGAGAGGGAGAAGGGTAGATCGGAGGTGTCAGTGTTGCAGTTGAATAAAGGGGACTATGGAGCCATGAGGGAGGAGCTGGCCAAAGTTGACTGGAAAGATACCTTAGCAGGGATGAGAGTGGAACAACAATGGCAGGTATTTCTAGGAATAATACAGAAGGTGCAGGATCAATTCATTCCTAGGAGGAAAAAAGATTCCAAGGGAAGTAAGGGGCGACTGTGGCTGACAAGGGATAATAAAAGAGAAGATGTACAATGTAGCAAAGATGAATGGGAAGCAAGAGAATTGGGTAATGTTTAAAGAACAACAGAAGATAACTAAAAAGACAATACGGGGAGAAAAGATGAGGTTCGAAGGTAAGCTAGCCAAGAATATAAAGCAGGATAGTAAAAGCTTCTTGAGGTATGTGACGAGGAAAAAATTAGTTAAGACCAAAGTTGGACCCTTGAAGACCGAAAAAGGTGAATTTATTATGGGGAACAAGGAAATGGCAGATGAGTTGAACAGGTACTTTGGATCCATCTTCACTAAGGAGGACACAAACAATCTTCCTGATATAGTAGTGGCCAGAAGATCAGGGGTGACAGAGGAACTGAAGGAAATCCACATTAGGTAGGAAATGGTGTTGGGTGGACAAATGGGACTGAAGGTCATAAATCCCCAAGGCCAGATGATCTGCATCCCAGGGTACTTAAGGAAGTGGCTCTAGAAATCGTGGATGCATTGGTGATATTTTCCAATGTTCTATAGACCCAGGATCAGTTCCTGTGGATTGGCAGGTAGCTAATGTAATCCCACTTTTTAAGAAAGGTTGGAGAGAGAATTATTGACCAGTTAGCCTGACATCGGTGGTGGGGAAGATGCTGGAGTCAATTATAAAAGATGAAATAGCCGCAAATTTGGATAGCAGTAACAGGATCGATTCGAGTCAGCATGGATTTACGAAGGGGAAATCATGATTGACTAATCTTCTAGACTTTTTTGAGCATGTAACTCGGAAAATGGACAAGGGAGAGCCAGTGGATTTAGTGTACCTGGACTTTCAGAAAGCATTTGATAAGGTCCCACATAGGAGATTAGTGGGCAAAATTAGGGCACATGGTATTGGGGGTAGTGCTGACATGGAAAGAAAATTGGTTGGCAGACAGGATACAAAGAGTAGGGATTAACGGGTCCCTTTCAGAATGGCAGGCAGTGACTAGTGGGGTACCGCAAGGCTCAGTGCTGGGACCGCAGTTATTTTACAATATAAATCAATGATTTGGATGAAGGGATTCAAAGTAAGTAACATTAGCAAATTTGCAGATGACACAAAGCTTGGTGGCAGTGTGATCTGTGAGGAGGATGCTATGAGAATGCAGGGTGACTTGGACAGGTTCGGGAAGTGGACAGATGCATGGCAGATGAAGTTTAATGTGGATAAATGTTAGGATATCCACTTTGGTATCAAAAACAGGAAGGCAGATTACTATCTAAATGGCATCAAGTTGGGAAAAAGGGAAGTACAACGGGATCTGGGGGTCCTTGTTCATCAGTCTATGATAGTAAGCATGCAGGTACGGCAGGCAGTGAAGAAAGCGAATGGCATGTTGGCCTTTAAAGAGCGCAAAACAGAAGGAATAAAGAGAAGCAACAAGAAAGAACTGAACGCCTCGAGGATCTTCGAAAAACAGCGCAAAACACAAGGAATGAAGAGACAGATGAAAGAACTGAAAGACTGGTTGAGCAGCTGGCCAGAGATACAACAAGACGAAATGCACAACTCGCAGAGAAATCTTTATGCTGATGTTGGTGAAATGATCAAGGTTTGCCCTCAGTGTCCAGCGTCCAGTGTCCAGCGTACCATTTCTCTGGAGAAACCGCCAACTTTTGCTGCATGAAGTGTAAGGTAAACATTGCTCCTCTGCGGGCACTCCCTGATGAACTCATGAATTTGTATACGTGACACACCACAAGCAAACGAGTTCAGAAAGAATATTAGACAATACAACTACCTCTTTCAACTGATGTCATTCGGTGTCAAAGAAGTGGTGCCATCAAGGAATGGATGGAATCCTTCAGTGATCATTCAAGGCCAGATTTATCATTACCTTGGTTCGTTGATGCCTGACCTAGACCAGCAAAGTCAATTTTTGCAGATCTATTTTATGGACCCCCAAGACAGCATTGAATTGCGAATGGGTATTGTGCAAAATGCTGGTATTCAAAGGGAAATTGTTCAAATGCTTGAAAACTTGATAAGACAAAACAATCCTTGCATTACTTCACTTGAAATGGCAAAGGAAAGAATTAGAGATTTACCAGAGGCATCAATCATCATTGATCCAGATCGTCAGCCAGCTTTTGAACATGAAAGGTGATTTAACACACAAATAGCCAACGAAGTTGCCGTCATAATACCAAACAATAATGAACCTGAGGCAAGATTACCGTACATTGTCTTGAAAGAAAGAGGAGGAGGCCTGCAAATCATTTCAGCGTCTCATAGGTCATACGATAGTTTTCAATACGTCTTTTCCTTTCCGCTTGGAGATGATGGATGGCATCACCAACTCCAAATGAGTAACAGCAAGAAATTGACAGCAATGCGATATTATGCCGATAGGATCATGAATCATGATGATGAATTAAAACACCTTTTGAGAGGAGAACGACTCTTTCAACAATATGTGGTTGATATGGCAGCTAAGATTAAGAGTGATAGGCTCAATTATATTCGCATGAATCAAGCATCGATGAGATCAACAATTTACAGAGGCTTGACAGATGCATTAAAAGATAATGATGATTTGGAAAACGTCAGAAAGCGCATCATCCTTTCCTCACCATTTATCAGTGGACCGCGATACATGATGGAACTATGTCAGGACGGCATGATGCACTGTACGTTCGGAAATATGGTTATGCTTCATTCTTCATTATGATGACTTGTAATCTGAAGTGGATTATGAAGAGGACATGACTTCAGAATTAAGGGACAGAAGTTTAGGGGTAATATGAGGGGGAACTTCTTTATTCAGTGAGTGGTAGCGGTGTGGAATGAGCTTCCAGTGGAAGTGGTGGAGGCAGGTTCATTGGTATCATTTAAAAATAAATTGGATAGGCATAGGGATGAGAAGGGAATGGAGGGTTATGGTATGAGTGCAGGCAGGTGGGACTAAGGGAAAAAAAAGTTGTTCGGCACGGACTTGTAGGGCCGAGATGGCCTGTTTCCGTGCTGTAATTGTTAATTGTTATATGGTTATATGGAGCGAAGTACGACAGCACCTCTTTCTGAATCAGCAACCATGTGATAGGCCAGATTTGATTGCAAGAGTATTTGATCTGAAAACAAAGCTAATCATCAAGTACCTCACTGGGCCAGATGGCCTCTATGGAAACTGTATAGCTTTTGTCTCAACTGTGGAATATCAGAAGAGAGGCCTACCCCAACTGCACTGTCTGTTGTGGCTTGACAAAGCGAGTAAGCAAGACCACAAGATTGTGACAGATTAGTGCATGCTGAAATACCAGACCCGCAAGTGGATCCTGAGCTGCATTAATTGGTACTGAAGCACATGATTCATGGACCGTACTGCAACAACACCTCTCCATGTTGGAAGAATGGAAGTTGCAGTAAGAGATTCCCAAAGCCATTTATCAAGAGCACAAGGAGGATTTTGGGGACATCAAGATTGATGCCAGAACTGACCTATTACTTCTGATTGTGTTGTGCCCTATAATGCTCAACTATTGAAGTTGTTAAAATGTCACATCAACGTTGAAATATGCTCCTCTGTAAATTCGATCAAATACGTGATCAAGTACACCTTGAAGGGGAATGATCAAGCAGTTTTTGGAATTAACAGAGATGATGGAATTACTCAGTACTTCACAGGCAGATACATTGGTCCATCAGAAGCATTGGGATTCTTCCTTGGATTTCCAATTCATGAAAGAGACCCAGCCGTCACTCAACTCCAGGTACAACTACCACAAGAACAATGTGTCTTTATCAGAGTCAATGCTGTTCAGCAGGTGAACTATAATGATACGGCGAGAACGACTTTAACTGAATTCATGAAATTGTGTTCTTGAGATCCATTTGCAAGAACACTGTACTACGCTGATGTACCCCAATTTTACACATTAAACAATGCGAAATGGGAAAGAAGGAAGGTTGGGAAGAGAGTGGCAAATTTTCCCGTTACTTTTGAAGCCAATGTTCTGGGACAAATGCATACTGTTTCTCCAAGATGTGGTGACCTCTACTACTTGGGACTGCTTCTCCATCACGTCAAAGGGCCCGTATCCTTCGATTAATTGAAGACACATGATGGAGATATTCTTCCTTCCTTCAAAGACGCCTGCAGAGAAAGAGGTTTGTTGCAAACTGACGACCATCAATCCTCGACAATTATTGGTATCACTTCAAGAATTCATTGTCTGAAGATTACCTTCAAAGAGAACGGAGAACAATCAGTTATCCAAAAATCATGATTGATGAGAGGCATCATGATCAAGCTCTGTTGTATATTCAAGACAACATTGAGAATTACAACAAAACACTGGAAGACTTTTATTTGCCACGACCAAGAAATGGAAGGATGAACCTTGATGGTGGAAATCCAGAATTACTGCATGAATTGCAATACAATAGACCTGAACAACAGCAATTTGTTGAAGAGAAGGAGCCTCTCTTGAATGCTGAGCAGAGAGCAGTGTATGACCAGGTGTGCAACTGCTTGGAAAGGAATCTATCTTCAATGTTTTTTATTGATTCACCAGGAGGAACGGGAAATACATTTCTCACCAATTTGATCCTCTCCAAAGTTAGAGGTGAAGATGATGTTGCTATTGAACTTTCACAAAGTTTCAATTGAACAGGAATATGTGATTGTGAGATGGAGAAGGCAACTATTCTCAATTTTTGTTGAAAGTTGGAGAAGGCAGGATTTCAAAGAATGAAAATGATGAAATTGAAATGCCGGAAGATATGGTTCTATCAGCAAAAACACTGGAGGGTTGTATTGATTTTATCTATCCCGCATTCGACAATCCTGCTAAATTATTCTCCAAGAATTGTATCTTGGTTCCAACAATATGATGAGAAGCATTAATTCTACTTGTAGCAAACGCTTCCCTGGAATCATGAAGGAATAGTTTTCATTCAATGCTGTGACTGAGGGAACTAAGGGAATTGGGTGGTGCCATCGTAGTGGCAGCCTCGCCAGCAGCTGTCTGTCCTTTCACCCTTTTTGTTATTGTTAGTGTGTCTAAAAGTATGTTTTAAAGGTTTCGTAGTCTTTTTTATGTGGGGGGGGGAATAGGGGGAAACCGTTTCCCAGTCACTTGCCTGGACGGAGATGCATCTTTTCTCCAAGACATCTTCGCCCACCCTCACTCCCCCCCCCCCCACGGATTGGCGCGGCCTTTCCTACTGGAGACCGGCCAGAGCTTCAGCAGCGGCGCAGCATGAATTACCATCACAGAGTGGGACAATGCCTTGCCGCGGATCGCCGTATTGGAGTGTTGGGCCTGCTGATAAATGCCGTAGAGCTGTGGTCTGCGGAGCTTCTAGCCACAGGCGGCGCGTGGACATCACGGAGGTCTGGGACCCCTTGCTGGAGGTCGCCAATGTTGGATCTCTGCCCGGCTCGGCATGTGGACTTCGGAAGCCGCGGTCTCCGGTTGGAAGTGGCCGATTTGGAAACTCCTAGCTGTGAGTGTGTTCCGATCCGTTCCGATGTCGAAGTTCTGATCATCCCTGCCCTGAACATCGGGTTGTCCATAGGGGCGACTGTGGAGGGTTCAAAGGTCCCGACCCAGGGTGAACAAGGAGGAAGATGACTGAACTTTATTGCCTTCCCTCACAGTGCGAAACGTTGATTCTGCTCTAGGGGATGTTCATGTTAAACTCTATCGTGTATTGTGTTATTTTTATTTGTATGGCTGTATGGTAACGCAAATCTCACTATACCAATTGGTGCATGTAACAATAAATGTAACTTGAACTTAATGCTACTCACTTCCCAACAGAATTTCTCGATTCAGTCGAGATCTCTGGTTTACCACCATACAAATTGTAGTTGAAAAAAGGATCTCCAATCATTTTAATGAGAAACTTGGAACCCCCAAGGCTATGCAATGGAATGAGGATGATTGTGGAAGAGCTACACGATAATCTAATCGTTGGAAAAATCAACATTGGAGCCTTCAAAGATGATATTGTTATAATTCCTAGGATAACGATTTAACATAAGGCAAAGATATTCCCCTTACGCGGTCAATTCCAAATTCAGCCAAGTTTTGCTATGACGATCCATAAAGCCATAAAGCGCAAGGACAAACCATGGAGAATGTGTTGAAATACCTCGAGAAACCGGCATTTCAGCATGGACAACTATATGTGGCTCTTAGCCGAGGAAAGGTGAAGGAAAATGTCAAAGTATTCCTGAAGGATGGGAGATTAACCAAAATGTTGTCACTAAACCCGTACTTCGTTGAACGATGACTCCTTTGGTAAATGCTCAAACTTTCTTCATGTTAAAGTTTGACCACTCAATAATATTAAAATTGTGTGTCTTTTTTTTCATCAACTATTGTCACAACGGGAACCCAACGGGTCGTGTTTCGTTCAAATTGTTGCGCTATCGTGTACCGTTTTGGCTGCTTTCTGGCCAACCAATTGTTCAAGCGTTTTTGATTGCAACATGCGCCTTATTTTGGTTCAACAAAGAAACTGGCAAGTTATTAAAGAACCTTTAATAACAATGGGAACCCAATGGGTCCACGGGTCGTCTACATATATTACAAGATGCTATCGCCATTTTGAGATCGCTGGCATCACAATCGGAACCTACTCACCATTCACCTACGGTGTGCAGTATCAAGTTGTTGCACTATCGTGTACCATTTTGGCTGTATCTCGGGAACATACATATATATATACACAAGATGAGATCGCCATTTTCAGATCGCCATTTTGATCTAATAGTCAAGTCAAGTCAAGTCAAGTTTATTTGTCACATACACATACGAGATGTGTAGTGAAATGAAAGTGGCAATGCTCGCGGACCTTTGTGCAAAAGACAAACAACCAAACAACCAAACAAATTATAAACACAATCATAACACACATATTCTTTTTACATAATAAATAATGGAAGAAAAACGTTCAGTAGAGTTAGTCCCTGGTGAGATAGGCGTTTACAGTCCGAATGGCCTCTGGGATAATACTTCCGTGTGCACTTGACTGACGTCACAATGGGTACCCAATGGGTCCATGGGTCATCTAGTCTCCTATAAAACTTTGCCCTTCTCTCCTTAAAGCTATGACTTCTAGTCCTTTACATTACCATCCAGGCAAAACGATTCTGACTGTCCAACATATCTATTCCTCTCATTATTTTATATGGTTCTATCAGGTCTCCTCTCAACTTCTGATATTTCAGAGATAAAAATCCAAGTTTGTTCAACATCTTCTTGTAGCTCATACCCCCTTATTCAGGCAACATTCTGGTTAACTCCCTCTACACCTTCTCCAAAGCCTCAACCTCCTTCCTGTAATGGGGTTTACCGAATTGCATGCGACACGCCAAATGCAGCGTAACCAAGTTTTTATACAGTTGCATCTGACTTCCTGTCCCTTATACTCAATTTCCCAACCAATCAAGATGAGTATACCATATGACATATTTACCACTCTATCTATTTGTGTTGCCACTTTCAGGGAGCAATGGGCCTGGATCCCTTTGCACATCAATTTTGTTAAGGGTCCTGCCATCAACTATATACAGTATTTTCCCCTTATATTCGTCCTCCCTAAGCACAACACCACACATTCACTCAGATTAAACTCCATCTGTAATTTCTCCACCTATTCCTGCAGTTTATCTATATCTTGTCGTCTACTTTGATAGTCTTCTTCACTGTCCACAACTTTAGCAATCTTGGTGTCATCTACAAACTTACTAACCAGCCGATCTACATTTATATCTTAGTCATATTAAAAAATGTCATAAACAACAGAGGTCCCAGCACAGATCCCTGTAGAACTCCAGTCGTCATAGACCCCTTACCTGAATTTTGTCCTTCTGCTACAACCCTCTGTCTTCTTTCAGTAAGCCAGTTCTGATTTCATATGACCAAGTCCCTGTGAATCCCACACATGTTAATCTTCTTGATCAGCCTACCAGAAGCGACATATCAAATGCCTTACTAAAATCCTGTAGACAATAACCACTGCCCTACCTTCATCGATCATCATCATCACCTCCTCAAAAAAAATCCAGTGTTTATTAAGACATGACCTGCTGCTGCTGCTAATAAATTCGGTAGGCGGCAACGCGGACTCTCGTCAGCAGCGGCCTCCAGGAGCCCGCCGGTTTTTATTATTTTTTGTCTATTTTCAGGGCTTTTTTGTTTTTTTTTGTTGGGGTGTGTGTTGGGGGGGTCGAAGAGGGGGGAGGGAGCGGGGCAACTTTCAAATCTCCCCCCTGCACGGGAGACCCGACCTTTTCGTCGGTCTCCGTTGTGCGTTGGGGCTGCAAACGCCGGGGCCTCCAACAGAAGAACCGGGGACTCTATGCGACCTCGCACTACCCAGCGTGGCTGGCCGAGTCCAGAGGGGACAATCGCCAGCGCTGCTGCTGCTGCTGATGCTGATTTGACTTTGCAACTCTGTCTGCGGACGGCGGGGGGGCCCAGAGTGCAGTGGAGGGAGATACGCTTTTCAGGGCTCCTGCAACGGCGACTTCATCACAATGAGTTGCGGGGTCGAAGATGTTGGAGCGGGGCCTAAATCATGCCTGTGTTGTTGTGTCTTGGGTCTATCTGTTTGTAATGTATGGCTGCTGAAACGGCATTTCGTTTGGACCTCAAGGGGTCCAAATGACAATTAAATGTATCTTGTATCTTGTATCTCCCCATCCCCGCACTCGCAACAAGGGCAGAGTACCCCTAGTCCTCACCTTTTACCCCACTTGACTTTGACTCTGACATCGGGGGGGGGGGAGAGTGCAGTGGAGAGATAAGTTTTTTTGGCCTTCCATCACAGCAATGTGATGGATGTTTATGTAAAATGTAAATTGTGTTGTGTCTGGGGTCTATTTGTTTGTAATGTATGGCTGCAGAAACGGCATTTCGTTTGGACCTCAAGGGGTCCAAATGACAATTAAATTGACTCTTGAAATCTTGAAATGTACAAAGTCAAATTGAGTGCTCCTAATTAGCCCATTCCCTTCCAAATAGGAGGAAATCCTATCCCTAAGAATCTTTTCCAATAGCTTCCCTACCACTGATGTTACGCTTCCCCCTACATCAATGCTGTCGACA
Organism: Leucoraja erinaceus; assembly: GCF_028641065.1. Taxonomy (NCBI): domain Eukaryota; kingdom Metazoa; phylum Chordata; class Chondrichthyes; order Rajiformes; family Rajidae; genus Leucoraja; species Leucoraja erinaceus. The sequence goes on from NC_073379.1 coordinate 51,277,916, forward strand.
GTCTTGCCATCAACCATATACCTTCCCCTTGTATTTGACCTCAGATGTTGATCATCTGTAATCTTCTAGTATCAGGCATAAATTTTATCGTCACTGAAAGTGTTTCCACTCTGAGATCTTCAATTGGCTTTTCATCTATATTTCTTCTGTCTTTGCAGTCTGAGACATAGTAAATCAACTTTAGTATTTACAAATTCCCAAATTAAGCTAAGAAATGCATCTAATTCTACCTGCATAACATGGGTTGCACATGGTGTCCTCAAGAGAATGCATTTCATTGCCTGAATTTTGAGTTAATAATTCATCTGGCCTCAGAACGAATCCACCTACAGCTTACACCCAAATCATAAAGCCAAACAATTACAAACAATTCAACTACTTCAGTGGAATATATGCGGTGCTCGTCCCATTTCTAAGGTTTGTCCTGCCTGGAAATTTTGCATTTTCATTCACTACTAGCCTCAGGCAATGTTCAAAGAGGCACCAGCAGGAGTATAGCCGGGTTTGACTGGGTGTCCCCATTAATGTACTGGAGCTCTGAGCTTCTGTGCAAACTATATGTCTGAGGGAAATCTGGTCTCTCATTTATTTTTTATCTCTGCTCTCGCATCAAAGAAAAAGCTGCATAGTAGCTACCTTACTGTTCGTTTAGAAGGTAGCTGCTTTTCAACAGGCAATGTACTTGGAAGTGGCAATTTGTATTGGACATACAAAGTTAAAAGACATGCCACTTGAAATTGTTGAATTCAGTGTTAAATTTAAGGGCTATAAAATGTTGGTCACACAATCAAATGCTGTTCCTTGAGCTGACACGGTTTTAATAAAGCCCAGTGTAGGAGGCTCAGAAATAAGTCAGAGTGAGGATGTGATAAAAAATTACATAACAACTGAAGCTCAGTCTTGTGTTTGCTGAATGAACGGAGTCTGTAGCTGGTTCTCCAGTGTATGGGAGACCAAATGCAATGCACCATGTGAAATGACATGAGTTTATCTCTGTTTCATCTGGAAAAAGTGTTTGGTACCATGGATGATGGGTAGATTTACAATATATATTAATGATTTGGACGAGGGAATTGAATGCAACATCTCCAAGTTTGCGGATGACACGAAGCTGGGGGGGCAGTGTTAGCTGTGAGGAGGATGCTAGGAGGCTGCAAGGTGACTTGGATAGGTTGCGTGAGTGAGAAAATGCATGGCAGATGCAGTATAATGTGGATAAATGTGAGGTTATCCACTTTGGTGGCAAGAACAGGAAAGTAGACTATTATCTGAATGGTGGTCGATTAGGAAAAGGGTCATGGTACACCAGTCATTGAAAGTGGGCATGCAGGTGCAGCAGGCAGTGAAGAAAGTGAATAATATGTTAGCATTCATAGCTAAAGGACTTGAGTATAGGAACAGGGAGGTTCTACTGATTCCTGGGATGGCAGGACTTTCATGAAGAAAGACGGATAGACTCGGCATGTACTCGCTAGAATTTAGAAGATTGAGGGGGAATCTTATTGAAACTTACAAAATTCTTGAGCAGTTGGACAGGCTAGATGCAGGAAGATTGTTCCCGATGTTGGGGACGTCCAGAACAAGCGGTCACAGTTTAAGGATAAAGGGGAAAGTCTTTTAGGACCGAGATGAGAAAAACATTTTTCACACAGAGAGTGGTGACTCTGTGCTATTCTCTGCCACAGAAGGTAGTTGAGCCCAGTTCATTGCTTATATTTAAGAGGGAGTTAGATGTGGCCCTTGTGGCAAAAGGGATCAGGGGGTATGGAGAGAAGGCAGGTACAAGATACTGAGTTGGATGAAGGGCCGAATGGCCTACTCCTGCACCTATTTTCTATGTTTCTATGTAGAAGACTGGAGGGTGGCTAATGTTGTGTCCCTATTTGGGAAGTGCTACAAGGAAAAGCCTGGGAACTATAGACCAGTGAGCATAACATCTGTAGTAGACAAGTTACTGGAGAGGATTCAAAGGAATAAGAACTATATGCATTTGGGTAGGCAGCAAGCTGATCAGGGTTAGTCAGTATTACGTGGAGCCTCGGTCTTACACATTTGATTGAAAAAGGTTTTTTGAAAAAAGTTGATGAAGGCAAAGCTCCAGACTTTATCTAAATGAACTTCTAATGACACTCACGATAGGGTGATCTCACGTGATATATTGTATTTACATTGGTAAGAAGGTCCATAGAAACATAGAAACATAGAAATTAGGTGCAGGAGTAGGCCATTCGGCCCTTCGAGCCTGCACCGCCATTCAATATGATCATGGCTGATCATCCAACTCAGTATCCCGTACCTGCCTTCTCTCCATACCCTCTGATCCCTTTAGCCACAAGGGCCACATCTAACTCCCTCTTAAATATAGCCAATGAACTGGCCTCGACTACCCTCTGTGGCAGAGAGTTCCAGAGATTCACCACTCTCTGTGTGAAAAAAGTTCTTCTCATCTCGGTTTTAAAGGATTTCCCCCTGATCCTTAAGCTGTGACCCCTTGTCCTGGATTTCCCCAACATCGGGCGCAATCTTCCTGCATCTAGCCTGTCCAACCCCTTAAGAATTTTGTAAGTTTCTATAAGATCCCCTCTCAATCTCCTAAATTCTAGAGAGTATAAACCAAGTCTATCAAGTCTTTCTTAATAAGACAGTCCTGACATCCCAGGAATCAGTCTGGGGTCGCGTCCCTCACCAGGTGCAGTGACGTTCATGATCTCAGGCTTGTGCCAGCGATCCCATGCTTCTCCCTGGAGTTCAGTCATGCTTCAAAAGGAGACATTGGCAGTCTCAGGTTTATCCTGGCAGCTCAGTCTTTGCCTATGTGTGGGCATTGTCCATGGGCAGCAAGAGACACTGGCATCTCAGGATTGCCACTCAGTCAGACACATTACTGGTGCTGGCTGTCTCGGGCTTCATCCTGACAGCTCAGTCTTTACAGTGGGACCAATGGTCTTGGGTTTGTTCCAATGGCTCAGTCAATGAACAATAGGTGCAGGAGTAGACCATTAGACCCTTCGAGCCAGCACTGCCATTCAATGTGATTATGGCTGATCATCCCCAATCAGTACCCCGTTCCTGCCTTCTCCCATATCCACCGACTGCTGTCTTTAAGAGCCCTATCGAGCTCTCTCTTGAAAGTATCCAGACAACGGCCTCCACTGCCCTCTGAGGCAGAGAATTCCACACTCACAACTCTCTGTGAGAAAAAGTGTTTCCTCGTCTCCGTTCTAAATGGCTTACCACTTATTCTTAAACTGTGTCCCCTGGTTCTGGACTCCCCCAACATCGGGAACACGTTTCCTGCCTCTAGCGTGTTCAAACCCTTAATAATCTTATGTTTCAATAAGATATCCTCTCATCCTTCTAAACTCCAGAGTATACATGCCCAGCCACTCCATTCTCTCAGCATATGTCCATCCCGGGAATTAACCTTGTTAACCTACGCTGTACTCCCTCAATAGCAATAATGTCCTTCCTCAAATTAGGAGACCAAAACTGCACACAATACTCCAGGTGTGGTCTCACTAGGGCCCTATACAACTGCAGAAGGACCTCTTTGCTCCTATACTCAACTCCTCTTGTTATAAAGGCCAACATGCCATTCGCTTTCTTCACTGCCTGCTGTACCTGAACGAATACGCCACAGTCGTTACAGACTTCATAAAGAAATGTGTGGAGGACTGCATCCCAACAAAAACCTTCCAAGTGTCTCCCAATCAGAAGCCTTGGATGAACTATGAGATCCACACTCTTCTGAAGACCAGACACCAGGCATTCATGTCTGATGATACAGTGGTCTACATGAAGTCCAGATGCAACCTTGGTAAGGCCATCAAAAAGGCCAAAAGGGACTTCAGCTCCAAACTGGAGGATGAGACAGATGTTCGGCAGCTGTGGCGAGGCTTACATACAATCACCTCCTACAAGGCGCGATCAGGAGGCAGCTCGAATGTCAGCAAAACATCACTCCCTGACAAGCTCAATGCGTTTTACGTATACTTTGAAAGGGAGAATACTGATGTGCCTTCTTGAACCCCCATTCGTTGTGCTGGTATTTCAGTCACAATCACAGAGGCCGACGTCAGAAAATCCTTCAGAGGGGTGAACTCTCGACATGCGCCTGGACCTGATGGTATACCCGGCCGTGTTCTAAAAACCTGTGCGGACCAACTGGCTGGAGTTTTTACGGATATTTTCAACCTCTCACTTCTGAGGTCTGAGGTTCCCACCCGCTTTAAAAGGGCATCAATTATACCGGTGCTCAAGTAGAGCAAGGTGACGTGCCTCAATGACTATCGACCAGTGACACTAACATCTGTGGTGATGAAGTGCTTTGAGAGATTGATCATGGCGCAAATCAACTCCTACCTCGACAAAACCCTGGACCCTCTGCAGTTCGCTTACCACCATAACAGATCAACAGTGGATACAATCTCACTGGCTCTCCACTCCACTTTGGACCACTTGGACAACAAAATCTCATATGTCAAGCTGTTATTCATTGATTACAGCTCGGCATTTAATACAATCATTCCCTACAAGCTGGTTACCAAACTCGCAGAACTGGGTCTCTCTGCAATTGCATCCCTCTGCAATTGGATCCTCGACTTCCTCATTCACAGACCACATTCAGTTTGTATAGGTGGAAATGTGTCAGCCTCAATAACAATCAGCACAGGAGCACCTCAAGGCTGCGTGCTTAGCTTCCTGCTGTACTCACTCTATACTCATGACTGCATAGCCGGTCATAGTACGAACTCCATCATCAAGTTCGCTGACGATACCACTGTTGTGGGATGTATCACTGAGTAATGTAGATAAATGTGAGGTTATCCACTTTGGCGGCAAGAACAAGGAGACAGATTATTGGTGTCAGATTAAGAAAAAGGGAATTGCAACGAGATTTGGATGTCCTTGTACACCAGTCACTGAAGGGAAACATGCAGGTACAGCAGGCAGTGAAGAAAGCTAATGGCAGTTTGCCCTTCATAACGAGAGGATTTGAGTGTAGGAGTAAAGAGGTCCTTCTGCAGTTGTACAGGACCTTGGTGAGACCACACCTGGAGCATTGTGTGCAGTTTTGGTCTCCTAATTTAAGGAAGGACATCCTTGTTATTTGAAGCAGCACAGTGTAGGTTCACGAGTTACAATGGTGGGACTGTCGTATGAGGAAAGATTGGAAAGACTAGGCTTGTATTCACTGGAATTTAGGATGAGAGGGGATCTTATAGAAACGTATGAAATTATAAAAGGACTGGACAAGCTAGATGCAAGAAAAATGTTCCCAATGTTGTCTAAGAATAAAGGGGAGGCCATTTAAAACTGAGATGAGAAAAAATAATTCACCCAGAGAGTTGTGAATTTGTGGAATTCTCTGCCACAGAAGACAGTAGAGGCCAATTAACTGGATGAATTTAAAAGAGAGTTAGATAGAGCTCTAGGAGCTAGCGGAATCAAGGGACATGGGAAGAAGGCAGGCACGGATCACTAATTGTGGATGATCAGCCATGATCACAATGAATGGCTCAATGCTGGCTCAAAGGGCCAAATGGCCTACTCCTGCACCTATTTTCTTTGTATCTATGTTTCTTGGGCAGCTTACAATCTAGAGTTATGAATACTGATTTATCTAACTTCAAGTAACCCCTGCATTCCCTCTCTCTCCATCCTTCCCCCACCAGGGTGCGCCACCTTCTCGGTCTCTCCTAGCAAACAGCTAACAATGGCTTGTTTCCTTTATGATCATTACATTTTTGCATATCTTTCATTCAAGCATCCTATATCTCTCTACATCACAATCTATATCTCTACTTCCCCTTTTCCCTGACTCTCAGTCTGAAGAAGGGTCTAAACCCAAAACGTCACCCATTCCTTCTGTCCGCCGAGTTACTCCAGCATTTTGTGTCTACCTTTGGTGTATAACCAGCATCTGCAGTTCCTTCCTACACATCTATATTACTAAAAGTCTGATGTTGACCACTTCCTGTTGTTCGCTACATATATTTATTTTAGAAAAAACGCTGCCACTTAGGGCTGTGATTTTTGGCCATCTTACTGAGAGTCTCCCTCCGCTGCGCAGGATAAGTGGATTTTTCCCATCAATGAAAAATAAAATAGTTATTAGCGTTTAAAAAATGTTGAGATTCTCTCTCCTGAAGGCCACGCCCTTTCCGGAGGGACTATAAAACCCGGAAGTGTTGAGTGCCTCAGTCAGTCTCTACAAGATAGGGGAGCGAGAGGGTCATGTCACTCAGTCTGAGCTGTGAATAACACTGAATACATGTAGACTAAATTGTGAGTGGTTTTACTGTCCTGTCAGTGCCCTTAATGTGGTTTGAAAATATAGTTTGGAAATGCTAAAGCTGTGTTGCCTTTGGTTTGGAAATGCTAACGCTGTGTTTCCTGTGTTCCTGTGTTTCCTAATTAAAGTTGCCTTGCCTAATTAAAGTTGTCGTGCCTAATTAAAGTTGCCTTGCCTAATTAAAGCTGCCTTGGCTAATTAAAGTTGCCTTGCCTAATTAAAGTTGCCTTGCCTAATTAAAGTTGCCTTGCCTTCTATATAATTAAAAATCTAATCTTGACCACTTCCTGTTTGCACTTGATATTGATTTTAGAAAGAAACGCTACCATGTACAGCTGTGATTTATGGCCATCTTACTAAGAGTCCCACTCCGCTCATCTGATGCCGAGGATTTTTACCATAGATGAAAAATAAAAGTTATTAATGTTTAAAAAATGTTGAGATTTTCTCTCCTGTCAATCACGCCATGAAGGCCACGCCCCTTCTGGTGGAACAGGGGAGGGACTATAAAACAAAGAAGTGTGGGTGTTGCTCAGTCTCTGCAAGGTGGAGGAAGGAGAGGTCACGATTCGCAGTCATTAGTGGCCTTGCACCCTGTTTGAAATGGTATGAAACTGCACTTGAATTTGGTGGCCTTCCACCCTGCTTGAAGTGGTAAGAAACTGCACTTGAATTTGGTGGCCTTGCACCTTGCTTGAAATGGAATTTCAAGGAATAGCCGTGAGTCAACTGCCAGCCCACCAGCTGTGAGTGAGTGAGCCGCCAGCACAATAGGCTTGAGTGACTGAGACACCAGCCCAATAATCCATTCGGCCCACAACACCCATACTAGCCCTCCAGAAAGGCCCCCCCCCCCAACTTGGCACCAATATTAGAATTGGTGGACAGGTGGAATATTGCGTTGGGGGACCAGCCCTCCCGTGTGTTGCTGGGACCCGACGGGTCCCACTTAGTCTAGTTCCTTCATATAGTAATCTCCTTCCACTATAAATCCTATGACAGGTTAATCCAGCATTTTGTGTCTATTTCAGGTAAGGAGGGGTTGATTGGTAAATGCGTCAGGCGTGGAGAAAAGGTGGAGATGGTATCCAGAGGACTGAAACAAGTTCAGCAGGTCATCTTGATACTCATCAACCTCACTGAGGATCCAAATCAGCATGCAGACCACAAACCAGAGACAGATCCAGGTGTGGATGAATTCACTGACTCCGTTTTCACCAGGAAAGCTGCCTCCCTTATCAAGAGGGCCACAAATTCTGTGGCAAAGAGAAACTGCTTAACATCTATAGATAGACATAAAATGCTGGATTAACTCAATAGGTCAGGCAGCATGTCTGGAGAAAATGGAAAGGTGACGTTTTGGATCAAGACCATCCTTCAGATCGTAGTAGGGAGAGTGGGGGCAAAAAACTGGAAGCAAAAATAACAGGACAAATCAGGTCCAGCAACAGTTGATTCAGGCAAGGAGGTTCCCTGATAGACTGATATTTGGATAGCGACAGGTGTGAGCCCAAGGGGTATATATAGTTGTGAACTGTGAAGCTGGTTAATAGACGTTTAGTGGAGGGAGGGGGGAAAGGGAGGAAAATATTTTCTAAGAATTCAGGGGCTAAACTTGCTCTACTGTTATATGGCAGAAGGGTTAGAACAGTTTGGGACCCTGGTTCTGATTCTTCATGGGAATTCTATTAGGTCTTATCAAAGCTAGAACCTTTGTCCATTAAAACACTTAGCCTAGTTCTTCCGAGTGGACTTGGTCCTCGTTAACCTGATCAATTTTAGCAATTTATCTACAGAAATCCAATCAAATGCCTTCATTCTCATATTATCTTCAATCAAATCACCCCTAAACATTCTCTCCCAGATGCTAAAGCCAAGCTCACTGAACATATAATTACATATATGCATTTATTTAGAATCCATAGCTAAAATAAATGCTGATGGGAGAAAAAACAAAATAATATAATGAAATGTTAAAACTATGAGTTGTATTGGTTGACAGGCATTTGACGTCTGATTCAATGATTCATACATAAATATGATTAATAGGAAGCTACAAATTTTGCCGCAATGTTTTCTAAGAATACTGGGACCAAACTTGCTCAAACCTTTTCATGACAACTCAAAGGGAAGAGAATGACAGAATGACTAGAACAAAATGTGAAGACTGAAGATCAGCGAAACAAAAAACTGGGATGTCAATGTCACCCTGTATGTGATTAGGAGCTGGATCTCCAAGGACACTGTGCAATTTTGACTTTCAAAAGCAAAAAATTGTATTTTTAGAACTCCCTTCTCTACCTCAGGACATTGCGTGGTTTGTAGTCAATCATTGTAATATAGACAATCAGATGAAAAAGCCCAGAAACTGGATCATGCAGCAATATGTTTTAAGCACGAAATGACTAAAAACTGATTTTACTTCAAGTAGATTGCGTAAGTAGTGAAATCATGCCCATTCCAAAAATTTTATTGGATACTAGTGTGAGCAATCCATATTAACACAGCTGTTTTTCAGCATTTCTTATTATCAGGTGCGCATCTAAAGACACCATTGACTTCCATCTACACTGATATAACATGAAGATCAAACTGCCACACAACCATTCACATGAGCAGTCACAGAAGTAAAGAACATGCATCTCAGCAGGGCAATGTTGTCTTATGCTCTTGCTTGAAGCATCTTTTAAAGGGATGCTTATCAAGTCAAGTCAAGTCAAGTTTTATTCATCACTTGCACATACAGTGCAGTGAAATGAATTTGCCAGCAGCGGTACAATATTAAAAGAACACACACAACACACAATAAAAATTTAACACAAACATTCACCACAGCATTCATCACTATGGAGGAATGCAAACAATTTGGTCAGTCCTCCTCCAGTTTCCTCCGCAGTCGCCGCTACGGGTGTCCAGCTCTGTAGACAAGGTAAGTCCAGGTAAGTCCTGAATCGGTGCCTCCCCACCGGAGACCGCGGCTTCAAGTTGGTGTAGGCCACAGGCCGGCGGTCGAAGATCTAAAGTCCCCGCCGCGCCGCAGCCAGAAGCACCGCAGACCGCAGGGCCAGCGGAGGGAGCTCCTCCACGCTCTGGATGGGAAGTCCCTGCCGCGCCTGTAGTTAGAGTAGGCCGTGGGCCGGCGGTCAGAGCTCTTCGCCTCCCGGGTCCCCAACGAGGGATCCCAGGCTCCAGACGCAGCGCCAGCTGGAGCTCCGCAGACCGCGGCTTCAGGCTGCCGCGGGCCAGCGAACGGAGCGCTCCCCTCCGGCGACCCCCGGTGAGGGCTCGCTCGCTCCGCGATGAAAAAGTCTTTGCTGCGCCCCCACTAACCACCCAACACCATCCCCCACACAAGACACAGAGAAACGTTCAAAACACACATTAGGACACACTAAAAAAATTAAAAAAGTAGAAAAAAACTAACGCTGCTGGCAGGGCTGCCAGCTCGCAGCGCTCCCACCAACCCGAAACATTGAGAGACTTGATAGGGCAGCCACAGAAATGAATGCACGCTGCAAAGCATCTCTCAAAATCCACACTGTGTTTCAAGCAACAGGGAGAGACATGTCCAACATTTAGCTATTCATTCAGTGGATCCCGAGAAGTGATACTGTTGGCATTTCATTCCATTTCTGTAGACATTGTGAGTGTCCTACCATGCCTGTCAGGCGGGATTAAAGATCAAAGATCAGGGCATTAGTAAAGAGACTGTCTCCCACAGAACTGGAAGCAAGATGAATAGGAAAGCTAGTGGGGAATGACTCAGCTAAACAACAAGCACCTCAGCTCCCGGCTGATGATCATGGATCCTGATGCAGGGGCACTTTTCATAATGAGCCTGCGATCCCACAGTTCCCAATAAAAACTAAGTGATGCACTGCATAGTCCATTCGTTAACACCACCATAGAACACCAGTAACCAGCCAGGAGAGCCAATTTAACCTCTAAAACTCGATCACATACAGGTCCACCTGCTCTGATTTTAATACATAAATGATTCAATTACTTACATAGTTTACTGCATCTTGATACTTCCTGATAAGTAGCATCTCACCTAAATGACTACGACAGTCTCACAAATTATGTTTTCCTCGATGGTGGTGAAAATTCCTCGAGGGTGGTGAAAATTGCCCAACGCATCACCAGTTCCTCACTCCCCTCCATTGAGTCTGTCCAAAGCAAGCGTTGTCTGCGGAGGGCGCACAGCATCGCCAAGGACAGCTCTCACCCCAACCATGGACTGTTTACCCTCCTACCATCCGGGAGGCGCTACAGGTCTCTCCGTTGCCGGACCAGCAGGTCCAGGACCAGCTTCTTCCCTGCGGCTGTCACACTACTCAACAATGTACCTCGGTGACTGCCAATCACCGCCCCCCCCCCCCGGACACTCCTCCCACAGGAAAAAGAAAGTATGACTGTATGCATGTAAATAGATTTATTTATTGAAATCATATTCTATGTCGCTCTTCCAGGGAGATGCTAACTGCATTTCGTTGTCTCTGTCCTGTACACTGACAATGACAATTAAAGTTGAATCTGAATCTGAATCTGAATCTGAAGCTGCTCTGCTCTTCAGGATTAAGCATTGAGACCCTGAATACTTTGGACCACAGCTCAACACATCATAATACATTGATGATCTTATCCTGTAATGGGGAGAGACTTGTGCTGGGGAAGTAACTTTTCATGCCAATTTGGAACACATTCATTCAGTAATGAGAAATCCCTCATGTAAATACAAGTTAGATTTACTTTAAGCCATTGTATCAAAGCATCATAGCGTCATACTGACGGAAACAGGCCCTTTAGCCCAGCTCATCCATGCTGACCAAGATGCCCCTTCTAAGTAAGTCTCATTTACCCGCGCTTGGCCCATATATATTTCAACGTTTCCTATCTATGTACCTGTCCAATGTTTTTTAAATGTTACTAGACTAAGTGGGACCCATTGGGTCCCAGTGACACGGGAGGCCTGGTCCCCCAACGCAACCCATTCCTCAACACAATATTCCACCACTCACCCGTTCCCCAACGCAACCCGTTCCCCCAACACAATACTCCACCACTCACCCATAGCCCCTAACTGCACAGGCACGGCTCATTTCCCCTTATCCCTGAGCACTCCGGGTGTGGTGGGGGGATGGAGGGGATGAGGGGTTGTGGGGGCAAGGGGTGGGTTGTGGGGGGGGGGGGGTGTGGGCAGGGGGGTCTGGGCAGCAGGGTTGTGGGGGGGAGTGTGTGGTGGGGGTTGGGTGGTGTGTGTGGGCGGGGGGTTGGTGTGTGTGTGGGCGGGGGGTTTTGTGTGTGGGGGGGGGGTTTGTGTGTGGGATGGTGTGTGTGTGTGGGGGGGGGGGGGTGTGGGGAAGGGGGCTTGTGGAGCGGAGAGATGTGTGGGCGGTGGAGAGTTGTGGGGGGGAGAGGGGTGTGTGGGCGGGGTGGAGTGAGCTCAGAGAAAAGATGGGGGAAGAGCCATGGCGAGTGGGGGGAGGGACATCACGGGGGAGAGGGGGAGGAGCCAACAAGGGGGACCAGAGGGGCAGTGGCTGGAGCTGGTGGTGCGATGGGGACTCACAGTGGGCGCTGGTCACTGGTCGTTCTCCTCCGCCGGGATCAGTCTCCGCTGGGCTGGGCTGGGCTGGGCTGGGCTGGGCTTGGCTGGGCTGCTTCGGGTCCCTCCGAAAGTCCTGTTGGAAACCTCTGCCGGCCACCCTCAGCTCCAGTAAAGATGCGATGGTGCAGGAAGGGGCAGACCATCCCGGGGAGTGACAGGGGAAGAGACTAATCCGCACAGCGCTGACTGGCAGGAGACGAGATCGATCTGCACACGAGCGGTTTTTAAGATTTTTAAACATCGCTAACTTTTACAACATTCAACCAATTGGAATGAAACAGTGCATTTGTAGCATAGGAGAACGGTGAATAAACAGGTGACAAATCGTAGCGCTATCACGAACCTGTTTTTGCGCAAATAGAAAGACCTCCAAACCGGAAGATAACAAGATCAGAGTTTTAGAGATTAGATAGACAGATGGATATATAGACAGGCAGACAGACAGACAGACAGACAGACAGACAGGCAGACAGACAGACAGACAGACAGACAGACAGACAGACAGACAGACAGACAGACAGACAACTTTTTGGGCCGAAACCTTTCTTCAGACTGATGTAGGGTGGAGGGGGGAGCGTGAAGAAGAAAGGAGAAAGGTGCGGCAGAGGTTCACCTGCACCTCCTCCAACCTCATCTATTGCATCCGCCGCTCTAGATGTCAGCTGATCTACATCGGTGAGACCAAGCGTAGGCTTGGCGACCAGCAGATGAGGAGCAAGCGGAGAGCAGAGACCCGGACATGGATACGGATTGGGGGTGGAGATGTAGATTGACAGACAGAGAGGGGAGCCCGCCCATAGTTGAACGGCAGGCCGCCTAGATTTCAGCCTATGAAGCCTACTGGTAAATCCGGCTCTGCGAGGCCCCCATAGAACTCGAGGCCCTAAGCTTAAGCTTGTCAAGCTTATACATAAATTCGGCCCTGATAAGTGTAGGCTTGGCGATCGTTTCGCCGAACACCTCCGCTCGGTCTGCATTAACCAACCTGATTTCCATGCGGCTCAGCACTTCAACTCCCCCTCCCATTCCGAATCCGACCTTTCTGTCCTGGGTCTCCTCCATGGCCAGAGTGAGCACCACCGGAAATTGGACGAGCAGAACCTCATATTCCACTTGGGCAGTTTGCACCCTAGCGGCATAAACATTGTCGTCTCCAATTTCCGGTAGCCCTTGCTGTCTCCTCCCCTTCTCAGCTCTCCCTCAGCCCTCTGGCTCCTCCTCTTCCTTTCTCCTTTCTTCTCCCCCATCCCTTCTCAACTTAAAACTATGCCCTCTGGTTCTTGATTCTATGTGCATTCACCCTATCTATTCCCCTCGTGATTTTGTACATCTCTGTACAATCACCCTTCAGCCTCCTGCATTCCAAGGATTAAATTCCTAGCCTGCCTAATCGTTTAATGTAGCTCAGGCCCCTTAGCTTTGCAACATCTTCTCTTCACCTTTTCCAACTAAGTGGCATCTTTCCCACATAATGTCCAACTACTATACTTAATTTCCTGACTGATGAAGGCCAATATTCCATATTGGCATAAAAGAAGCTCCTAAAATATAGAGCGAAAAGTTTGTTTCACCATGTACATTGCTCCTATTTTGCAGGCATCCTTATCTCAAAAGCTGCCATAATAAGTGTCATAAAATACTTAGAGAGTCCAGGTAGCTGCACATATCTCTCCTCAGTGTTGCATGCAAAGTTTCAAACAGTGTGAGGTGAGTAGGTATCCAATATGAGCTTGTGTTAATGTGGATCTGTTATAAAGTAGTAACGATAAGATATTATCATCTTTGCACCTTATTTTCGTGCGTTTTCATGGGATTAAAGAATACTGCATTTAAAAAAAAATCTATTATGCCAATGAGATATTAAATCACAATCTACGATACAATACAATAGAACTTTATTTATCCCAGGAGGGAAATTGATCTGCCAACAGTCATAAAACACAAGATACATGAAACATGAAATTGGAAAGGATTGGGGATGTGCAAAGATTGGGGAGGGGGCCGGGGAGGAGAGTCAGTCTACCCCACAACAGCAGGAGGAGGAGTTGTACAATTTGATAGCCACAAGGAAGAAGGATCTCCTGTGGCATTCTGTACTGCATCTTTGTGGAATCAGTCTGTTGCTAAAGATACTTCTCAGGTTGACCAGTGTGTCATGGAAGGGTAAGCTGTATTGTCCAAGATGCATGTATGACAGATATTACGTACTAATAGTTATATCCTAAGGACTCTCAAAAGATCACAAGCATGTAGCCTGATTCCTTGAGTTAATCTCAATAGGAAGAAGTTGACGTCCTCACTAAAAAAGGATGTCTGGATGTCACATATCATCACATTCAGCGTGGTTACATGTAAACTTTCACTGCATAATGGCAAAAGATAGACACAAAATGCTGGAGTAACTCAACCGGTCAGGCAACATCTCCGGAGAAAATCAATATAGTAGGTGCTTGCTTGGGTAGGGGTCTTTCTTCAGACTGATTGTACCAGGGAGACTGGGGAGAATAATCTGGAAGTGAAGACGGGACTAATCAGATTACCTCAGGCAAGGCTGATAGGCTGACAGTTGGCTTAAGGCAGGTGTAAACCTAAGAGCGATACATAGCTACAAACTGTGATACTAGTTAACTGACTTTTAGTGGAGGAAGCGGGTAAAAGTGGGGTTTAGTGGAGGGAGGGAAGGGGAGGGAGGTGTTTGTAGAAGTTATCTAAAATTGGAGAATTCAACATTCATACAGTTGGGTTGTGAGCTACCCAAGTAGAATATGAGGTGCTGTTCCTCCAATTTGCATGTGACTTCACTCTGACAATGGAGGGGGTCAATATGTGAATGGGAAGGGGAGCTCAAGTGGGAAATCCAAAAGGCCTTGGCTGACTGAGCGCAAGAGTTCGGCAAAACGGTCGCCGAGTCTACGCTTGGTCTCGCCGATGTAAAGAATTGAATACTTCAATTTTGAGTAACTTCTAGAAACACCTCCTTCCTTCCTCCCTTCCCCTCCCTCTTTCCCCCACCCACCACCCTTCCTCCACTAAAAGTCTGTAAACAAGTTCCACAGTTTGTAACTATGTATCCCTCTTGAGGAATCCCTATGTATCCCTCTTGAGGAATCCCTATGTATCCCTCTTGACTTACTTACCATCACCCGGTGGGGTCACAACATCGGAGGCCTGGATCGCCTCAATGCAGAGGGAGAACAAGGAGGGAAGAGACAAGGACTTTAAGACTTTTGCCTTCCATCACGGTGAGGAGGGCCTGGTGGACTCACTGTGGTGGATGTTAAATCTGTGTTTATTGTGTGTTTTGTTTTTTTATTCTATGTTATGACTGCAAGGCACAAATTTTTGTTCAGACTGAAAAGTCTGAATGACAATAAAGGATACTTGATACTTGATACTTGAGCTCACACCTATCTCTAGCCAATAGTCATCCTATCAGGGAACCCCTTTACCTGTCATCTGTGGGCGGCACTGACTTGTCCTGTTTTTTCTTTGCTTCCAGTTCTTTCCCCCACTCTCCTTACTACAATCAGCCTGAAGAAAGATCCTGACCCAAAACATCGCCTGTCCATTTTCTCCAGAGATGCTGTCTGACCTGCTAAGTTACTGCAGCATTTTGTGTCTATCTTTGGTATAAACCAGCATCTGCAGTTCGTTTGTATTACTTTATAATGGTGCAGTTAGTTTCCTTTGAATATCTATATATTACTAAAACTCTTGTTTGTTTGTCCGTATATATGCGTGCGTGTGCGTGAGTTCCGGTTACTCTGGCAAACGGTACACGATAGCCCACGTTACTCACCATTTTCCTGTGATGTGCAGTACCAAGTTTTGTTCAGATTGATGTTATATTTTATAAGTTTTTGGCATTTTAAACTTTACAAAAAACATTTTTCAAACCACTTTTCCACTTGCCCTGCCCATCAACCGCGTTTGACGTAACGGCTCCACGGGTATTTAAAACTTAAAATAACTTAAAACAACGCCCCATCTGCACATGCGCAGTTGGGGGAGGGGTCCCTTGCCTCTCACAACGGTGATCTCTGGCATCACAACGGGAACCCCACAGCCGCGCCTGCGCAGTTGGGCCCTTTCCAGATTTTCAGGTCGCCATTTTTTATCCGTTTCACCTGTACTTGCTTGGCCTCACAACGGAGACACAACGGCTCCACGGGTAAGTTTCCTTCTATTTTACAAACGCCTCCACAGGTCCTCTCATCAATTTATTGACTTTAACTTAATTTCAGCTGACAACAGCACAACTTTGAACGCAGCAGCCGCACATGCCCAGTTTGGTGGAATATTGCGGTGAGGGAGCGGACCTAACGGTCAGGATCCTTCTTCACACTGATGAACTAGCGATGTTTCGGATGGATCTCTTCAGACTGGGTTTTTTTTCTTTGCACTTTAAGCATGGTTTTATTAGTAAGCACTATACTACAGGTGCACAACCTTTTATCCGGAGTTCCGGAAACCGAAAAGCTCCGAAAACAGGACATTTTTTCCAGGATGTCGTCTGCACACCAAAGCTCGCGTTTGGCGCCAAACTCGGCTCTCCCGGCAGACCCATTGTCTCTGCTTGTTCGTGCGCCACCGAACTCATCTCCACATACCTTGACTCCATACTATCCCCCTTGGTCAAATCCCTTCCCACCTATGTTCTAGACACCTCAGACACTCTCCGCCGCCTCCGCGCATTCCACTCTCTAGGCCCTCACCCCCTCATCTTCACCATGGATGTCCAGTCACTCTACACCTCCATCCCCCACCAGGATGGCCTCAAAGCCCTCCGGTTCTTCCTCGACCAGAGGAGCAACCTATACCCAGACACTGACACCCTCCTCCGCCTAGCGTAGTTGGTCCTCACCCTCAACAACTTTACATTTGACTCCTCCCATTTCCTCCAAACACAAGGCGTAGCTATGGGCACATGCATGGGCCCCAGCTACGCCTGCCTCTTTGTCGGGTACGTTGAACAATCCTTGTTCAATACGTACCAGGGCCCCATCCCCGACCTCTACCTCCGTTACATTGACGACTGCTTTGGGGCCACCTCCTGCACCCACACACAACTGACTGACTTCAACCACTTCACCACCAACTTCCATCCGGCACTCCTATACACCTGGACCATTTCCGTCACTTCCCTACCATTCCTTGACCTCACTATCTCCATCGCAGGGGACAGACTTCTGACCAACATACACTACAAACCAACTGACTCACATGGCTATCTGGACTACACGTCTTCCCACCCTGCCCCCTGTAAAGACTCCATGCCCAACTCCCAATTCCTCCACATATGCCGCATCTGCTCCCAGGATGAGATATTCCACACCAGGGCATCGGAAATGTCCTCATTCTTCAGGGAACGGGGATTCCCCTCCGCCACCATAGATGAGGCTCGCACCAGGGTCTCATCCATACCCCGCAACACTGCTCTCTCTCCCCATCCCCGCACTCGCAACAAGGGCAGAGTACCCCTAGTCCTCACCTTTTACCCCACCAGCTGGCAAATACAACAAATAATCCTCCGCCATTTCCGCCACCTCCAACGTGACCCAACCACTCGCCACATCTTCCCATCTCCCCCTATGTCTGCCTTCCGCAAAGACCGCTCCCTCCGCAACTCCCTTGTCAATTCTTCCCTTCCTCCCGTACCACCCCCTCCCCGGGCACTTTCCGTTGCAACCGCTAGAAATGCAACACCTGTCCCTTCACCTCCCCCCTCGACTCCATTCAAGGACCCAAGCAGTCGTTCCAGGTGCGACAAAGGTTCACCTGTATCTCCTCCAACCTCATCTACTGCATCCGCTGCTCTAGATGTCAGCTGATTTACATCGGGGAGACTAAGCGGAGGTTGGGCGATCGTTTCGCCGAACACCTCCGCTCAGTCCACAATAACCTACCTGAACTCCTGGTGGCTCAGCACTTCAACTCCCTCTCCCATTCCCAATCCGACCTCTCTGTCCTGGGTCTCCTCCATTGCCAGAGTGAGCAACACCGGAAATTGGAGGAACAGCACCTCATATTCCGCCTGGGTTGCTTGCGTCCGGATGGCATGATCGTTGAATTCTCCCAGTTTTGCTAGCCCTTGCTGTCTCCTCCCCTTCCTTAACCCTCGAGCTGTCTCCTCCCATCCCCCCGCCCTCGGGCTCCTCCCTTTTTCCTTCCTTCTCCCCCCCACCCCCGATCAGTCTGAAGAAGGGTTTCGGCCCGAAACGTCGCCTATTTCCTTCGCTCCATAGATGCTGCTGCACCCGCTGAGTTTCTCCAGCATTTTTTGTACCTTAGCTTTAACTAGTGACAGGGAATCAGATATTCCTTCAAGCATAAATTACTTGGTTTCTGAAGCACATCCTGTAAATGAACCTACGCAAGAAAATGAAAGATCAATTACTGGAATCTTCCAATATCCACCACCAGCAAAGCTAAAACAGTTTTTTGTTGAACATCCACTTCAGCCACTTGATGATCTGCCATTTGATGCTCGTTTGTATGAGAGGAAAATTATGAATGACTCAGTCCCAAGAAAATGGCTAACATATAACAAAGAAAATAGATGCTTATATTGTTCATACTGCTTAGCCTTTGAGTTTCCAAACACTTGTAATCCATCACCCTTTATACGTGGCTTTAGTGACTACAGGCGTATTAGTCAGCTTGACTTTACATGAATCGACAGCAACACATGTCAAAAATGCTCAGCAATATATCAGTGTGGTTAATGATGGCACCTTAGATAATTGTTTTGCAGCCTCACTATTTAAAAGGAATGTAGAAGTATTGAAGCAGAGAAGTATTGTCATGAGGATTGTTGACATCATAAAGATGTTAGGCAAGCAAGCACTTCCTTTTTGAGGTCACAGAAACTGAATCGGCCTACACTCTAGATAATGAGTCATGACAATTTTTTAGCTCCATAGTTGATGGCAAAATATGACCCCATTATGGCAGCTTACGTTTCTGCAGTGCAAAACAAGTCTAACCAAAGAATCAAACGATTAGAGCAACAAGGAAAGGTTCAAAGTAAAGGCCGTGGTGGACTTGTTACATACCTGAGTAAAACAACTTTAAACATGTTAATCAAAATTATGAAGAATATGATACAAGAAAGAATTAGTCATGAAGTTTCTCAAGCAAAATATTATTCTATTCAGGTTGATTCAACACAAGATAATTCACCCATCGATCAGTTTAGCATTATTATTCGGTATGTGCTTAAAGGTATTATCTGTGAGCAACTACTTTCAGTTGTGCCAATTAATGATGGTATAGGACAGGGACTTTTTGATCTATTGATTGAAACATTACAGCATCTTAAAATTTACCCCAAAAGATGTTTATCTGATAGCACAGATGGTGCTGCAAGCTATCATGGCTAGTATAATGGTTTACAAAGTAAAATTGCTAATGTGGCTGATCAGCATGTCCATATATGGTGCTTTGCCCATGTCTTGAATTTGGTGATGACTGAAACAACAAAATGTTGTCTGCCTGCAGTTTCTTTTTTCAATTTGCTCCAGAATATAGCAACTTTTGTGAAAGCATCATACAAGAGAATGGCTGTATGGATAGAAGTTGTTGGAAAACATCTAGGACAAGAAAAAATGAAACGATTAAGGATAATTGGTGAGACCAGATGGTCAGGAAAATCCAATGCAGCAACAACTATATTTGGATGTTTTGATGATGCCGCTGCCAGTACTTTCGTAAATCTATTAACATGCTTATCAATGATACAAGATTCAGAAAAGTTTGATGCAAAACACAAAACATGAAGCAAATGTTTTACTTCAAAGTCTTCTAAAGTTTGAACCCATATTGACTTACTTACTTAAGCATTTACTTACTTGTATATATTTGAAATTACAACCCCGTTATCAAGTTATCTCCAGACAAGTGGTTTAGATATGTTTACTGCATGAAGTTTGGTAGATTCAGCTACAACAAAGTCGAAGGAACAGACAAGAACATTGGATAACGTTCACAGCAAGGCTTTGGAATTTGTAAATAAATGTAATGACAGGATTTCACAGATGAATATGGATGAAAATCAAACATTGGAAATTGTTGCATTGGAAACAGCATTGCCAGTTAAGAGGCAGAGGAAGAAGAAAAGAATGGCAGATGAGTTTATTGATGATGAAAGAAATTCTTCAGATTCTCTAGCTGATTTTCGAGTAAATGTGTTTAACCCAATAGTGGATCGCATTGTCCAGTCACTAGAATCACGCTTTGTACAACACAAACAGTTGTATAAAGATTTGTCCTGCTTGGACTCAGCAAAGTTTAAAACTATTGCAGAGAATGGCCTTGAAGATGAAGCATTGGAAGGTATTATTAAGCTGTTTCCACAAATCAGCAAAGATCAAGTAATATTGGAATTGTTTTCTTTTGCTTCAAACTTTGATGTATTAAAGCTATTGCTTAATGATGGTGAGAATATGGATTCCAGTTGCAACAATTGTAAAATTTGCAGCACTTGCCCATCGTGTGTACTAAAAGTTCTGGCATCATGACGAGGCATATGATAACCTTTATGAACTTTATAAAGTCATCTGCACACTATCAGTTACTCAAGTCCAATGTGAGAGGATATTTTCAAAGCTAAAGATCATAAAGACAAGGTGAGGAAATTCGCTGTCTGAGGAGAATTTGGAATCATACATGTTGCTATCCATTGAAAAGGAATTGTTAGATGAATTGGATGCAGAAGCAGTTATTGGCAGATTCGCACAATCATCTAGCGAACACAAACGATTGCTCTTAATATAGTGGACAGCATGCAATGCTCTATTGTGCTTTTGAACTATCTGTTAATGTGTAAATTGTGCAGTAAACTATTTAAAAATATCAACCAATTACTAAAAATTTAAAAATAAATTAAAAAATAAATTATAACATTATGTGTTTACATTTGGTATCTACTGCCAGTAATATGTACAGTGCATGTACACTGTAATTACTAAGAAATACACATTTTTTCCCACAAAAAAAATAATTGTACCCTTTTCTCCATATGTATTTTTTGAAAATTTTATTTATTCGTTATGAGTGGGCCCCCTTTGTCTCCTGGCAACCAATATTTTTAGACCCAGTCCGCCACTGACTCTAGGGGTAAGAATGTGGGGTAATTTTAGAGCGCAGGATATCAGCAGCAGTAGCACAGATATTTAGCTGGGCCATGATAATGTGTTGTTTACTGGCTGCAAACCCCACAACCTGCACCATCTCTGACAAAAATCCAAAGTATTCCTTAGAGTATCTGTGAACAGTGTAGTTGCATGAATATCAAGCCAGCCATTCTTTCCATGGAAGTTCCAAAAAGCAATATGCATTTATATATTGAAAATAATCCTTAAATATAACAACTCAGAAAGAGGCCATTTGGCCCATTGGCTCATGTCAACTCCCAGGTAAGCAAACCATTAGCCTTCTTTCATCTCATGCTATTTCCCTGTAACATGCCCTTCAACTAGGACAGCATGGTGGCACAGCGGTAGAGTTGTTGCCTTACAGCACCAGAGACCCTGGTTCGATCCTAACCACGGCTGCTTGTCTGTATGGAGTTTGTACGTTCTCCCTGTGACCTGCGTGGGTTTTTCCCGAGAGCTCCGGTTTCCTCCTACACTCCAAAGATGTACAGGTTAGTAGGTTATTTGGCTTGGTAAAATTGTAAATTATCCCTATGTGTATGTGTAGGATAGTGTTAGTGTGCAGGGATCGCTGGTCGGCACGGAATTGGTGGGCCGAAGGGCCTGTTTCCACGCTGTATTTCTAAACTAAGCTCTCTTTGATTATTGTTGCCACAAATTTATGCTAGTGGTTTTCGGTAGCCAAACAACCAACCAGCACACCTTTGAGATGTGGGAGGAAACCAGAGTACCTGGAGGAAATATCACCTGGTCATGGAGAAAAGGAGCAACTTCCACAAAGGCAGCACCTGAGGATGGGATAGAACCCATGCCTCAGGATCCATGAGGCAGCAGCAATGACCTCGGTGCCACAATCCACTCAGTGTTCTGCAGTGGGTGGATCTGTGACTTAGCATAAAGACTACTAAAATCCAAAGGTGGCATTATTATATATAGAATATGTGTAAAGGTCCCTTTCATATTCTGTACTATTGCACGTTATGTGCAACCTTACTTTAAAAATAAAAAGTGTCATATTTGGAACAGTGAGTACAACTCCTTAAGTTTTAAGTCAGCTATAAATAAGCATATGTCTGGATCTTGGGGGAAAGTACTGAATTGGAGGGCTAATTACAACATTATTAGCCGTGGGCTTGAGAGAGTAAATTGGACGCAGCTGTTATTGGGATGTCAACATCCGACACGTTGGAGTCGTTTAAAAACAGCTCAGAAAAGTTCAGGACAGGGATGTTCCAGTAAATGAACAGGAACTAGGAGGGCAAGGTAAGGAAGAGCAAAAAGGAATAATGTTTACGAAGATTAAAACAGTCAGATCTTTGAAGAATATGGTGGTGCAGTTGGTAGAGCTGCTACCTCACAGTGCCAGAGACCCAGGTTCAATACTGACCTTGGGTGTTGTCTGTGGGGAGTTTTCATGTTCTCTCTGATCATGTTGTTTCATCTGGGTATAGAAGATAGACACAAAGTGCTGTAGTAATTCAACAGCGATGGCAGCATCTCTGGAGAAAAAGGAGACGGGGAAGGGTACAGACCTGAAACGTCATCCACCCTTTTACTCCAGAGATGCTGCCTGACCTGCTGAGTTATTTCAGCACTTTGTATCTATCTTTGGTATAAACCAGCATCTTCAGTTTCTTCCTACCAATTTCCTCTGGGTATTCCAGATTCCTCCCACATCCCAAAGACATGTGGTCAGTAGGTTGTGACCATGTAACATTGCGCCTGATGTGTAGGGAATGGAGGCAAAAGCAGAATAACATAAAAATCTGATGTGAATGGGTGATCAATGGTCTGCGTGCACATAGAGGGCTCAAGGGCTTGTTTTGATGCTGTCTCTCTCTAAACTAAATATAAAGGAAAGAATCCAAGCAGAGGATTAGGAGGACCAAAAGGAACCATAAAATGTGCTTGGCAAGTCATATTATAGAACATCCTAATCAGTGATGGAAATGGGTTTAGGAACTCTAAGGTACGTGAGGCTGAGGTTGGAAAGAAAGGGGGAGGATTTGTTTATATTTTTCTCCCCATCCATTCTAATTTAACTGAAACTGAAACTGAAATTTAATATGAAAATGCAGTTTCTTATTGGGGGCAGATAATAGAAAAAGTAATGCCCTTGGAGACAGCGGCTGATTGGATGGGAGGAGACCGATTTGTTGATTGGATGGGAATTTTAAGGGAAGCCCGTCAGTGATTGGAAGCAACCCCCTTAGAGACAGCAGTTGATTGGCCGCCAAATAATCGGGCACAAAAAATTGATAAATGGGAAAACAAAAAAATCGGAATTCTGATTTAAATCTGATATAAGGTACGTAGGGTGGGTGTTGATTAATTCTAGACAACAGATTTTAAAAAAAAATGTAACCCCATTAAATCACTCAGGGTGTATTATGATATGTGTGTAGTGTACAGCAAAACTGGCACTTCCAGAGTGGTCTATCGTGTTGTTTCTTCAGCGGACCACAGATTTATTTTAAGAGCAAAACATAAAATGTTGGAGAACTCAGCAGGTCAGGCTGGACATATGGAGGGTCCGAAGAAGGGTCTCAACCCAAAACATCACCTATTTCTTCTCTCCAGAGATGCTGCCTGACCCGCTGAGTTACTCCAGTGAAAGACAGAGAGACATAGCGAGAGAGGGAGTTAAGGATAGAGCGAAAGACAGAGAGACACAGCGAGATAGGGAGAGAGGACGAGGGAGAGAGGGAGAGAGCGAGAGAGTGAGAGAGAGAGCGAGAGAATAATAAAATAACGTTGAATCATAAAATAACCTGACCACCTGCACACCAGAAGAAGCCCGTGCTCGCAGTCCGGAGCAATGAAAGTGAGTTTATTGAATTCCCCCAGAATTTTATTCAAAGGAACGCGGTGTCATTAATACATGGTCAAAACACAATTACATTTACTGCCGAATGTGGATCGATGTATTGATGACACATTGTATAACTACGTGTTCACTACTAGCTGTTGACAAGTGTTAACACTGGTAGTTAACAAATCGTTTTCATCTCATGGCCGATGCAACGTGACTCGTTGTAACGATTATCCATGGTCATTTAAAAAAAAAAACATATTTAACAACTCTGACTCCTTGTACAGAAATTGGACATAAACTGGAATCTGAAAAGTAGGGGAAAGCCGTCCCCTTGCATACCCCCCCATTTCCATCAGTGATCCCAATGTGTTTTATACATACATACTACTCAAGGATAAAGGGGGAAATTTAACCTTGGAATTATAGGATGTAATCAAGGTAGTAAATGGCTTTTTGATTGAGTAACTTGATTGAGTTTTTTGAGGAGGTGAGAAAGGAGATTGATGAAGGCAGGGCAGTGGATGTTATATGCATGGATTATAGTAAGGCTTTTGATAAGCTCCCTCATAGTGGGCTGATCAGGAAGATTAAAATGGACGGGATTCATGATGACCTGGTCATCTGGATTCAAAACTGGCTTATTCAAAGAAGACTGAGGGTTGTGATGGAAAGTAAATATTCTGGCTGGAGGTCTGGGACCAGTGGAGTTTCGCAGGGATCTGTGCTGGGACCTCTGCTGTTTATGATTTATATAAATGATCGAGATCTAAATGCAGATGGGTTGGTGAGTAAATTTGCTGAGAACTCCAAAATTGGAGGATTACCAGACAGTCAGGAATGCTGTCAGAAGATACAGTGCATTATAGATCAGCTGCAGAAATGAGCAGAGAGATGGCAGATGAAGTTTAATGCAAGCAAATGTGAGATGTTGCACTTTGGGAGGTTGAATGTAAGGAGAGAGTATATAGTTAATGGCAAGACCATTAACAACATTGATGTGCAGAGGGATCTTGGCATCCAAGTTCATAGCTCACTGAAGAAAACAGCACAAGTAGATATGGTGGTTAAGAAAGCATATGGCATGCTTGCCTTCATTGCTAGGGGCATTGAATGTAAGAGTCAGGAAGTCATGATACATCTCTTTGGACTTTAGTTAGGCTGCAGATGGAGTATAACTTGCAGTTCTGATCGCCCCATTACAGAAAAGTTACAGAGGCTTTGATGAGGGTGCAGGGAAGGTTCACCTGGTTTACCAAATTTGCCTGGATTAGCTACAGGGAGAGGCCCGATAGTCTTGGATTGTTTTCCCTGGAATATCGGAGGTTGAGGAAAGACTTGATAGAAGTATAGAATATTATGAGGGGCATAGATAGGGTAGACAGTCAGAACCTTTCTCCCAGGGGGGTAATGTCCAACACTAAATGGCATAGCTATAAGGAGAGAGGGGAAAACTTTAATGGAGATGTGCAGGGCAAGCCTTTTACACGAAGAGTGATGGGGACCTGGAACGCACTGTGACAGGTAGTGTGCAGTTGGATGTGATAGTGGTGTTTAAGAAACTTTTAGAGAAGCACATAGAAGTGCAGAGAATAGTAAGATTAAACGAGAACTTACCAGTTTGAAGTTTGATCTTGATTTTATGAGGAGTTACAATGAGCGATTACGTGAAGAAGGGCCGTCCGTCTGCGTGCGCGTCAATCTTCAAAGCAGTGGTGTTAAATCACAGATAACAAAGAAGACCTGAGAATAGTAAGATTGTGAAAAAACTAGAACTTCCATGTGACCTTGATAATATGAGGGTGGGAGCGGTGGGCACGTAATCCCTCATCGTAACTCCTCATAAAATCAAGATCAAACTTCAAACTGGCAAGTTCTCGTTTAATCTTAATATTTTACTTCGGAGTCACATGAGTGACTACGTGAAGATTTCAAAGCTCTGTGATTTTACGCCGGTTACGAATCCAGGCGTCACAAACTGAATGGATTGACCATGGAAGCGTGTAATCATTAAAGCATTCAGACATACGTATTTAAGTAAAGACACTGATGCTTTAAATGAAAGAAAAGTTTTTAAAAACTAGTTACCCCTCCCAACCTTGGGGGTAAACTAATGGACAGAACTTAAAATGGTATGTGCAAACACCCCCAGTCCGGTTATAGGTTTGTTATAAAACCGGTGGACCGTTATATCATTCGTTCATCCTGCAGCCACTAGGATGTCGTCAAGAGGCACGTCCATAGCTCTTGCTGCCGACGTAGAAGCAGCCCTGGTGGAGTGAGCTTTAACCATATAAATGTTCACTCTGTTACCGCCATTACCCCCTTTGGCCATCTGGAGATGGTTTGAGTTGACACCTTATGGTGTGGTTTTTTTATGGCTGATGAGGACCGATTGTTCTGAGCCTCTGAGGTTCTCCGTAACTCTCAGATAGTGGTGTTAGTATGTTAC